>NC_057801.1:834500315-834853878 GCF_018294505.1 Triticum aestivum | reverse complement strand
CAGATAAAATTGTTGTTTAGAAACAAAAGGAAAAAAGGCGAACCACACAAGAAAATCCCTGCCCAACCGACTTCACATAACTGGCCGACACCGAAAAGCAAAACAAAACTAAAGAAAAAGAAAGCATGGTTGCACAAATCTTGAAGCATCAAACGATCCAAAGACCAGAACATCGACTAAGATTTTGTTAAAACTCAGTCGACTGAGTATTAGCAATCCCCTTCCGTAATTACATCTTCGTTTCAGGCAAAAAAAAAGGAAAAGCAAATGCTTCTCTATCAACCTGTTATAGAAAAAGGGCATATAAACATGATAATTTTTTTAGGGAAATAAAAAAAGATAGAAATGCAACATACAAATAAGTAAATAACAAAATCCATGTAGAAAAATAAAGCGACGAGTGAGAATAAAAATCATTCATGTGTGTGTGACAAAATTATGTGCTACAAAATTTTAGATGTATCTCCAAAGAAGTAAGACAAAAATAAACACAGAAATAGAAATAAAGATAAAAGCACCCGAATAGGACAAAATTAAAAACAATAAATACACTAAAATGAAAAAGGATAAAAGGCAGATTTTTCTTTAGAACACTGAAAATGCTACACAAGTACATGTGTACACACGTAGTGTGTTGCGTCCTTAAGATTCCACTGTAAGATAGGAAAAATAATAGAAGAAAGAAAATATAACTATTTACATGGAAGACCTAAGAGAAAATAGAAAAACTAAAAAGAGGAAAATGGAAAGGACTGCGTGCCAGAGGCCACAGCCCAGACAGGAAAGCAAGTTAAAAACCCCATATAGCGGAAGGCAGACACCCTGCCCGCTTCCAGCCTCAGCCCAGTACGTTTTTGAACAACACTATACTACAAACATAGATTAATCAATTTGCACGGTTAATCTCATCGACTGAGACTTCGACTGAGATTTAGCGGCACAATTCATCAAAAGAATATGAATACTTCTTCTACATAAGATAGACATGATAAACATGCAGTACTCCCTCCGTTCGAAAAAGCTTATCCCAAACTTGTTCATCAAATAGATGTATCTAGCACTAATTTGATGCTAGATACATTCATTTCAGAGACAAGCTTTTTCGGACGAAGGGAGTACATACTTGATGGATTGTATAGGAACTAAAAGTCCGGAGGCAGAAGCCACACAGAACTATTACAACCATTAATTCCATCCTCCTTGCGGTAAAAGTATCCCTGTGATATCATCCTCTCCAAGTGATGCACGCCTTGGCTTTCCCAAGACAAGACGGTGCAACTACCGACGTCCAACCTCGCCAAGCACTCCATACTATCGCGGAGAGATGAATGTTTGTGGGAGTAGTAGATGCGGTTTCCCTCCACCCCGCCGCGTCCGTTCGCGGTTGACACATGCACCGCCTTGCAGCAAGATGGTCCCAGGAACAAGGCTTGGTCGCCCAAGCTCATCACCTCTTCCCATCTAAACTTGTGTGACGACGGTGTTCCGCCATCGTCCATAAGCTCAAAAACCCTGTAAAAGTGAGCTCTATGGCTGCCGCCTGCCGGCCAGACTCGCACTGCCATTGCCAGCTTGCCGCAAAGTTCAAAGATGTAATTGATGTCGGAACTCACGTCGAACATGCGCAAGGTGCCCATATTGATGTCTAGGCGATGAACTAAGGCGGTCACCGGTGCGCCGTCTTCGTTCACGCCTATGTCGAATCTGAGCAATTCATGGAACCTAAATCCATAGAGCACGCCGTTGCAGAATGCAATGTCCACGAGACAGCTATACCTATTCGTGCCGCACCCTCGCGTAGTCCACCCGCTGTCCGGGCAGCCAACCCTGCAGAGCGCAATCTTGCACCAGGATGTCATCGCGGCGAGGATGCAGCCGCCGGTGGACGGGTCCTCCGAGAAGACGATTTTCCGGACGGAGATCTGGTCGGTGGTGACCCGCTGATGGTATCCCTCACCGCACTCCCAATCGGATCTCGGGCACGCGCACACGACGGCACTCTGTCTCGCGGAGAGCGCCCGAGCGCCGCTGAAGAGGTTCACGACGAGGAGCCGCTCGGAGCCGGACGCGGTGGCGATCCAGCCGCCGGCGAAGGACCCGACGAGACGGTTGCCCCACGGGAACCACGGCAGCGGCACGCGCAGCACCCTGCCGTCCTCCGGGCTGTACGCCCGCGCCTCGCGGTCGCGCCGGCCGTCGCCCGTGGACAGGAGCAGCAGCGGCAGCGCGGGCAGCGGCCGGTGCCTGGCCGCGGCGGCGCGCCACGGTGTGCAGACCGCGGCGAAGCGCGCGCGGTCGTACGCGGAGGCGGCTCTGAGGTGCACGGCCGCGAGGAGGTCGCCGGGGAGGTCGGCCCACCGCCGTTCGCCGCCGGCGCCGTCCATGGCTGACTAATTCTCGATCGTGGACTGGATGTTGTGGTCGCTGGCAGTAAACTAAAGCACACGATCTCGTCCTGGTATATTAGGGCACGTACGCACTCTGTTGTAACCGAAAACATATGGTAGATTAATTTGCTTTCGAAAAGAAGAAAATATGGCAGATTAGTTGCATGCACGTACAAAAACAAAACGTACGGGAGTACGATGGAAACAACCGGTGGATCGATGGGCTACGTCTATGGTGCAAGGTTGCATGGTTTATAAACTAGATGATGAGTTCCCGCACGTTGCCGCGGGACAACTGTGGGCGTTATTGGCGTCCTAAATCATTGATTTCATAGAATTGCATTCACATTGGCTATATATAGAATTAGTATGAAATCCTCTAAAAAGAAGAAAATTCATATGGTGGATGCTCATGGCCTCACAACTCCACATAGAGAAAAACACGAAAAAAAAATATTTATCATTTTTTCATGGTGCATGTCTCATTCACAAAGAAAGGCTTGTTCTTGGTATCCACGTAGATATCTTTTTTTTTTTGCTAAATGAGTTTCTAAAAGTTTGAAGAATGTGTGCACCATGGGTATTCCATAACAAATTTCCTTCAAGCAAGAGGAGAAAATACAGGACAACCCATGTAAGTACAGAAGATCAGCCAACTCTTTATCACATAACGGGATTAGTATTTTTTTTCTTGACATATGAGATTTAAAACGCAGTCACATGCATGAGGCAATTAGTTTCTGCACGCTTGCATGTGGACATGTTGATGGGATTTAAAATACACGTACATGCATGCAACCTTTAGTTTCTGCATGCTTGCACAATGCACATGGCTTTTAGTGCAGATGCTCTCGACGTCTTGATCGGATGGCTATTGTGCACTGATCTAGTATATTGAATGGATATTTTAATTTTGATGATGTGGCTCAAGGAGAAGACAGAGAATTTCTATTAGTGGGGGCTAGTTATTTAGATATAGTAGATTCTGAGGCGAAACCTCCAAAAAAAGAGAGGCGAAATCACGTTGCATTTTTATATCACTCAGTCTTGCCAAAACTCAGCTAGCTGAGATTTAGTTGCGTCTCATTCACGTCAATGACTATCCGATTACATGTTGCGTCATGATTCATGTGCATTTTTTGTACCGGAGATCAAAACTGCCAAGGACTTTATTGATCTATAACAATGTTTAACGTAACTACATCAGGATCATGAGAAAATCCTAACCACGTATGCTGGCCTTGACCTAAAGCTAAACAATGTTCAGCCAAGCTATGCGCTTCGAAATAGGAACTACCATTTTTTTCTCTTTCAGAATCAATTTTTTTTGCACCCGCAAAAGAAAAAGAATCAATTCTTTTTTGAGACAATTTGAGAATTAAATAGGAACTCCTGTTGTTCTGGGTATTTGTTGCCTCACGATGTATGTGCACTTTTCGGCAGTAGTGGCCGGCCCAGCATGACGCGGCTTGTCCTGCTGAGGTCATTATGAATCCTTTTTTTATTTCTATCCTTTATTTTTATTTATATTATAAATAAAACAAACATAATTAGAAAATTTAACTTTATTTAGAAAATTGTTACAAAATGGTAACATAGTATAAAAAATTGTTAGCTCTGTTTTAAAAAATGTTGATAACTTAAAAAAACTTGACCATGCAAAACAATGTATGCAATTTTTTAAAAACAAATTGGCATCTGGAAAAATGTACAACGTAATTTTAAAAAATGTTACCATGTAATAAAAAAAGTGTTAAAACATGTATTTAAAAAAATCTACATTAATTATTAGAAAATGACCAATGTTTGTCAAAAAAGTTCTTCATTTGTGCGCTAAAAACAATAAGATAAGCAAAGAAAACCAAAATGGAAACAAATGAAACTAGTGTATGGCACAAAATGACAGAAAAACGGAGAAAAACAATGATAAACAAAGAAACCAAAATTAAAATGAAGGAAAAAAAGAACCAAAGAAAACAGATGAAAAATAAAATAAAAAGAACGTAAAAAAAAGAAAAGAAAAAAAAGGAAAAAGGACGATGAAGACCGGAGCGAGCGCAACTCGCATAAGGTTTTTGAAATTTCAAAGAACGGAAAAAGTAAGTGGCCCGAGCCCATGAAGGAGCGGGGTTGTGCGTTGGGTTGAAATGGGCCGGCCCAGTCGGGTAGCCTGTGCGTTCTTGTGTTTATTCGACGCTACTCCTAGAATGTACGACCTTACAAAAGTAGATACGATATATCAAAGATTCATATTACCCTTCATATGTTTAGTGAGGGTGGTTGTACCAAAGCATGACTCATCGATCAGAGTTTGTCGTCCTAATCACAAAAGGCCACCAACATGTAATATCAACATAGTAGATTATGTTATAGAGGTATTACTTGTCGCCCCCCTTAATTTAATTAACAGTGGAGATTAAAACATAGAGCTACTCGTTGCTACAGAAGGCCATGCAACACTATTAGATGTGGGTTTAATTGGTATTTCCTCAAAAAAAAAATCCGAGAAACTTCCAATCTATTCATCTCAAATCATGGTACTACAGAGAACACCGAAGGTAATAAAAATTACACTCAGGTCCGTGGACCATCTAGCAATGACTACAAGCACTGGAGCGAGTCGAAGACGCGCCGCCATCATCGTCCCTTCCTCGTCGTAATTGGGCAAACCTAGTTGTATTAGACAGTCGGGAAGTCATCGTGCGAAGCCCCCACAGGACCAGCGCACCAGAGCAGCAATCATCACCGATGAAAAAGTCGTAAATCAAAAGCATCAAACCTGTAAACACACAAACCAAGGCGAACAAAATCAGATCCAAACAGATACACCAAAGACTAGCGCCGATCGAATCCCGCGAGCTCCAACGGAGACACACCTCCACACGCTCTTCGCCAACGCTAGACACATCATCAGAACGGGGATAGAACGTGGGAGACATTATTCCTACCGAGGGACATCACCGCCGCCACACAGCCTCAACCAAGACACTGAACCTAACAAGAACGAGAGCAGGGTCCTTCCTACCGGCGGGGAGGGGGGGGGGAGGCGATCCACCGCTCCTCCATGGCCCAAAGGCCAACGGAGATGGGGCGGACCGATGGCGGCGCCAACGGAAGGAAGAGGAAAGCTTGGGCTGTTTTCTTGTGGAGGAGGAAAGAGATTCTCAATTTTTATTTATTTATTAAAACACTGACCTGGTTTTGGGAGGTTGAGGGGACGTTCCCATTTCGTTTTGGCCGCAACCCGCAAGGAAGGTTTAGGCCTGCTTCCTGCCCGAAAGAAGGCTAGCCGGACTAGTGGTAGGGGACCCGAATGTAAAAAACCCTACTCTTTTCTCGAACCCTCTGTCGAGC
Organism: Triticum aestivum; assembly: GCF_018294505.1. Classification (NCBI taxonomy): domain Eukaryota; kingdom Viridiplantae; phylum Streptophyta; class Magnoliopsida; order Poales; family Poaceae; genus Triticum; species Triticum aestivum. Next base: position 834,848,137 of record NC_057801.1, on the reverse strand, counting down.
TCTACCCTGCCTGCATTTATTTGGAAGGGGGCCAAAGAAATGTCTCCACCGCCAACATTCTTTCTTCGGAATTCTACTGAATGGGTCGATCCTCCCCTCCGTTTGTTTTAGCAACTTATCCTAAGGTATCTTCGCCAAGAACTCTCCGGCAACGACAAAGGAACTAACTTGCCTGGTTTCCCCTTATTCAGTTCCCGCCTCCCACCATCGAATGCTATTTTTTTCACAATAAATTTCTGCCAGAAGTATGCGGGGATGGATCAGCGATAGGTGGTCCTGTTATGTTCGCATGGTTCAGTACCATGTTCTGAAGAATCTGATAATTATTCAGAATTAATAGTGCCTACTTGACTCATTTAGAAATCATCATAGGTTAATTCCTATTTTGATCTGGCTGACTGTGAATATACAAGTTGGCATTATTTCCACGGTTAGTCTTAAGTAGCATCCCGTGCGTGGCTGTGTTTTCCTCTCAATAATCTGCTAGTGTTCAGAATTCATAGTCGGTTCAGTTGAGGCTTTTGTTGATGATCGGAAGTTTGTTTCTTGTCCAAACGAAAGTTCTGTACTGGGAGCCAAAAGTAACATCTGGGTCATTATTTACTAACACTGCATGTAATCCTTGCTATTGTGAAAGTTGCTAGACCAACTGATTTGTACACGTGTTGCTTGAAATTTTGCGGTATGCACTAATTTAGAGGAATCTCAAGAATCGTTGTAATACCAAAGGCAGGCCTGGCCTAGTCTTGGCTGGACATTTTCGGTTGGTTTCTAGGTATTCTGGGAGCCTGATAACTTTCTGCATTTAAATTAGATTTTTTTTCCTAGAATAATTAATGAAAACCTGAGATTAGACACTCATGTACACAATGCATAGAAAGATGGTAGATGGTCAACGTGTGGTCTAAGAAACAAGAAATGTCATCAAACATGAAAGCCACCATGTATGTCACGGAATTTCAAAGCTGATTTTGATCCACACGTTAAGAAACAAAATTTTTGTAAATCATAATTAAAGGTACTCCTCACTCCTTATATTTTGAGTGCAAGAATTTGTATGCCAGATCTAATATTGTAAATAAAACTAGGGTATAACCCATAAGAGAGAATATTGTCGCCAAACCAATAAAGTTTTATCTTGGCAAAATAAATCGTAAACAAGAAAATCTAGTACCGAAAAAGACTTTCGCCCCGCTTTATATATATATATATAAAGCAACACGGCCGAACCGATACAAGGTGATGAGGGAAACCTCTACAAGAAAGAAAATCTAGTACAACCATCCAGTGCACTCAACAGAGCCACATAAGCATCGTTTCTTCTTGATGTTACCTTCAGAGTCATGGACCCCATCTATGGTATAATTATAGTCATATGATAGTGGTTCAAGAGGCTGAATATCCTCACAAGCAAAGAGCATGATGTGAGGCATACCCTTGTTGTCATGGTCATAGAGAACATTTTGTGTGAAAAGGTTAGGGGTGCAGCTATGGTTGATGAACCTTGCAAGGTTGCCACATTTCAGTGCGTCCACTGCAAAGAAATTTTCTTCCTCTTCCCCAGGGCCATTCATAAGTGAGGGGATAGTCTTTTGTAAGTTGTCCCAGCGGGATACATCATAATAGTTGTTTCCAATAAGGAACAAGTACTCATCATTATCCCTCTCCTGAGCATCTTCATTATCCAACAACTCCCCTATATATTCACACACAAAATGTCCCGTAGGTATAAAATCAAGGCTTCGTACTCCCCAACCCATTGATGTTGTCTTGAAGACTTGAAGGCGAAAACTAATTCCATGTTGGCCTACTCTATTGCGACAAGTTGGAGGGCACTTGCATGAAGGTCCACACTCGTAAATAAGAGGTTTTTCCTCTAGGAGACCACCGGTCTTTCTGAAAGGGATCTTCCCACCATTTTTCATTACACATGCACACTTTTGCGAGTCCGAACATCGACCAACACAATCACAACCTGATGGAGGATCTAGCTGATACTTCCTGAGGTATTGTATGTGTGAAATGTAGCGAAATGGAGCCGGGGCCTCGTTTGATATGGAGTTGATTGCAGATATAGGGATCTTCTCAAGACCTGACGATATATCTACAGTAAAAGTTCCATTGGATGGTTCAGCCATTCTTTTTTCCACAAGTTCGTGAATGTTGATGCTCGGTTGCCCCGACAATCTTCTCAGATGAAAAGTGCTAATATGTTTGTCTTCCCTCAGTTTCTCTTTGCTAAATTTCTCGACCAAATATAAACCACCATAAACATAGTATGTAAGCTCCTCACGGCCGGTCATGACAAACCTATAAATGACACGCACATGTGTTTTGGTATCCATACTCTGCTTTAGCGCCAAGTCGGTGCCTTCCATGTTCTGGCCAGTGGTGGCAGCCACAGATCCAACATGTAGCAAGAAATCCAGATTGCTATTTTGGGCTGACTGTTGCGCGTACGACACGATGCTAATGGCTAGACATGTCCTGCCCCCGTTCTGGTTGATGTAATCAACACGCGACTGCTGTGAACGATGGAGACCAACAAGGAAAAGCTCGGCGTCCGAATCAAACAAGTCACCAACATGAACTCCAGGGACGCTGCCCACGTACCTCCTATCATCAAATTCAACACATAGCCTCTCCCTGAAGACTTGAAAAGCTGCAAGATCATGTTCTTGTTTATTGCATTTCGCCTTCTCCTCGGCCAGAAGCTGCCTGTAAATTACCCGGAATTCCCGCAAAGAAGCCATGACGCTTTCTCTGCTGATGGCGACTTTGTTCTTTGGCATTGCACGATGACGATCACCCTTATCAACCTTCGTCGTCTTCTTGGGTACAGAAGCAGCAGCCCCTATAAGACTGGTTGACTTGGAAGTTCCAGTTGCAGGAACTCCATCAGATCCGTCGTCCTGGCTTAAACCCTGTGACCGCGGCCGCTTATACCCAATCTGGAATCTCCATGGCGCTACGGCCTTGCGCCCCTTGCGGCAACCATCTGTACCGAATCTCGTCGTCAAACTATTCTCCCACGTAGCGCCGTTGCACTGAGAGCCCTGCTGGGTGCTAGGTTTGGCTTCCACAATTGGGTCCCTGCAGGTGCCTTCATGGCCATAGAGAGCCTCATCGAAGTTGCAGACCTTTGAGGTCGCCTCCATGCGCGGTCAAGATCAAACCAACATCCCTAGAGACCTGCACCATACAGATTGAGGCGTCATCGAATCGAAGAATGAAAATATCGCCGGCAGGTGGTGAGCTGTACCTACCTGATGGAGGAAACGGAGGAGGACGAGATGAGATCCGCGTCTCGGGTTGCCGGCATGGTGGTGTGGCCGCCGTCAGACTTACTTGTGGTGAATTGGAATTGCCGGCTGTGTCTCCTAAACTTACGGGAGATTTTGTTAGCAGCTCCGTACGAGATACTCCTATAAGTTTGTTTAAACCCCGAAACCGAAACTATGAGGTACGTACGTGCACGTCCCGGTGTCCCGAGCGTCCGGTGCACGTACAAGTCGACCTTGCTCTATTTATGTATATTCTGTATAAAGGTAAATCCGATGGATATTGATCGTGCCAATCCATATCCGATCTTCTTAGTAAACGATCGAGGAGCTATCAATGGCATGCGGCGGCCGCCGGCGGCAGTGGTCCGAGCTCCCCGAGGACATGCTCGACAAGATCTACCGTGGCTGCCTCTCATCTCCGTACGACCGAGCTCGCTTCGCCGCCGTCTGTGCGTCATGGCGCGCCGTCGCGTCGTGGCACCCCACGCTGCCAGCTCTCCCCCTCCTGCTACCCTGGACGGGAGACGCCAAGCGTGACCGAAAGGCGCGAGCATACAGCCTCCAGGACGGCCACGTCCTACGTTCCCCTCTTCGGGGGTTCCCATGGGGCAAGCGGCTAGTCGGATCCCACGGCGGTGGCTGGATAGCCGCCACAGCCGGCACTCATGTCGTCATCGTGAATCTCTTCTCCGGCGCTCAGGTGGAGCTCTCCGCCAAACAGAGCATCATTGGGTGTAAATGCCCAACCAAACGGCTGCTGGCATTCAATCAGAGAGCCAATCTTGTCTCTGTTCAGAAAATCATTTTCTCGGAGGACCCCTCCTCGAGTGAATGCATCCTTGCCGCGATAACCACAAGATGCAAGATCGCGGTATGCAGAATTGGCAGTCCGAATCGTGGGTGGACGACAAGAGGATGTGACACTTCCGAATATGAGGAGATCACAGATATCGCCTTCTGCAACGGCATGATCTATGCCCTTATGTCGGGCAAATTGTTTAGGTTCAACATCAGCACAAATGCAAACGGCGCTCTGATTGAAAAGAGAGAGTTTTTGTATGTGTGGTTTGAGTCCCGGTACCACCAAACATACATCTTGGAGCTATGTGGCAAACTAGTGATAGCTGTGGAGTCCCCGTCATACGTGGGCTGCTTCAAAGCTAAAACTTTTAGGGTTTTTGAGCTTGCCGATAGAGGCACAACGCGGCCAATACACCACAGGTTCAAACGGATAGAGGTGACGAGTTTGGGTGACCATGCTTTATTCTTGGGGCCAACATGCAGCAAGGCAGTGCATGTGTCTTTGACTGCTGGACACAACAGGGTGAAAAGGAATCACATTTACTACTCCAAGCAACACTTACATTCAAGCGATAAAGTAGAGTGCTCAAAAGGGCTTGGCCTCGGCAGTTACACCATGTATTACAGAAAAAGTATAGGGATGGATCGCACGGAGAGGATCATATCACAGGGATACCATTACCGTCACGAGGATGGCGGTAATGCTTGTGTCTGGGTTCTGCCTCCGGACTTCTAATTCCTAGCACATGCGTGTACCTCGATTTTATGTTAAATGGCAGTATTATCAATATTCTTAAACTTATGAAACTTTCTTACTTTGGCGAGGTATAGGTACGTTACCCTGATGTATACACAGGCAAGGAATTTATTATTTAATCTTGTTATGGTAGTAGTACAGGACTAATGTCACATTCTAGCATTGAGGTAGTAACACATAGGGAGCATTTGTACGGCCAGTGCATTTTTAAGATAATGCAACAGCTGCTGGAGCGACTGCTCGTAGTTTCTTAATCGGAAAAACAAAGTAATCTGCATCATTTATACACATAACCTATGTAATCAAGATGCTTCCTGATGTGAAGTAATTACCCAAAGATGTTATCGTTTTCTGAATGTTTTTCATGGTCTTATTCCGTCTCAAAAAGGAAAATCAAGCATATCGAGCTGTTTATTATATACAGTATATTTATTACTCAACAATAATAGGGTAATGTTCCTGGTCAATGATGTTCAGGGCTTGCAGAGAGCCATGCAAAATCTACTACTCACTAAATCCATATCTCATTCAATAAGTAGCTAAGTATGAGCTAGCTAGCCTATTACATCATTTCTTTATCTTGAGCTACTGCATATCTACTACACAAACATATGCACGTTTAATATCCTGAACCACCGGCAACGCGGGGGGGGGGGGGGGGGGGGGGGGGGGGGGGGGCGGATCGTAGACTTCCGCGATCTGATTCAGTGATGCTGATTTTATATTTCGCTATGATGTGTCTCCAATCAAGCTACCCAAAATATCGAGTTCTCAACAAAACAATATATCCTAATCATGGAAATTAGGTAGGTCTATCTAATCTGAGAAGGTTGATATCTGAAAGGTTTGAGATGGAAATTTCACCACAAATACGGGACTCGGCAACGTCATTCTCACGTGTCAGTACATATAGTGGTGCAATTGGTTTGACCAAAAAAAAATCTGGTTTGGTTTCTCCGGTTTATACCCTTATATATTTTGGTCTTAGAAATTTCCAAATCATTGATCTAGTTAACACATAATTCGGTTCGGTCTGGTCGGGCGGTCTGTGCGTGCTGGCGTTTATTTGACGCTACTCCTAGAACATACAACGTATTACGAAAGGTCCATATTACCCTTCATACATTTAGCGAGAATGGCTAGCGGGGCTCATCAATCAGTCTCTCGTCCTATTCATGGAAGGCCATCAAGTATGTAAAAACCATCATGGTAGATTATGTTATAGAGTTATTACTTGTCGCTACATATAACAATCAACAAAAACCATTCATGAATATAGTGTGTAGCGTCATGATTCACCCCTTAATCTATAATACCTAAATAATTTATCCCTATTATCCTATTTCTCTTGACATGCAGCCTATCCACCTCACCAATGTGCCACATCAGCATTCCCACTAACCTATTTTCTTTCTTTTCATCACCAGGCAACTAGACAATGCAATCAGTTTCTATCCGCTGAAACTTCGGACTTCCAGTCAGTGTTGTGGTCCGATTGTCTCCCTTAATTACTCCGCACCCTTTCCACGGCATTATGCAGCGCTTTTTTTAGTATCCCACTACCATGAAATCACAACATCAGCCGAGGTTACCTTTTTCCTAGAGCTCCGTTCCAGGCAGCGCATCCAAATCCTCTCCATAGCAAATTAGTCTCCTAATTAATTCCCTCTCCACTTTCTCCGTTCTTCTACTACCTATTAATGTTCTTCTAAAGAAGTAACCGATGTATGGGATTTGATGGCTGAATCTTCATCTACTTGCAGAGGTAACCGATGTAGTTGCTCCCCCTTTTTAAGCAGAAGTCTGCATCACGACAAAACATGCTTCTCGGCCTGCGTTGGCGGCCTCCTTGGTTGCCTCATCGGAGCACACCCGATCTCATCTTCTTAGGGTACCTCTCGCGGCTCAACAGGAAGACTGAAGCTCTTGGCCGAGCGGCTCGTGGATGTCCTCCTCGCATGCCTGTTCTGCCTGGCCCTCCCGACACTGGCAGTGTGTTACTCCACGCCGTAGTTAGCGTACATGGGGACTTCGAGGAGGCAAGTGATTTTTTTAACTGAATTGTTTGCATATCATGTCGGATGCACTATTCTCTTGGCATCATCAACGCTTCTGCTTCCTGTGTTGTTTGTATATCAGAAGAGCAACATGCTACAATTGACAGTATGGCTCCATCACATTCAGTAATAGGCTCACAACTATCCAACCATCAAATATGTCTTCCTTCTTTGCTTCGTACTGCTACTTTGAATCATTCGTATTCCCCGTTTCTATATTGTATATAGATTTGTAATCTTCGCCTATCTACACCGCCAACAGATACTGCAATTGTTTCATGGACTGTACCATACCAGCAAATGCTTCAAGGGGCTATCTATTATTCAATTTAGTACCATTTTTTGTATAGCAATTTTTTTTACTAGACAATCAAATGATTTATTCATGAGACCTTTGATACAAGTGTCAATGTAATCTTTATCTCTTCCTTAAATTTAATTGTTATGGAAAGGTATGTGGAATAAGAATTACTGTGTTATTATATCATAAGTTCTGAAAAATATTGTCTTATACTAACTAAATTTTTAGAAGTTGTTTGATCGAATCTAGCTTTTTTAGCTTGGTACTATGACATACACATGATTAATTCTTGGTATGCCGTATTCAGTCATTCCTGAATGTTTCTTCACTTACAATTTAAGAGACAAAAAATATATTTATTCAGATTTCAATAGCTGCATTTTATGTGTTTTCTCCGCTTGCAGATTATTGAGAAGGAAAAAACACCATCTTCACAAGGAGTATTTAATACTGTGGAGTGTCTACAAATAATCCATTTTTTGTGAATTCTTTGTGCACATATTGTGCTAATGTGTAATGTAATGCCTTACCTAGATTGCTCTGCACGGTATAGTTTTGTTCTTCTCCAGTGTATCCCTTTAGTATTTGTATGTGTCTGTCAATGTATATATTAATCTTTCCACCTAAAAATCGGTCAAAAGATCAGTTCGCTATCCTAAATTGCTCTCACCATTTGAATGGCTCGCCGGGTTTGTGAGTACAGGAACTTCAAGAGCAATAGGATCTACTAATTTCTTCAATAGTTTATTTAAGAAAGAAGATATGTTTTGGACTGCAAAAAAACACATCGAAGGACTTAACAAAACATGATTGTTTTAGTCCATGTAGCCTTGCATTGCAGAAGGCGATGTCTGTGAGAACCGTACGGATAAGGCCCCATCCGCCACATCCTTGTGTTGTCCATCCGCCTCGATCGCTATAAAGCTCATTGGGTACTCCAAGCAACACATACATTCAAACGATAACCTACAGTACTCAAAAGGGCCCGACCTCGGCAGTTATACTGTGTATTGCAGAAAAAGTGTAGGCATGGATCGCTCGGAGCAGATCATATCACAGGGATACCATTACCGTCACGAGGATGGTGGTAATGCTTGTGTTTGGGTTCTGTCTCCGGACTTCTAATTCCTCGCTCATGCATGTATCTTGATTTTATGTTAAAAGGCAGTATTCATACGCTTAAACTTATGTAATTTTCTCTATTTGGCAAGGTATAGTTATGTTACATGGTGTGTAAGTAGTCAATGAATCAATTATCTAATCTTGTTCTTGTAGTGGTACACGATTAATGTCATATTCTACCATTGAGCTGTTAACACATAGCTTAATCGTCTCTTGCAACTTAGTTTGCTTAAACTAGCAGGAATAGTGAGCATTTGTACGCCCAGTGCATGTGTCAAATAATGCGATAGCTGCTGGAGCATCCGCCCATAGTTTGTTTACCTGAACGACAGGTAATCTACAATATGATGGGTTATGTTCCTGGTGGATGATGTTAAGGGCTTCGAGAGAGCCATGCAAAATCCACTCCTCACTAAATCCTGATCTCATTCCATGAGTAGCTAAAGTATGAGCTAGCCTATTACGTCATTCTTTATCTCGTGCCACTGCACATCCACAACATAAACACATGCTGGCGAGCTAAACTGCTTAATAAAGGAGACATACTCGTTCTTATCACGGCAGTCTTAGACTAAACACATGTTAGTTTTCCTTATCTGTAAAAAGGTTCTAAACACAATTGACACACTTAAACACACCTTCTTTTGGACGGCAGAGGACACCTGTTCTGGGGCTCAGCTCCCGATCGCTTTGGAAAAATGTTTGCAAACCAGAAAGTATGCTGGTTTAGGCATTATAAACTTGTATATCCAGAATACTTGCTTGCTGATGAAGGTTGTTGTTAAATCTGTACTCGCCCAGAATACCCCCTGGTCAGATTGGCTTAGCTTGCAACATCCAAATGCTTTTGTAGCCCCAGCCTCCCACCTCTCCTACCTGTGCAAAACCATAAACCAGCATATGCCTATTGACGGCATCCTGGACTAAGGGGTACCAACCTAGTTGGCTCACAGTCCATGGGCCGAGCTTATGGCCCACCGATCTCTAAGGGGTACCAACCTAGTTGGCCCACAGTCCATGGGCCAAGACGGACTCAGCCGAATACTTGGTGTGTACTTCAAGGACTACTCCACCTGTCAGCATGTTTATCCTTAGTTGGCAACCGGCTATGTGTAACCCTAGATACCCCTGGTGCCTATATAAGCCGGAGGGTTTAATTAGTCTGTAGAGGCACAATCATAATTATCAGCCTTAGGGTTTAGAACACAATATACGATCTTGAGGTAGATCAACATGTATTCAATACTCCATCATCAGTATAATCAAGCATGACATAGAGTTTTACCTCTTCGACAGGGCCCGAATCTAGGTAAATATCGGGCCCTTTGTCTTATGTTCAATATCAATCCATGATAACGTAGAGTGCTCAAAAGGGCTCGACCTCGGCAGTTATACTGTGTATTGCAGAAAAATTGTAGGCATGGATCGCTCGGAGAGGATAATATCAGAGGGATACCATTACCGTCACGAGGATGTGTGTAATGCCTGTGTTTGGTGTCCGCCTCGGGACTTTTAATTTGTTGCTCTTGCATGTATCTCGATCTTATGTTAAAAGGTAGTGTTATCCATATTCTTAAACTTAAGTAATTTTCTTCTTATGTTCTTTTTGTTTGTAGTTCACGATTGATGAATTCTTCGTGAGATTCGCGTGAGAGCATATACATACAGGTGAAAAACAATTCATTGTTTGATTATTAATTGATTGCAAGAAGACAAGATCAAATAGACAAATAGTCAATCAATCTCCTGATTTGTTTCTTTCCTTTTGTACGAGGAACATAGTGAATAGCATGGTGGACCGAACTCCAGCAGCCAATTTCTCCGAACAAAAGCAAAAGTGTTTGAAAAAGTAGATACGGCGGAGACGTATCAACAATATCGAAGATTAACTCTTCACTCTGGAAGTTCTCGGGTGACCCAAAGACTACGTCAAGTGTTACTGTTCCCGTGCAGCGAGCCTCGATACCACGTATGACACCTTTAAAGGTGGTGGTGCTGGGCTTGATCCGAGATGAGTCTATGCCCATCTTTCTGGTCGTATCCGCATAGATTAAATTGAGGTTGCTGCCTCCATCCATGAGGACGCGCGTTTGATGCAACCAGTCAACGATCGGATCTAGGACCAAAGCAGCCGATCCACCATGCCTTATGCTGGTCGGATGATCATGTTTGTCAAATGTGATCGAGTCGGATTGAACTTCGGGGCAACATGTTCTAGATCGTAAATGTCCCAAAGTGCTCGTTTTCTCTCCTTTTTAGGGATGTGGGTAGCATAAATCATGTTCACGTCTTTCACATCTTGAGGAAACTATTTCTGGCCTCTATTATTTGCCCTCTGACGCCATCTTTCCGGCCTTCTTGAAGACCCAACAGTTTTGGTTGGTGCATTTTTGTGTTTATCCAAGGTACCATGAATCTGGCATAGTTTGTCGAGGATCTTATCTAGATGGTTGGGTCCATCTTTCTTCCCTTTAAAGGGCTTCTTTTCTGTCCGTATCTAGGTCCGTTGAACCTTGTGTTTACTGCGGCATCCTCGATACCGCTCATGCCATTTTTCTCACTTCTCTTATTCTTACTGTGCCCGGGCTTACCATTGGCGTCGCAAGCTTATGAGGTACCTGCCTCGCCGTTATTGCGGGCCAGCCAACTATCTTCTCCCGCGCAGAAGTGGGTGATAAGTGAGGTGAGGGCCGCCATGGTCTTTGGCCGATCTTACCCGAGCTGGCGCGCAAGCCACTCATCTTGGATGCTGTGCAGGAAGGCGGTGATCGCCTTGGCGTCGGGGCAGTTTACGATTTGGTTCTTTTTAGTTAAGAACTTGTTCCAGAATTTCCTTTTCCTTGCCGACTTGCCGGTTTGCTAAATGATATGGATGAGGTTGTCGGCATCAGGAGGTCGGACATAAGTGTCCTAGAAGTTTTCCCTAAAGGCGTCCTCGAGTGCTTCCCAGCTCCCGATGGAATGAGGAGGCAGACTGCTAAGCCAATGCCTCGCTAGGCCCTTTATTTTGAGTGACAAATAGTTGATAGCGTGGAGATAGTCTCCATTGGCCATATGGATATGGAGAATGAAATCTTCAATCCACACAGCTGGAGCAGTCATGCCATCGTATGACTCCATATTGATTGGTTTAAAACCGTCTAGAAACTAATGTTCCATCACCCTGTCTATAAAATAGATCGGGTGAACGGGGCCTTGGAACCAAGCAGTGTCACGTCGGACCTCGGGAGACATCCGTGTATAAGCTTGTCCTGAGCTCGGCCGTTCCTATCCATCCAGGTGTCATAGCCGTCAAGCCCGACTAGCTAATACGTCTCCAACATATCTATAATTTTGATCGTTCCATGCTGTTATATTATCAATCTTGGATGTTTTATATACATTTACTAGCGACTTTATATACTTTTCGGGACTAACCTATTTACATAGTGCCCACCGATAGTTGTTGTTTTTGCTTGTTTTTACTTCATAGAATATCAATACCAAACAAGGTCCAAATGCCACGAAACTTTTTGAAGATTTTTTTTCTGCCAAGAAGACATCCAGGGAACCAAAGGAGCACACGAGGGGAGGCCCGTGGGCCCACTGGGCACCAGGGCACGCCAAAGGCCCCCGGCGCGCCCTATGGGTAGTGGAGCCCACGGAAAACTTCCCGACCTACCTCCGACTCTATAAATTCTCTAAAATTCCAGAAACCCTATGGGAGTCGACGAAACACTTCTTTCGCCGCCGCAAGTTCTAGAACCACGAGATCCAATCTAGGCCTTTTCCGGCATCTTGCCGGAGGGGAAAACGATCACGGAGGGGTTCTTCATCATCCTTGCTGCCCCTTCGATGATGCGTGAGTAGTTTACCACAGACCTACGGGTCTGTAGGCAGTTCCTAGATGGCTTCTTCTCTCCTTTTGATCTTCAATACAATATTCTCCTTGATGTTCTTGGAGATCTATTTGGTGTAATCTTCTTTTGCGGTGTGTTTGTTGGGATCCGATGAACCGTATGTTTATGATCAGATCGATTCATGAATATTATTTGGATTTTCTCTGAACTCTTTTATGCATGGTTATTAAAGCCTTGTATTTCTTCTCCAATTTATTGGTTTAGTTTGGTCGACTAGATTGATTTTTCTTGCCATGCGAAGATGTGCTTTGTGATGGGCTTGCGGTGCTCAATCTCAGGGACAGAAAGAGACATGACGCGCATGTATCGTTGCTATTAAGGGTAACAAGATGGGTTTTATTCATACGTAAGTTTATCTTGTATACATCATATTATCTTGCTTAAGTCATTACACTGTTCTTTCTTGAACTTAATACACTAGATGTATGCTGGATAGTGGTCGATGTGTGGAGTAATAGTAGTAGACGTAGGTAGAAGTCGGTCTACTAGTATTGGACGTGATGCCTTTATACATGATCATTGCCTTGGATATTTTCATAATTATTTGCTTTTCTATTAATAGCCCAACAGTAATTTGTTTACCCACCGTATGCTATCTTCATGAGAGAAGCCTCTAGTGAAATCTATGACCCACGGGTCTATTTTATCATATTATTTTCAGATTTATTAAACCAAAAATACAAAAATACCTTGGTGCAATTTATTTACTTTTATTTTATTTGCATCTATCAATCTATCTATTTATCAGATCTCAATACCGTTGAGGGATTGACAACCCCTCTACACATTGGGTTGCAAGTATTTATTGTCTGTGTGCCGGTGCTGGTTACATAGTGTTGCTTGCTTCTCCTACTGGATTGATAACTGAGGTAAAATACTTACCTCCGTTGTGCTGCATCATCCTCTTCTCTTCGGGAAAATACCAATATGAATCACAACTAGCACTAGCGCACACCCTCTTGACCCGTAGATGGACCGAGGGGGTGCCCGGTTCGCCTCTATCTGGCATCGTGCTTCGTAAGGCTTAAAGTAATCAACATGATCCTTTCCATGACGATGTTTCGTTGTTTGGGTGTGAAAATTTCCCTCGTTGACCTGTCGTGCCCTCTAGGGGGTCGATCAGGTTGATCATCCCGTCCGCATGTTAAAGGCACGTCGTTAGTTACTTCTTCATTGAACACGGGAAACAAACGCCTATGCAGGCAAGATTTAGGCGCGCTATGGTGTCATTCTTCAAGGTCTTTCTCGGACGAGAGTATTTTGACCCACTTGTCATTCAATGCATCTTGATTGGCTTGCAGCTGCAGCTGCTTCCGTTTCATGCTCCTGGTGGTGGCCTCAAGGCGCCATCGGAACCGTTCTTGCTCAAAGAGGTCCTCGAGGACTATAAAGTCCTCAGTACTGAGGCTTTCATCCTCCTCGGACTGAGGTAAGTAATTTTTGTCAGCCCCTTCAAAGAGGTCATCGGGATCCTCGACCTCAAGGATTCCCGCGGGACCGTGTTGCTGCCCTAGGGAGGCTTGAAAATCCTCTTCCAGATTGTCGGCCTTGTCTACTGCCGCGCCATTGTTGGTGGTGGTGGAGTCGTGCCCGCTGGGGTTCCAGCTGGTACCTCTCCCGCGTCTTCGCCAACATTTTGACGGGTTCTTGAGAGTATAACATATATATGTCGGAAGTGAATGTTGCCGACCACTTGCCGTTTTTGGCCAGCAACGTAGTGGTTCCACGAGGGCCATCGACATCTTCATCCATGTTGGTAGCCTCCACGTAGTCTAACACATCGGTTAAATCGTCGACCGTGGCAACTAGGTGGGTGGTGGGTGGAACATAAATTTCCCGGTCGTCGGCTTTAAGTCTGATCTTTCATAAACCAACGTCTGACGTCCGAGATTGATAAGCTCTAGATGTGATTAAGCATGTCATTTAGGTGAGATAATTCCTCAGTGTTCATGGCTTGGTTATACGCCGGGCGAACTCGAAATACAATTGGCGAGTCGCTTGATGCGTTCTCAGCTTTGTGAGGGGCCGGAGTTGATTCCGGATCAGGTACTAGAGTTAGTTCTAAACCTGATGTACTATATGAAGCCGAGTCCGGACCAACGCCGGGGCATGACACAGAGACGAGGTCACCCAAGGCGGGGTGATTGATTCCTCCACGAGGTCTTGTGGTGCCAAGGGGCCTAGTATGGCATCCTTGAGGGAGATCGGTTTCGAGGTCGAGCCCCCGATGTCCGATAAGCCCTCGATCCAGCCTGGCGACCAGCCTGAAAGGACGAGCTCGCCGTGGGAATCTGTGGTGTATTCCAAGCCTCCAAAAGTTATGACCTGATCTGGGGTGTAATTCTTGACGGGAGCTAGATGGCTCGCCGAGTCGGCGCAAAAGACCATGCTGCCGAATACAAAAAGTTGGCCGGGGACCAAGATGTCCCCATAGCCGGCGTTGCAGTTAATCTATAGACGAGCCATCGATCTTTTCGTTGATCTCACAGAGAATACTCAATGAAAGCACCAATGTCGGTGGTAAAACCAGCAGACCTCGGGGTAGGGGGTCCCGAGTTGTGGATCTCAGATTGGTGGTAACAGGGACGAAGGAGACAGTATTTATCCAGGTTCGGGCCCTCTTGAAGAGGTAATACCCTACGCCCTTCTCTGATTGTAATAATGAATGATGTATCGAGTACAAGCTTGTTCTACCTCGAGATCGTAAGGAGAGATCTAACCCTAGGGCTATGTGAATGTTATTGTGATTGGATCCCCTCTATGGGCTAAACCCTCTGGCTTATATACACGCCAGATAAGACCTTTAGGGTTACATGGTCGGTATCCAGGGGTACGCATGAGGCGGCAGGAGATGCCTTGGAGTATACGCCAAGTCTTCGGTAGATGCAGTCTTGATCACGTCCATGTGTGTAGCTTCCGAAGTCCACCTGAATGAGAATGAGGGCCTACAGGCCCAGCCCGAGGACTATGGCCCGACTAGGTTGGCACCCCCTAGTTCAGAACACCGTCAGAACCAAATACAATAAAAGAAATTTTCACACGCAAAAAAAACCAATGAATGAAATTTTGACTGAGCGCCACTTGAAAAACAGTCAGTAGAAAAATAGGAAAAATGATATATTGTGGTTCCATGAATGTTTTTAATGCATAGTCAACCTATAAATTATAGTAATGAATATTCACGATAACACTCATAATTAAGATAAGTATGTATGAACATATTCGCGAAAACAAGAGTTTACGAAAATGTATGCATTGCCAAGCAACTAGTTGACTGGAGGCAGAAGCCATATGCAGTTGTTACAACTACTAGATGACTCGTTGCGCCAATGGCGCAAGGGGCGAAAGGGAGTCAAGTATTGTGAGAATATTTAGACATTCAAATCAAAAACCAAATGTGGCCAACACTCCCGAATCCTCTGCTTGGAAGCCGCTTTTCTCATCGGATCTAACATAAAGAGCAAATTTCAGAGAAAATATAAAGCATGAAAGACTTTAAGTTGTACTATTGAGACCATACCACCATATCTTCATTTAGTTTCTTTGGGAATATAAAGGTCTAAGAGGATGGTACATGTGAGAAGCTGCGAATCCACAACAAAAAACTAAATTAACTTTCAAACAAACATTTCAATTTTGGAAGCCACAAAGAAGCAGCCCAGATCTCTCGTTGTAGTGCAGGTACATGTCCTTAATCCTGCATCCACAACCCATAATTATTCAACACCTAAATCGACGAAATCCAACCGAAGGAAATCTTGGCAGAAACATGCACCGTGGCTTACGTGATTATATTAGTGAAAAAACATAGGCAAATACAAAACAGAGGCAAACATTGCTCATTGCTTGGCTACCAAATTATTTGGCCCCGTGAAAAAATATATGGTGAAGGGAGCAACTGGGTATGATAAAGCTATGAAGTACGGAGTATAAACCAAGTACAAAATACTGTTTTGCTACTTTATCATTTAAACTCTGCAAGTCTTCATACTTTGTACTGGTAACCTAGAATAAACTAAGCCAGTATTAGAGTTATGATTCAATACCACACTCACTGGGGTGAAACTTTCATACTCAAATCTGTAAAACCTTCTTAAGTATCTGTCTTTTGTTATCTATCGATTATTGCACAATTAGATAATATAAATACAAGACCCATTCTTCCTGAAGAATCTGAACTACCATTGACAATGGAGATTGTTATAAAACTATAAATAACTAATAAACAGTCTGGTAACATAAAAACTGCCAGTCTCTTGTCTCCAAATACCAAGAAAGGAGCATAGTTCAACTTAAATACGCCCACAGATTATACAACTGACCAATGGAACAAATAGTGAACTTGTTATATGTGAACACCTCCAGCATAGACCATGCGACGCCCCATTCACCATTGTGACTCCAAAGTCAAAAGTAGTGTACTCTTAAACAGAAGTAAGTTAATTGGTCACATTTATTCTCCCTTTCTTTTTGTGCTGGTCCTTGCTGATATTTCAGTGCCATCCTTGATCGATCAGTGAGCAGAGAGAGCATTTAGATGAGTCAAAGAGTGAGCTCAGAACAGTAGCAAGAGAGCTCTCCTCACGCAATTCTCTCCCTATTTATAGTTGCACTACACATCAGGGGAGAGGAGCAACACCTGTAGATCATCAACTTAGTCTACACTTGTCAGTTCTGCAGTCTGAGAAATAAATGAACACAAGGGAAAAAAAACAACCGATTCTGACCAGAGAATTCACAATCCAAAAAACTTTGGGACTCCCTTATAAGATAATATACCAAAACACCTGATAAATCACTTCTATAGGCACATTAGGAAAAATGGCAATAAGGAGCATAAAGAAAGATCACTGAGAATTGAATGGTTTCCTTCAAATAAACATAAGCCAAGGGAAAAACATCATATTTTGATTGGATTCTTTTTACCGGTGTTGATATTGATGGTGTATCCCGGATTTCTTTTTTGAGGGAGAACATAGGAAACAAAACTAAGACATCCTACCATCATAAAAGTAAACTTTTTATTCTCCTTTTTCTAGCATAATCCGATATACAGTTCGTCTATTAGTCTGGTTCCAACTTTAATATCGTATGGAACATCTAGGAAACGCAATGTTTTTTGCTTGGCTATTCTATAGATATATTACCAGTTAACTGATCAATTATGTAAAGCATCGATTCCTTGGTCACTTTGCTGCTGCATGATCTGAAGAAATAAACGTAGAGTAATGGGGCTCACCTTGCTGGTGCAGCCTGACATAGCTTGGGCTTGGGGAGCCACTGGCCATGGGCTTGGAGGAGGATGGCAGGAGTGCTGGTGATGTGGTCGTCGTGGAACGCGTGTGCGAGCACTCCACTGGGGGCCTCCACCCGACCCCCCCCCCCCCCCCCCCCCGAATCTTGGGAGACGCATGTGTCTGCCGGGTGTATCATTTTCCTCCTCCTCAATCTCCCTCTCTGACTCCTCACGGCTCTCACCAGCGGAGGCAGAGCATGGTCACGCCCAGCCACTGCAAGGCTCCATCGGGGCCGGCCGACAACTGAGTGCACGAACGACATAAATTTAATTGATTTTCCATTCAAATAATATGACTACCATTAAACTACTAAAGATGTAGCAAGTCTGCGTCAATTAATATGTATCGGAGGGAGCTCTACTACTACAACAACGCACTTGTGTATGCGATAGAAAACTCGTCCAGGTAGAAGAAACCCAAGGTCAATTAATCAGCCTACGGAAGCAACAAATTAACAGTTTGGAGGGTTCTATACAATTAAGAAGCTGAACATTATAGGCAGGCTACTGGTAAATTATGCAGAACATACACACGAGAGTGACATGTTTGGAAGGCACACAAGGCACACAACAGCTCTTCTCAGAGATTGTTGGCCCAAGCTCCATCTCTCATCCTTTTGACTGAAAATAAACATCAAAATACGCTAGAAGAAACCGAGGAAACAGAAATAAGGAAAAAAAGACAAAGAGAAATACGGCATGTATGATAAAGTTCTTATATTGATTTCTGTTAACCAATGCCGGCAAGAAAATTAATACTACCCCACACAAATGATTAAAATGATAAAACGCATGATTGCCACGGCACATGTACTTTTTTGTGGGAAAACATGCTGTTAGGTGCAGAAGTAAAGAACATATCGCATGGATGCTTGTTGGCATGTATAAAATCATCAGACCAAGACAGAAGAACCATGATTATCATATCTAGTGGAACTAAGATTTACATAGTGGCAGCCATTGATATAGTTACTCAGGGGTAGTGCTACTTTTAAACAACAACTCTAAAGCAAAGTTACTGAATCTACTAAAGTAGAAGAGAATTCAGTTATTTACCTGGGAAGCAACATCACTTCATTTCCAATAGAAATATGACGAGTTCATTTTCAATGTAAAGATACTCATCCTTGAAAAGTGAAACAAAACTGCAGAAGAGCAAGGTGTCAAAATCAGATGAGAAATTAGATATTGATAGTTGAACTTGGCAAGCATAGCATATGCTAAGATCGGACAATATGATTCAACGCAACAATGGAGCAAGTATCACAAGTAAACCAACACTGACACACTTCAGTAAATATGGTCTGAATATTTCAGAACTAAGTCTTAGGGTTTGGGTTCAGGGATGTGAAACTGCACCAATCATCCAATTTACCGGCGGCGGCAACAGACAACGGGTCAAATGAAAATTCAAGGAGTACTACTATCCAAACCACTAACTAAATCAAGATAGTGAATCTCAGACGAACACTCAGCAAGATTTGAAGATAGCAAGCATCTTCAGAGAAACAGAGAAAAGAACAATAGGTATAGCATGGAAGCCACCCTACTTGAGCGGCTGAGCTCAGACCTGTGCGGCTGCTAGTTGTTGCTGCACGCATGTGGATGGAGAAGGAGGAGATCCAGCCGTGGTCAGGGACCCTGTGTTCCTGTTGCTCGTGGCCGGCACCCCGCCGGCGTGGGCGACTAGTGCGCTCGCTCGCGTTGGAGCTCGCCCTAGCCCACCTGGTGCGGTGCGGCTCGCCATGGCCTGCCGTCGTACGGTGCAGCTGCGAACCTGTCTCTTCTTGTTGAGCACGGAGGAGCCTTCTCATTCTTGCAACCTATGTACACACAGAGAACGAAAGAGTACTCATATCATACAGAAAATGCATGTAAGATTGTATCTTCAGGCACACATATATCTTCAACCGAAGCAAAGCAAACTCATACATATGCACATGATATCCCTGCAAGGATGTGACAAGTATATCGAGAATTAATATCAAGCAAGAAAAAAGGATGAGTTGCAGATTTAGTGAGGTGAGATAGGGCTGACCTGTAACTCACCAATCGCTGAAACAAAACTTGTGATCAACTTCCCCCCTTTAGTAACATCCATCTCCAAACTCTGGAATCAAATCAGAAATCCAGATGGGAGGAACGGAAAAAAATAGATGTGAATGATCTTTACAGAAAACGCAAAAAACCACACTTGCAGGCTAAAGACATGTTTGTAAATAAAATAACAACCTGTATGTAATCCGTCAGGGAAAATGATATTGCAAACAAAATTGTTAAATTTCTTCCTCTGCAAGGTGAAAACCCTCAAAAGGAGTAACCCCATGGTCCCATTTTAAATTTCTTGTGACATATTTAATGACTAAAGTTTTCAAATTTCTCGGAATATTAATCATAAAGCTGAAGAATGCATGAAACAACGGACAAAATATATCTATCATAGGATTTCCTCAAAGACAAAAATACAAAGAGAGTATTGGGATAAATTATCGAATCTGTTCAAGTGAAGAATGCATACCCAGGGGTTTTACCTCCCCCCAGGCATCCCCAAACACACACACACACACACACACACACTTCATGTTCTTGCCTCTAGTGTACAGCTTCATGTTCTATAGCATCTCTTGTTTGATTGAACCAATGGTATGCACGTCTTGGTGCAGATGGAAGAGGCTACATATAGTTTTATTTATGTTATATGCACTGACTGAGTACTCAACGGGTGCTTCTCTACAAACTGTTTCTTGGCACACCTTCCCTTAATGTTATCACCTAGCTTGCGCAAACAAGAACCCGTGATGTGTTTGTGCCTTCTGATTAATCATAGCGCTGGCAATACGTAAGTTTATTTTAGTGGCAGATTTGATTGGAACCATTTTTCCTTCCTCTCATGCCTGCCCTTTGATCTTATAGGGCCTGAGGTTTCACACAGGAACAAGGTTGGTGCTGGTTGCTGCTAGGGTAAACACCTGGTAGTAACATTAGCCACACTTGCAAGCAGAGCAACCAAACGAAGACGAAAACTAAAAGACGCTTGGGAAAATTTTGGTACCTTTGAAGCCGCCCGCCTGCCAATGCGACCCCCCATGTCCTCATGCCGAAAAATCGGGGACATGGCAACAGGTTCGTCACCTCACAACTACCACTCTTGTGTGTGTGTGTGTGTGTGTGTGCGCGCGCGCGCGCGCGTGTGCCCGCGCGCGCGCGCGCGCGTGTGTGTGTGTGTGTGTGTGTGTGTGAAAGAGGGTTAAATGATTAAGCGGCAATTCAAATTCAAGAATACCTTTGACACACTTGACATCCAGTTCTGAAAGAACATCCTTTGAACATGAATGAATTATTTAGAGGCAACATCTCCCAGGGGTGTCCAAACCCGGGCTGAAGCAACTGGGAAGCAAGGTGGAGTGGTACAATCTCTCTTCTGCCAATTTCACATAATGATAAATAGGTCAGTTTCCACGGGTTTGAGAAAAGCAATTCTGAACACACCTGACATAGATTAAGAATGCCATGTAAGCTTCAATTATTCTGTAAGGTGCTCACCGTAGTCTGTAGTTCAGAACTATACCAGCCAGTTAACTGAATTCTTCACTGATGGAGAGTCGCATTCAGTTAACAATTAAGCAACTGGGAGCGAGGGGCGCTAGTATAATTTCTCTTCTGCTGATTCATATAATGATAAACGTCTCGTTTTCCATGGGTTTGAGCAAAGTAGTTCTAGAATCTGAACGCACCCGATAGAGAAAAAGAATGCCATGTGTGCTTCAATTATTCTTAAAGGTGCTCACTTTAGCATTTAGGTTTGTGGTTCAGAAACTATACCAATCAGATAACTGAATTTATTATTCACTAATAGAGACGGTTTCAGTTAAAAACTAAGGTAATCAACTTTATTTATTCAGTACACTTGGGTGGCAATTTTGTATGCTGAAATTAGATGCTCACTAAATTACAGACTAAATTGAAACATGGGTCCAACCATGTCTCACTCATTTTCATGAGGAGTATTTGGTTTGAAGGAGGTTGGTCAACCATGAGCAATCATTCAGGTAAATTATCAGACCACTACCTAAAGGTTGTAAGTAACAACTAAGAAGTTGATAGTCTCCTTTAGCCAAAATCCTCCTAGTTGTTATGTGAAGATTACATAGATATAAGAGCTACCATTAAACTAGATGCAAAAAAGGTATGCCCTGTTGAGGATGATGGGCCAGCCAACATGTGTTTAATTCAGAAGATTCAAATATGAATGTGTTCGTGAGAACAAGTACGGCTTTGCTCCATTCCTGAATGTTGGTTGTTGATTGCTGAATGATGTCGTTAGGGGTGTATATGTTACATCATACTGCATTTATGCCAACAATTGATTTTACCAGTAGGTTAAGCTAGAAAGGTCACCATGTGAATGTTACACATGTTTTTGTACCATTAGTCATCCTTTGTTTTTGATGACGTACTGTACTAAAATCTTCCATGCACATTATCATCTTGACTTCTTAAGAAATATTTTGGTCAAGGAAGCAGAATATGTTCGTAATAAATGTAGGATTTTATGTGTTCTCTTATTAGACTCACCATTAAGTAACGCAAAATGTAGTATATCACAGAATTTTACGAGTTGCTTTTTTGTGTTATACTTATTACTTGGTATTAATTAATCTTGTCTGTTCTCTTGTTCCAAGGAGTAGCTCTCATTTCCGCCATCTGATGGTTGTCGTTGTGATCTCCAGCGGTGGTGGTGCACTTCCTTGTGTCTAGCGCCAACGAGGCAGTGGGGTTATCACCCCGTAATCTTTGCGTCGGCTCCCACAACTGCCTTCTCGGTTCCCACCACTCAAGTGAGTCCCTGGTATCTCCTTCCTCCCTTGTCTTCTATGGGAGCTAGAATTTGAATGATATAATAATGTGATCGAGCTGATGACTGTGGTCTATGGTGATGGTCTTCTGGCCATCGAGCTGACAGTTTGGATCTGTGATGCTGATCTTTTGGCCAGCACACAATCTTATTATTGTCATCATTTTTGTTGTCGATGAAATGTGTGTCCAAATTTTGTGTCCTTCGCAAGACTCTATGGCTACCAAGATCCCATTAAGAGCTGTTATATGGTCTCTATGTACCTCTGATACTACTGCCGTAGTGTAGGTTTGTGGTGCATGCTAATTCAATGTTGTTCGTGTTTCTGGATTTTGTTCAATCAGACTGCAATCTAATGGAATCGGGATTGTTTTAGGCAAAGCCTCTAGTCTATTTGGTCCTTCTTTAGAAATTTGTCTTGCCTGCAAATTATGTAGCAGCTAGGTCATCTATTGACATCTGAGTTTTCAAGTAAACCACAACTCATTTGCTTGTATTTCAAGGAATGGCTTGCAAATCCAACTTTATTTTATTGATTAGCTACCTATCCACAATAGAAAAATTGAATCACAACAGTTACGAGATTTATTTCTTGCCCTCTCAAGAATGAGCAAGCCTAAGATTGAGTAGACATTTAAAACACTACAGTTATGAGATTTATTCTTAAAGGTGATCATTGTAGCCTTTAGGTTTGTAGTTTAGAACTACCAATCAGTTAACTGAATTTATTCACTTAAAGGATCTCACTGTAGACTGTAGGGTTGTAGTTCAGAACTATATGAGTCGGTTAACTGAATTTGTCGGTTAAAGGTGTTCACTGTAGCCGGAATTCAGTTAACAACTTAGATAACCAAGCTCATTGGTTCGGTTGTATTTTTATTTGCTGAGGCTAGATGCTCACTATAATACACACTGAACCGAAGCAATGTTTTGTTTATTTTTCTGCCTTCAAGGTTTTGCAATGTATAACATATAAAATATAAGAGTTGTGACATCATAATATAGTTTTCCACCCTCATGGCTACCCGTTGAGTGAATGAAGAAAATTGAGAAGTAGTTAACTGAATTTATACACTGAGGGTGCTCACTGTAGCCTGTAGTTTTGTTGTTCAGAAGTACCACTAGTCAGTTAACTAAATTTATAGACTGATAGAGACACATTTAGTTAATAACCAAGCTAATCACCTAATCAAGTTCACTGGTTCAGTACACCCATTAGCTGCTAATAAAGGACATGTTGCCATGCTTGTCTGATATATAGTAAGTATGATAGTGCATTTTATCTCCTAAGTCAAAAGTCTCATGTATGTAACCTTTATATCATAGGTCAATCACAATAGCAGCGATGCAGGAGAGCTCCTTGACTTGAAAACGCTGGCAGTCTTAGGATGTGGAGCTGTCCTCCTCAGGCGGGTTGGCTGCATAGTGAATGATCTTCTCGATGGCGGCATCGATAACAAGGTAATTTTGTTTGGTTTTTTCTGTAGTTTGTTCTGGATGCGGACAACACCTTGGACTTAGCGTGTTTGTGAAAAATGCCATTCAGATTGTTGCAGCGATTATTAAGAAAAGGGATCAACTGCAATTTTGAATGTGTCACATGCATATAGCTTACCCTTTGAACCAGGGATGTAGCAAAATTAAGTGTCAAACTTTAGACGAAGTGTCAAATTCAAAAAGTCAGAATAAGTAAAACAATTGGCAACATATTTACGAAACAGAACATTAATTCAACATCATCAAGCACCCAAATTTTGTGGAACATGATAGCAGAAAGTGATTGGCTTGATTTTGAACCTTTGTGAATTAAAGATTGAGATATCATGAGGACAAAAAACCAATGAAAAATTGTATCTTTTTTTTGTCGCACAACTGAAGCGTCTAGTCTTGTTGGTAGCATTCTATCCTACTTGAAAGAAGAAGAATGGATTTGTTTATTTTTTGTGTGTATGCAAATATGTTTGGTAGGTTGGAAGCATGTTGTCTTGTTATTTTTGCAATGATGATACAGTTACCCAACTCATTATGAGAATTCCCTTTGTGGGTAGTCATGATATGAACTTCTCTTTTGTATTTGAGCCCACTCAATGTTTATTTATTTATTTAATGACCTTTTATAATGGCCTATTTTTCACAAAAACGCTGGCAGTCTTAGGATGTGGAGCTGTCCTCCTCAGGCGGGTTGGCTGCATAGTGAATGATCTTCTCGATGGCGGCATCGATAACAAGGTAATTTTGTTTGGTTTTTTCTGTAGTTTGTTCTGGATGCGGACAACACCTTGGACTTAGCGTGTTTGTGAAAAATGCCATTCAGATTGTTGCAGCGATTATTAAGAAAAGGGATCAACTGCAATTTCGAATGTGTCACATGCATATAGCTTACCCTTTGAACCAGGGATGTAGCAAAATTAAGTGTCAAACTTTAGACGAAGTGTCAAATTCAAAAAGTCAGAATAAGTAAAATAATTGGCAACATATTTACGAAACAGAACATTAATTCAACATCATCAAGCACCCAAATTTTGTGGAACATGATAGCAGAAAGTGATTGGCTTGATTTTGAACCTTTGTGAATTAAAGATTGAGATATCATGAGGACAAAAAACCAATGAAAAATTGTATCTTTTTTTTGTCGCACAACTGAAGCGTCTAGTCTTGTTGGTAGCATTCTATCATACTTGAAAGAAGAAGAATGGATTTGTTTATTTTTTGTGTGTATGCAAATATGTTTGGTAGGTTGGAAGCATGTTGTCTTGTTATTTTTGCAATGATGATACAGTTACCCAACTCATTATGAGAATTCCCATTTTGGGTAGTCATGATATGAACTTCTCTTTTGTATTTGAGCCCACTCAATGTTTATTTATTTATTTAATGACCTTTTATAATGGCCTATTTGAGCCTTTTGGCAAAAAAAACTCCCAGCTCTATAATCGCTACACAGAGAGAGAGAGAGAGAGAGAGCGAGGGAGGGAGGGAGGGAGGGAGGGAGAGAGAGAGAGAGAGTAATGGATCTAACCGAGCAACAAATTAAAGAAAAAGGATTCCAAATTATTATACATTGCATCTTCTAATTATGTACATGCCATGCAGTTTGTACACAAATAAAAGGAACTATAGCCTTATAGTCATCATCAAGATAGCCTGTAGAAGATCCGTTGAGCTTGTCCATTCGATATGGCCTCGATTTGGTGAGGCGTGAGGAATGCTCTGCATATGAGCATGAACTAACTAAATATGGAGCTCAAAAAGGACCCTCGACATCTCAATATTAAAGTAACGATTACATTGTCCAAACCTATAATTCCCACCTCTCTTTTTGAATATGGAGCTCAAGAAGGACCCTCGACATCTCAATATTAAAGTAACGATTACATTGTCCAAACCTATAATTCCCACCTTTCTTTTTGAATATTAAAGTATGGATTGCAGATTGCAGAAATAAAAGATCATAGGGTGTGCAAGCAGAGAAGCATCAACAGTCCCAGGAATCTATGTAAAAGAGACATTTTGCTTCCTCCAAGGATGGTCTCTATGTAAAAGAGCCAATTTAGTTATATCTAAATCTGGTGAGCCTCTGATGCTACTGCCCTTGTGGGTTTGTGGTGCATGCTAGGCTAGTTTGGTCATTCTTTTTGCATTTATCTGGATGTAGTGTAGACTCTAGTCTGGTCATTCTTTAGGCAAATCCTCTAAGCTAGTTTGGTCATTCTTTAGAAATTGTCCTGCCTGCAAACTGTGTAGCAACTAGGTTATCTATTGACATTTGAGTTTTCAAGTAAACCACAGCTCATCCACTTGCATTTCCAGTGATTGACTTATGTACACACTCACACGTTGGGATGGCTTGAGCCACCACTTTAATCATAGCTTCTGTACCACCATAGGATATGGTCCTTTCCTTCCATCCCATGTCGTTCCTTAGCTACTTAGGATATGGTCCTTTCCTTCGCACTGAAGGCAGATACAGCATTCCATCCCATGCCTAAATTTTAGGAAGGCAGTGAAGGACGTTAGACAAATCTTGCAAGACAGTTCGTTCATATGTTGGGCTGCTGCTTCTTGTCACATTGGGGGGGGGGGGGGGGGGGGGGGGGGGCATTAAACTCCTAGTTGTTTGATGTGTTCTGTGCGCAGGAATATAGTTGGTTCAAAGGCAAGGGAAGCGAACGAGTAGACACATAACAAATGAGAGAGAGAGAGAGAGAGAGAGAGAGAGAGAGAGAGAGAGAGAGAGAGAGAGACGAACGGGGAGGAGGTCTATGGCACCAACGGGTACCTATTTCCTCACACAATACATGCAATGTTTTTTCTAGAGATATTATGTTATAGTATGATAAAGCATAATATTCCAGGGAACAAGTATATGCAGCCCCCCCCCCCCCCCCCCCCCCCAAGTGCGCCGTGCTGCCGCGCTTTTGGACTCTTCCTCCCACTTCTCTCTCTGCTATGTATTGAACTCTTTATTAGCATATGATGTTAAGATACATACAGCAAGCACAAGCAAAACTGAACAAGTCACAACCTAACTAACAAGGGGCATTTGCACTAAGCCACTAATGATGGGCACATTGTACGGGCGTGGCCCGCGCCTCTGCCTCCTAGTTGTAATGATAAACACACAAGGGTGCATTGTTTGGCCCTTGAGCACTAATTAAAAATGATTTTATCTCTAGTGCCTGTGTAGAGCACTAGAGCCCCTACTTCATGCTTGTAAGTTACCCGTCCCATAATCTGAGATGTTTTTTTTTCACTAGTGTAGTGTCAAAAAACATCTTACATTATGAGATGGAGGGAGTAGCGTCTATCTATCTGGTCCATTATGAGATGGAACTAGTGAAACAGGAAGTACTCGCACCCTTGTGTCTGTCCTTAGCGCCTGCGTTGCAGGTCTCCCAAACATATCGCTCTGAATCACACTGCTAAACTGACGGAGATTTTTATGTACCCACTAAATTTCTAGGAAAAACGATCACTTTTGCTCTATTATTATAGTTTTCATTTTCTAACCTTCTAGCTTTTCTCTTGATAACTCAAAATATTGATATTTTAAAGACCTAAATTTAATGCTTTTCCTATTTTTTAAATTTCACTAGTTCTTTGAGTTCCTTTTAGATTCAACCCCATTAGGCCCATTACATACTCCAACACTACAACCCACCTGGACATGCAGTTTGTCCTCGAGCTGCAGCCTAACCAACTTATAACCATGACTCGACGCAACACAAACCTAACACCTAAAAATAAGCCTTTTACATCTCGGCTTGTTTTATTATTCTCAACCTGAAATGGACTAGGACGCTTTATTTTGGACCCCTTAACCCAAAAGTGGACACCATCTGCACGTCGGACGTGCACGTGTACAGCCACCTGGATCACATGGATACCACCTGGACAAAAGGAGTGCATGTGTATGACCACCTGGAAGTGGTCGCAAGAGTGACCAGCAGAGGTGCCCCCGCGGCGGCCGGTGGCGGAATGCAGTGGTGCTACGCGGTGCGCTGCTGTCGGTGACACCATGCCTTCTCCTTGTCGGACGACTGTTGGTCTGCACCGCACAGGAAAGAGTGGAGGGCTTGCGATGGAGAATGACGAGGAGGGGTGCCCCCCAACCGCCGATGTCGCAGACTTTGAGGTCGTTGCACGGGGGTGAAGGATATTTTGCACGAACACCCCAAAAATTCCCCCCTCGCGCAGAAATCACGCGCCACAAGTTTCCAACCTTCAGTCAATTGATACGTGTCCATCTACGCCGACACTTAGTCTGTGTCCATACACCCTATGTACGCCGACACATTTTAGGTCGCTAAGTAACTATCTACGCCGACTGAAAACATGTCAAGGTCCATACATACGCCGACACATAACATGTTATTAATCAATTACTGACAGATACATCATTGCTTCGTGATTGCTGATTCTTAGTGTGTCCGCGGTGATGTGCCTTTGCCGACACATGATCCGAAGACAAAACATAAAAGCTATGGCGACAGTTATTTTGTGGTGATTACTGGACCTTTGCCCACAAAAATGTGTCACGTAAGCTCTACCGTGGTGTAGTGCAAAAGGTGTATTTTGGATATATTATTGTTTTTTCAGAATATAGGAGACATAGATATGGACTTTGGAGATGCACAAAAAGAATCCATTGAGGGTTCCGAAGCGACATCGCTGAAAGGGGACGGAAATTCACCGAGTTTCTTACAACGTAATGATGTGGAAGCGGTGATATCTCATAACAAACCAAAAAAGGATGCCAATTTAAATGTTATCGCACAAGGTATTTTTTCAATATTATGATCAATCTTTTCTTTGTGCATACTTAACATGGAGCAGCCTATGGACAATGATTGCTTCAACACCGCCGTACGTATACTGTCATGTGATGAGGGACTATTGTTCACAGACCCTCCTATACACTACATGGATATAAGATTTTGTTTAAGTTATGGTAATCTTCATTCTATGTGTCATTAGTATCAACATGTGTACTTAGTCCATGATGGTAGACACGAGGTCAGAAGTTTTGGGAGAAGGAAAGCTATCCAGATGTTGGTAACATTTTTTGATAGTTGGCCTGGGATGGACAACGACATTTCATCGTGCAACATGGTAAGTAAAGTATGTTGTCTATTGTTATCATGGTTTATTGTTGTTTCTAATAGCTCCACTTGTAGATTTATCTTTCCTATGCATCCATCGGCCAATATATTTTGTACTCAACGACAAAGAGGCACGTCGTCTATACATTATGGACCCTATCCAAACATCATAATCGTCAGAGGATAAAAATTTGAGGCATGCACTGGAATTAAAAAGTTTTGCAAGGGATTTCAAAGAAGCACTCGAAATAAAAAGCTGCCTGGTTGGAATTCCGATATATCTAAATGGCACCGTTTATTTTTGTTTGGTATTCCAACGAGTATAGATGGGTAATGAATTCATAACAAAAACATTTATTTTTTTATCACTATATTCTTTATATTATTAATTTAAAAAAATTGCAGGAATGTCTCTGGCTATTTTTGTTTTTTATTTTATGTTCTGGTTGAACGGTAAAGAATTGGTCAAGCCGGTTTGCGCGATGAGTATTGTCCATTACATGTTTTAAGACCTTCGGCGTGAAATTTTCGTACTCACTACATATATTGTTTGTGCAGGATGGGTATGAGTTGAGAAAGCAACTTTTATTATACTTCCTGAAACATCGTGGGAATGAAGCTAAAGGCAACTTTCCTGATATTGTGAAAGAATTTCTTAAGCGCATCATCTGGATATTAATAGTTTTGTAATAGATATTTACTTGAAACATCGCTCAATTTGTTACATAGACATGTCGTTAATTTTTCTTTTTTGTTATCAATTTACATTGCAAAATAGATTTCAATTATTAAATAATTGTGTCTATGTTTTATTGTTTGTATGTGTGAAATTTAACATGTAACTTTTGCAAACTATTTTAAGAGCCCGTGGCAATGCATGGGCATTCTACTAGTCTAAATAGTAAAGGATTTTGTTTCACCGTGTTTGTGCTTAAAACACAATCTTATCATTTTAGGGAGCGTGCAACAAAGGGCCTGTTTTTCACATGGATGTATCATGTATGCAACGCAAGTAGAATATAAAGATTTTACTTGAATCCTCAAAGTAACTATTGCATTTTCAGTTTTTTCGTACCTATAGCTGGGTGCAAGATGTCAAGTATGCCAGCTGGTCAATGTTTAAGGTTATTGCTGCCATTCGTTCACCGAGTCAAAGATCAGTTGCTCCAACTCAACTTAGTACAATATTAGTTACTAAGTGTCCCCATTTCAAAAGAAAACGGAAAAATATTGTGAAACAACTCATTTGAGTCTATTTGTATCATAAAAATAATAATCAAACTCGACGGTCGCAGCAACGTGCGCCATCACTAATCTAGCATATAATTATTATTTTGCGATGAAAATAAGTTTTATTCCAAATTGAAAGAGT
Organism: Triticum aestivum; assembly: GCF_018294505.1. NCBI lineage: Eukaryota > Viridiplantae > Streptophyta > Magnoliopsida > Poales > Poaceae > Triticum > Triticum aestivum. The sequence continues at coordinate 834,817,791 of NC_057801.1, read as the reverse complement.
TACATTTGAGAGGCAAAAGATCCTCGACACACACTACAGAAAACAACTAGTTTGCCATCAGTGGGCATATTTGCTTTTCGTCGGGGCAGAAGGCAAAAAACACTTTTACCGTCAGCTGCTGACGACAAAGAATGACTGACGGCAAAAACATACTTTGTTGTCTGCATTTTTTATTATAGACGGCAAAAAACCTTTGTCGTCTGTCTTTTTTACAGTCGGCCAAAACATACTTTGTCGTCTGTACTAAAAATCTGTAATAAAAAACATAGACGACAAAGAAGAAACACACCACGAGGATCGATCACACATATTGATGACGTGGCAGCCCCTCCCACCCAGGCAACCCACCCACCCGCGATTCCACCCACCCACCTCACTCGATGCCATCTCCACTGCCTCCCTCCTCTCGATCCCCACCACACCATCACTCCACCACTCGCCTCTGCCTCGCCGGACACCGCCGCTCCGACCCCTCGCCGGAAATGAGGACGCTCCTCGAGGCTGCGCTGGCTTAGGCCAACCAAGAGCAGTGCTCTCCGACGACGGCACCGACGGTAGCATCGAAGACGATGTCTACAGCCAGGAGGACAAGGAGGTGCAACATCGAGGTGGAGGACTGCGGGCACCGTATGTGCGCCGATTATACGCTCGTTCTTTGCTGCCACAACAAGACCAACCTGGCCACGCTCATGCTGCAACCGTCGTCGTGCCTCTTCTGCCGTAGCTGCATCTCCCGGCTCGTCATGGCCGACTCCAAGGCCCAGTCCGTGGCAGTTGTGGGCGTTGGCGTCGCCGCAGCATCACCCAAGCCTAGCCAGCCTCGCGTTTCCACCTGCCATATGGGCCTCTACACCGTCCGACCCTGTTCTAGCCTCCTCGTCGCGGCCCCGTTCCTTCCTCGAGCAGAGGAGGACACTGCCTGGGCGACAGCCTCGTTGGCCCAACCCCAACAGGAGCTTGACCTCCCTGCCTCATGAGCCGCTGCTCCGAATGAACGAGACGTATACTTTGAGCTAACAAGAACACGAACGAACAACCATTGTTTTTTTAAATAAATTTGTTTGCTGTATGTGGGTTCGAGGGCAGACGAGAAAGAGGGAGAATTGCCGATGGCAAAGAGCTTGGATTTTGTTGTCCCTTATTTAATCGGTTGATGGCGAAACATGAGTTTGGCTGATGGCAAAGACTTTGTCGTCTGCCCGATGAAAAGCTGACGGCAAAGTACACTTTGTCGACTTAGGCTTTGCTATCACTCTTTGCCGTCAGCTAGATTGCCGTCTATACTTGCCTGACGACAAACTGTCTGATTCCTGTAGTGACATAGTGGTCCTAGATGCATCCACATAGCCATGGTACACTCGACTTTAATTTCCCAAGTGGTCAACAACTCTATTTTGATTCCTACTCAGTTTCTAGGGAATAAACTCCATGTCCCTCATCAACGCCTTAATTTCAGCAACGAGATGTCCATAGGCGGAATGATTTAATCCGTCCCCTGAAAAACTTGATACAGCCACACTAGCAATGCTCATTCAAGGGAAACGTGAATAGATCTTCTTCCCGTTTATAGGCGGATAAGGAAAACAGGAAGACATCTTCTTGCGTTGCCACGAGCTGTGAAGGTATGCATGTTCTAAACAGAACAGAGACTGTATAAAGATATTCTTATGCAAATAACGATGTGCAATCTGATGATTCAGAAACGTACATGTGGGTGGGATATACAGGTACCTATTTCCTCCAGAGAATACATGCAATGTTTTTTCTAGAGATATTATGTTATAGTATGATAAAGCATAATATTCCAGGGAACATGTAATTTGAATTATAACTAGCCTCCCAGCTGAAGCTTTTAACCTGTATGAAATCCATGCGGTGCAAATTACTACTCTCATGTATGTTGTTTGTACTCCCTCCGTCCGGAAATACGAGTAGATACATTCCTTTTTGTTCATTTTGATGACAAGTATTTCCCGGACGGAGGGAGTACCTCCTTTGCTATAGATAGCTTAAGTTTTATGTTTTGTGTCACTAGAACCATACCGCGTGTAACAGGAAGCACTTGCTGATCTTGATTTGTTTTCAGATTATCTCTTTACACATGATCATGGTTTCGCTAACCAATATTACATTAAGCCTTCAGTTTCTACAGACCAATTCTAGCAGCATTTCACGAATCAATCAGTAGCACAAATTTTTGAGATGGATCTGTGCACTTATGTATTGTTGTTCCGGTGCCTATGTTGCTTTGCACTATAGCTGCATGTGAGTATGATGTGGACCTGACATGTGTGTACGAATTCCAAAAGCACTAGATTATTTGAACAATTTACACATACCTTTTTTATCAGGCCATGATAATACCCTAAATTTTTGTCCAACATAACTTGGTTATATGTACTGATAGAGATCTTATTCTGATCATATACTTAACATTATTCCTTCCAAAAAAATGTAACATTTAGGATCCAAAAAGGAGAAGGATGTCATGAGTGGTGGATATTTGTAACATTTGTTGGTAGTACCACAAATATATGCAGCCCCCCCCCCCCCCCCCCCCCCCCCCCGCGCGCGCGAGTGCGCCGTGCGGCCGCGCTTTTGGACTCTTCCTCCCACTTCTCTCTCTGCTATGTATTGAACTCTTTATTAGCATATGATGTTAAGATACATACAGCAAGCACAAGCAAAACTGAACAAGTCACAACCTAACTAAAAAGGGGCACTTGCACTAAGCCACTAATGACGGGCACATTGTACGGGCGTGGCCCGCGCCTCTGCCTCCTAGTTGTAATGATAAACACACAACACACACCATTCTAACAAGCACACCACACCAACAAACAAAAGGCATACCACACACAGAGACTTGCACGCAGTGGCGGCGCCAGCCACAATAATCTTTTGGTCAATGGTATTTTTTTTTATTTTTTCATCATGATAGACACTAAATGAACAGTAATTATTGGCTGTTTTGCAAAAAAAGCTGCGGGGTCGGCTGCCCACAGCTTCTTACACTTAGATTCGCCGCTGCTTGCACGCATAAAGCCATCACCAACGCAGGGTGCATTGTTTGGTCCTTGAGCACTAATTAAAAATGATTTTATCTCTAGTGCCTGTGTAGAGCACTAGAGCCCCTACTTCATGCTTGTAAGTTACCCGTCTCATAATCTAAGATGTTTTTTTTTCACTAGTGTAGTGTCAAAAACGTCTCACATTATGGGACGGAGAGAGTAGCGTTTATTTTTTTTTCGATCAAAGGGGAGCACCCCCGGCTCCATTTTCATAGAAAACGAAACCAAACACGCATACAGGTCTTCTGGCAACGACACCAGGTTTCAAACACTGATCAAATATGGCAACAGCCGCCACTAGCAAAGATATTCTACCCCCTACTAGTAGTCTACTCCAGTATCAAAAGATAAAAGATAGGATAAAACTAGATCTCATCTAGAACTGGTTAAATCAGCTCATGGGGAAGAAGACCACATGAACTTCTTCCACCAGCCTTGGGTTCTCCTTTACTTGCTCCAGGGTAGCACGCCCTCCATGTGACATCCCGTGGATGTTTTTGGACCAGGAAAGTTGTTCCGCAGTTTCACAGCATCTCAATCTGGTTCCAGTTCCAGCGGTGATCTCAGCTTTCTCAACATGTGGTCTCTGAAGAGTTTCATCGCCCCTTCCTGTAGCTCCTTGTGCAGTTTCGTCCAGTCCCCCAAGTATGAACTTATCTTCTGCCAGACCTGTTTGACAGAAATCCATTTAGTTCTATTAAACACAATGGAGTTTCTAGTATTCCACAGACCCCAAAGGACAGCAGAAGAAACTACATTCAGATGGGCAAATCTCTTCTCACAGAGCCAGCAAGCAGCTAACTCACCGAAAGAACGGAAAGTTTTATCAAAAATAATCTCTACCTCTTTCCACATTAACCTAGCAACCACACAGTCAAAAAAAGATGGTGAACTGATTCTATATCCTTACAGTGAACACATTCCAGAGGCTTGGGTATGCCTCTTTTTCTTAGGTTATCACAGGTCATAATTTTATTCTGTGAAAACAACCAAAGAAAACCCTGCACCTTGGGTGGTACTTTCAATCTCCACACCACAGGCGTGTAAATAGGTTGCACCCCCTCTAAAGTTAATAATAGCATACAAAGACTTAGAGGAATAGATGCCTCTAGATTCATATTGCCAAATCAAATTATCTTCCTGGTCAGTAAAAGTAATCGATTTGGCAAAGGATTCTAGATCAAACCATTGTTGCATTAACACCTCATCAAAATTCCTTCTAAAGGAAATTTTTAGAATATCTCCATCCCAGGTATCTGCAATGGTTTTGTTTTTATCATTAACTATACAATACAAATCCCAGAACTGGGTGGCAAGTGGGGAGTTACCGAACCAAATATCCTCCCAAAACCTAACAGATCTACCATTCCCAACAGACCATTTGTATCCCAGTTTAACTGCTTTCATAGCCCACATTACCCCTTTCCAAAATTGTGATGGGTGAGGGTCATTACAGCAAAGGATATTAGGTCTCTTGGTATTGTATTTGGAGTCCATAACTCTCTTCCAAAGAGAACCTTCACTAAAAATATATCTTCTAATCCAAGACCCTATTAAGCACAGGTTTAAATCCTGCAAATTCGGGATCCCCATGCCCCCAAATTCTTTTCTCATACACACAGATTGCCAGTTAGCTAAGTGAATTCTATGATTTCCTTCCTCATCACTCCAGAGGCAATTAGCTAGTTGAGAGTTGACCAAAGTAATTGCCCATTTAGGGAATTTAAAAATGGATAGCATGTAAATAGGGATGCTGGCTACGCAGGTTTTCACTAAAGTAACTCTGCCTAATAATGAAAGTAATTTACCCCTCCAGCTAGCCATCCTAGCCAGCAGAGCATCAACAAGGGGTTGTAAATCTTCTCTCCTAAGTTTGTCAAAATGCAAGGGAATCCCCAAATATTTGATAGGGAATTTCCCTTTAATACAATTGAATATGTCTAGGAAAACCTGAGTTTCTGCCTCGTCCAGGTTAATGGGGACTAATTCACTTTTGTGATAATTTATGGACATGCCAGAAACTAGCTCAAAACAGGTCAAAGCCCACTTGAGGTTAACAGCAGTTCTATGATCATTATCTACAAAAAGCAGAGTGTCATCTGCATATTGCAAACAAATAATCCCTCCAGGGTGAAAATTAGGACACAAACCTCTAACCAGCCCTGCCTGTGAACCTTTAACTATCATTTTAGCAAAAAACATCTACTACAAGGTTAAAGAGCAAAGGGGAGAAAGGGTCCCCTTGTCTCAAACCACTACTAGTAATAAAAAAATCACTCTCTTCACCATTCACCTTGACTCCAATGGATCCTTGCTGAGTTATGCTCTTAACCCAGTTGATCCACTTTCTACCAAAACCTCTAAGCTCAAGCACTTCATAAACAAAATCTAGATTAACCTTATCATAAGCTTTTTCATAATCTATTTTTAAAATCATCCCTTTCCTCCCAGAGGAATGTGTAGTATGCAGCACCTCATGTGCAGTGACTACACTCTCCAGGATGTATCTACCTCTAATGAAGGCAGATTGATTCTCAGAGATCAATTTACCAATTATCAAAGCTAATCTATTAGTCAAAACTTTGGTAAAAATCTTAAAACAACAATTAAGAAGACTAATAGGCCTAAATTTCCTCATATCTTTTGCCTCTTCTTCCTTAGGAATCAGAGTTATCATGGAAAAATTGAGTCGAAAAATGTCTAGGTCATGTTCAAACCATGCCTCAAACATGGCCACCAGATCCTCCTTAATAATATCCCAAAAGTTCTGAAAAAACATAAAAGGTAATCCATCAGGGCCAGGAGCCCCATCTGAATAAGAATCAAAAACAACTTTTCTAATCTCCTCCTCTGTGAACCTGACCTCTAATTTAATGTTGTCTTCTATACACACTTTCTCATCCGTATTGAAAAAGTCTTGCTTCAAAGCAATATCAGGCCTTGGTTCAGCTTTGAAGAGGTTCTTGTAGAAATCAACAGCTATTTTTATCATCTTAGATTGTTCAGACGTGGGTCCCTCAGGGCCCTCTAGTACCAAAATCCTCTTTTTTCTCCTCCTTTGGTTAGCCACAGCTTGAAAATATGTTGTGTTTCTATCTCCCTCTAAGATATCTCTATCTCTAGACCTCTGTCTAGCACTAGTTTCTTCTTTACACCAAATTTCCCCAAGTTCATGGAGAATCTCCTTCATTCTACCTCTATCTATATCACTCAGACCATTAGTTTCTGTCTGTACATCTATCCTATCATATTCTGCCATGAGAGCTTTCTTATGGTTTCTAAGGTAAGCCTCTAGGTTGGCACTCCAGCCTCTAGCAAGTCTTCTAAAAGCTCTCACTTTACTTTGCCAGACATCTACAGGGTTTGAGCTAAAACCCTTAGTATTCCAGGCCTTAATCACAATATCTCTAAAATCAGGTCTAGCTAGCCACCATTTCTCAAATTTAAAGCTCGCTTTCTTCACTGGTTCTCCACAGCCCGATTCCCATATGACATGAGTATGGTCACTTCCAATTCTAGGGAGTACCCTAGCACTAGCTAAAGGAAAAGAAGCTTCAAATTCGGTAGTATAAAAAATTCTATCAATCCTGGACATAATCAGATCTGCCTGGTTATTTGCCCAGGTATACATTCTACCAGACATATTAATTTCTATTAAAGACCAAAAATCTATCCAAGAATTAAATTTATCAACCCACTTAAAATCTACTCTACCATTGTTCTTATCAGTCTGATTTCTAACTAGATTGAAATCACCACCTACAATTGCAGGTCCCTCCCAGTTAAGGAAGTTGTGATGCAATTCAGAAATAAATTCTAGTTTACCTTCTTCATAAGCAGGTCCATAGACTGTAGTAATCCTAGAAACTATCTCAGTATCTTTTTGGCACACCACTACATTAACTGAGAATTTAAGGATTTCCCAACTAATTACTTTAAAGATATCAAGATCTACACCTACCAAAATACCACCAGCAGCACCATTTGCAGGTAGCCACTTCCATTCAAAATTTCTATTTCCTAACAGGTTCTTAAGGAAGGAATTAGAAAAAGTTTCCTTTTTAGTCTCTTGGAAACCTATGTAAGCAGGTCTTAAAGGAGTAATGGTATCTTCTATGCATTTGAGTCTACCAGGAGCCGCAACTCCTCTAATGTTCCAAAATATGTACCTCATTTTTGAGCTTTTCTCTCAGGGTGCTTGCCCTGTCTATTCCTACCATCAGTTGTTCTCATTCTACCACAGCTACTTCTATCATCAAGCATACTATCATTTTCATCTAAAACAGAAAAAGAGGCATTGTTGATCCTATGATCTAGATTCTCTCTAATTTCTACACCAAGAGAATCTGTCATATCTACAATTTCCTCAACAGGTAAGACATTAAAAGGGTTTGTATCAATTATACCTCTCACTGTTGTTTTTGGAATCTCCAAGTTTTTCCTCATTTTGAGCAGCTCAGCCTTCTCCATGATGGGTAAGTTGTCTTTCACTCTGTTGCTTTTTCTAGCAGCTTGTACTGGTCCCCAGGATCCCTGCTTTTTTGAAGTCTTTCTCTTCTTATATTCTAACATCACTGCTTCTTCCTCATAGGTGGGCATGATGTCATCAGGTAAGTAGACTTCCTCTTCCTCTTCCTCAACTACTTGTTCCATCCTCTCATTTTCCTCATGGTTTTTTGTTTCTACTAGACTGATGGAATCTTCAGTTTTGTCCAGTTCCTCACTCATCTCAACAAATAGGAATCTAGTAACTTCTCTCTCAGGGTCTTCTATAGGCACTACTTCACTTCCCTCCTTCTGATCCTCACTTGTTTCTGTCCTCTCCTTCTCATCTCCTCTCCGGAATGCTTCCCACACAGCTTTCTCACGTAGTGGGGTCCATGTGTCAGATAGAGAGTGATTCCTCTGACCATTGGTGTTACTATTTCCAGCTCCATTCCTACTTTCATTCCCTCCAGCACTACATGGTGGTCTTTGGGTGTTCTCATTACTATTCAAACTATCTTCAGTTTCCATGCCACTGTTGTTGTCTCTGTCTGTGTCTCCTCCCCCATTCTGTTGCCCAGTACTTGTCTGCATTTCTACAGCCATAGGTTTAGGCACTTCCACAGTGATCTGAACCTGCACTAACTTACCTTCTAGAGCAAACAACCTTTCATTGGGGATTTTGGATGGATCTCTACATTGGATTTTCACCCTAACCACCTCAAACATACTTTTAAACATTAATTGCCAGTCCATATCCACCATCAGTCCAAAAACTGATGTGATTTGGTCCAGGGAAGACCACTCGCACCACTTAGGTAGTAATTTCCTAAGTTGAACCCAGACCTCAATGAGATTATCATTCTTGATGAGTTCCTCCTTCCAAGCAACTACTTTAACTGTAATGTCTTCTCTGGACAGTCCAAAGCATGGGTACCCAGCTACCTGATCCACAGAGATGTGAGGTGGAAATTTCACCAGGTAAGACCATCTTCCAAAAGGCCTAATCTGCCAAGGCCAATTGGTCTTGTAGATTACAGCAAACTCTTTAGCCAAATCTTCTTTGTTGATCTCTCCTGATTCAATGTACACCACCCCACAATTCTTAAAGCTACCAATAGCATTTTGACCCATATCTGGAACCTCTATGTGATAGAAACCTAAACCTGCAGCTGCACTTCCCACGAACTTAGCCATCTGGTGTGGCCTTCTCCTGACTGGACAATCACCAACAGCATGTGTTGTACTTTTGCAGATGAAGCAAAGCTTAGCTCTCTTGCACTCAGTTTGCGGATGTCCTGGATCGCCGCAATTAAAACACATTGCCTGACTGTATTCAGTGAAATCCACCATTGCTTTTTCTTTCCCTTCTACATTGTTGCTAGATCCAGCCCTGTTTAAGCCCTTTTTCTGCTTCTCTTTCCCAGATTGGGTCTTCTGCTGACCCCCTGTGTTTGAGACTTGTTGTTGTTGATTTCCTCCATGATGGCTTCCTCCAGCAGGCATTCGAGACTGTCCAGGTAGCGCCCACTGATTGTTCATGGGGAAATTTGGAGGGGGAGGGAAAGGGGCGTAGGCACCTGGAAACCCCCAAGGCGGAGCCCCTGGGTAACCAAACTGTTGATTCATGGGTGTGGGGAACCCAAACATCCCTGGTGCTCCCGGATGCTGCTGAAATTCATCCTGAATCTCCAAGGCCTGTTGATTTCGGCTAGCCCCACGACCTCTCCCCCTTCCTCGTCCTCCTTCTCCCATCTCCTCTCCCTCCGGTGCGATCTCGGGCACAGAGACTGCGTAGCTGAGACCCTCAGACGCAGATTCGTTGGAATTGGTGGACAAGTGGACTCTTCTTCCTCTCTCCTCGGCTGGACGGCAAATTTCACCCCCAAACCCCTGCCCTCCAAGAACTTCCTGCGGATCTGAGCCGCCGCTCCTCTCTGATCTGAAACCCTCTCGGAGGTGGTAGTCTTATCCTTCTCACCTAACCAAAGCTGGCTGTAAAAGTCACCACCATATTCTTCTCTACACTCACTGACAACGGGGTCCGGTCTTCGTGGTGACCTGGCAGCATCTTTGACTCGATCCTCTCCTTCCCCCTCCATTCCCTGATGAAATTTGAAATTTCTATCAATCCTCTCGCTGGTTATCCATGGTGGATCTTCCAAACCCTCCTCTGCATCTGCCTCCTGGAGTCCACACCAAGCAGCTGCTGCATCAGAACGAATCTCAGCACGCGCACAAGTTCGCTGCAATCCAGCTTGTCTCCCATCTGCATCACTCCAGTAGGGGCCTAGTTCTGCATTGGTCTGAAGATCCTCCACTTCACCCTCTGAATACGGGAAGAAGAATTGGCCTCTTCCGAAGCCCAATTCAAAATCAGCCCCGGGGTGAGTGGTTGTCCCAGCGCGAAAATCCGATCCCTCTCCTCTTGAGATGTCCTCGACATGGCTCGTGGAGCAAGCAGCATCCGCGCGTCGCGTACCTGTCCTGCTGCAATTTCTGCATCCCTTGCTGCTCGCGCCGCGGCCCTCTGTTTCCTCCCCAAATCGGACACCAAACCAACAATCTCTTGGTCTGATGCCCTGTTCCCCTCGCCGCCGGTGTCCATCTGCGGCGACGGGAGACGCTGGTCCAGACCACCGATCTGGCCAGATCTGTAGCCCAGCACTCCTTGCTAAATCGGCACCTCGGAACAGCGGCGGCGGCGAGATGGAGTGGTGGGGTGGGAACCGAGTAGTTCCAGTGCTTCTGGATTTCTGGCTTTTGCTGCGGAGCGGAAGGGAGTGCGGCGGAGCAGGCGGCGGAGGTGCGGCGAGCATCCCCGTGGGTGGGTGCGGGGTCTTTCGAGAGTAGCGTTTATCTCTCTGGTCCAGGTTAATATGTAATATGTATAGAGAAAGCACTGGATTGCTCGATGACTATTCTGGCGAACAGGAATCGCTAAAAACAGGAAGCATTCGCACCCTTGTGTCTGTCCTTAGCGCCTGCGTTGCAGGTCTCCCAAACATATCGCTCCGAATCACACTGCTAAACTGACGGAGATTTTTATGTACCCACTAAAATTTCTAGGAAAAACGATCACTTTTGCTCTATTAGTATAGTTTTCATTTTCTAACCTTCTAGCTTTTCTCTTGATAACTCAAAATATTGATATTTTAAAGACCTAAATTTAATACTTTTCCTATTTTTTAAATTTCACTAGTTCTTTGAGTTCCTTTTAGATTCAACCCCATTAAAAAAACATATTTGTGATTATCATTTGCCTTAAGAATCAAATATGGACCTCGCCAACCTCTAGGGACAATATTGTGACGGCAAGTGACTTCACAAACTGCTCAGTTTTGCCCTCCATCTAGTAAAATGGTTTTCATATGGTGAATACACTAAATTTTCATTCAAACGTGAAGATAATATTTTCACAATGATTTGGTTACATTCTAGATGACAAAACAGAAGTCTTTACGAACTCATTATGGATCAACCCCAACACAATGATACATTTGAGCCAATAAGCATACCACAGATATGAAAATCTGTTTCAGGAGATGTTTCACTCCAGATATGTTGATATCTGGGCAGTCTCTTTTTGAGATAGTAAAATCCTGTGCTCTCAATGATAGTGCAGATACCCTGGTGTGGAACTATGATTCCAAAAAGGATATATACAGTTAAATCTTTGTATACAATTATAAACTTTAGAGGGGGGGGGGGGTTGCCCTGGAGATATCCCTTCTATTTGGAAGTTGAAGATACCTCCTAGGGTACAAATCTTCCTTTGGCTATTAGCTTATAATAAATTGCTAACTAGGGACAATGTGATTGAACGTCAAAACATCCCTGATCGCACTTGCCTTTTCTGCAACGAACTGGAGACTTGCCAACATCTTTTCTTTGACTCTGTTGTTTCTAAAAATATCTGGAGAGTGTTTGCAGAGATTATGAAATATGAGCCTCCTGCCAATTTTACATATGTGTTAAATTGGTTAGCGGGGAGAAATAACACTGCTGCAAATATGTTTTCTGCAGCAGCCCCTTGGGCTCTATGGAAATGTAGAAATGACATGTGTGTCAATCATGTTCCCTGGTCGAATATGCTGGTGATCTGGAGGTGAGCTTCGGGAATTCTGTCTTCCTGGGAGGTCCTGTGCTCTACCCATGTAGGAGAAGAAATGCAAACCCTGCTGAGAAGACTGGAACAGGTGGCCCGAGATCCACCACTGCTCACATGGACGGACCTTGGCTAGGGGGTGCTGTTTAGATACTGGTCTGATAAAACTCAAAAGAAACGGCCTGTGGAGAGATGCTGAGGAGGAAAGGAAGATTATGCTGGAATTTTTGCCTATTTGGGCCTAGCCCAATAGTAGTTTCAGAAATTCCTAATAAATCCTAGAGGCCCATGCAGCCCATTTGTGCAAGGAAAGAGGTGGAACTAAAAATTTAGTCCCACCATGCTAGTTTAGAGGGAGTTGGACCTCTTTAAAAGGGAGGCTCCTTCCCCACTTGTATGAGCATGAGAACAAGAGGGACATCCATGCACGCTCCTCCTTCGCCGCCTCGCCACGCCTCGCCTCGCCTCGCCACGCCACGCCACGACGTGCTGCGGGTTGCGGGAATGAGCCGATGTCTAATTTTTGTCACGCACTACGGGTATACGAAAGGTCACCTAGGAGCTGGAAAGTTTTGCGGTAGTGGATAATGAATACGAACGGCGCACCTCTTCGCATGCTGCCTGTTCACTTCATCTCCCTCCGTTGCTTCACCTCCCGGCGCAGCCTGTTCGCGTCCCTCTGATGTGCCTATATAAGAGAGGTCGCTCCTCTCCTGAGAGACACATCAGAAGGTTCTCTTCCTCTCACCAAACAGTTCCAAACTCTGCGCTACTGCTGTCTTCCTCATCCCGGCTTGCGGCGTGCACCGCGCGTCGGGACAGTAGGCCTCCGAGACCGCACCTTTTGAGTTCTGTACGGGAGAAGGGTGATAAGGTTTTTGGGGAGCGCTCAGCGCGACTACTGGCTGCTTCATCACGGACGATCCGGTCGCCGACGACTACTTCCCCGACGACGACTTCTTCCCCGACGTCAAGGACCTCCTCGACGACATGGCAGGCGACGACATCGACCCCAAGTCCAGCGCTTCTGCTGCTGCTGTGCCGTACGTGTTCTTATCCTTTCTGTTAGAAGTCGTGCTACAGTTCTTGGCTCTAGTCTCTGCCCTACATATGTTAGGTTCTATGTGGTATAAGCATCTTCATCTAGTGTATGTTCTAGATATGTTTACCTCAAGTTCATATATGCAGACGATGTTTACCTTCTCTTTGTCAGATTGCATGACTTGCTTTATATTTGCTATATTAGTCATGCTTTATCTAGTATTTCTGGTAATAAAATCATTCGGAAAATTGCTCATATTTCCAACAATCCAAAAACCTTATGATAGGCAATTTACCCCGAGTGGTTTTGCTGCTTCCATGAGACCTCCTATGTTTGAGGGTATCCACTATAAGAGGTGGCGCGTGAGAGCAGTCTTATGGTTTCAGACCATGAGCTGCTATGACGCCACTCTTGGCAAACCTGAAGGAGAGCAAGATGCCCAACAGGCACAAGCTTTTCAGAAAATGGATACCTTGTTTAAGGTTGTGCTCTTGAGTGTTCTTGGAGAGAACATAGTTGATGCTTATGCGTCAATAGATAATGGAAAAGATATGTGGGACGCACTCGAGGCCAAGTTTGGGGTCTCGGATGCCGGCACTGAGCTGTACATCATGGAGCAATTCTATGATTACAGGATGACTGAAGAGCGCTCTGTGGTTGAGCAGGCTCATTAGATACAGTCATTTGCTAGAGAACTTGAGCACTTCAATTGCATGCTACCAGACAAGTTTTTTGCGGGGGTATCATCACTAAGCTTCCTCCTTCATGGAGGAACTTTGCTACCTTACTGAAACATAAGAGACAGGAGTTTTCCGTTTCGGATCTCGTTGGTACTCTTGATGTGGAAGAAAAGGCGAGAGCAAAGGACACACGTGCTCGAGGTATTGAGGGAGGATCTAGTGCCAATGTGGTACAGAAGCAGAACTTCCAGCCCCACAAGTTCAAGAACAAGGGCAAGTTTGATGGTAAAGCAAAGTTTGATGGGAAGAACAAGGCTATGCAACACATGAACTTCAAGAAGAAGAATGGCAAGAAGAAAGGTGCTTGTCATGTGTGCGGAGATCCTGATCATTGGGCTCCTAGTTGCCCTAATCGTTATGACAAGCGTCATCCTGGGAAAGGCGGCAAGACCGCTAATGTTGTCATTGGAGACACTGACATGAAGGATGCTAGGTATGGTATATTTCCCACTATTCTTTCAGTATGTCATTCTCCTGACTGGTTGATTGACACGGGTGCTAATGTGCATGTATGCGGTGATATTTCCATGTTTTCGTCTTATTAGACCGCAGGGACTTCAACCATGCTGATGGGCAATGGTTCAAGTGCTTCTGTTCGTGGTGTTGGCACGGTCGATCTGAAGTTTACTTCGGGGAAGATCGTGCGACTGAAGAACGTGCATTATGTCCCCTCCGTCAATAAAAATCTTGTTAGCGGATCTCTTCTGTGTAGAGATGGCTATAAGCTTGTCTTTGAGTCGAATAAATTTGTAATATCCAAGTATGGAACCTTTGTTGGTAAAGGCTATGAGTCAGGAGGCCTGTTTCGTTTATCCTTATCAGACGTTTGCAATAAAGTTGTTAATCATATTTGCAACAATAGTGAATCAAATGTGTGGCATTCACGTCTTTGTCATGTTAACTTTGGTTGCATGTCGCGACTAGCAAAGTTGAACTTAATCCCTAGTTTCACCACTGTCAAGGGATCTAAGTGTCAAGTGTGTGTGCAAGCTAAGCAACCTCGTAAGTCTCACGTGACTGCGGAGACGAGAAATCTTACGCCACTAGAACTTATACATTCAGATCTATGTGAAATGAATGGTGTTTTGACAAAAGGTGGAAAGAAATATTTCATGACGTTAATTGACGACTCCACTAGATACTGCCGTGTGTATCTTCTGAAATCTAAGGATGAGGCTTTGAACTTTTTCAAGATCTATAAAGCTGAAGTGGAAAACCAACTTGATCGAAAAATCAAGAGGCTTAGGTCCGACCGTGGTGGAGAGTAATTTTCCAATGAATTTGATGCTTTTTGTGCGGAACATGGTATAATCCATGAGAGGACGCCTCCCTACTTTCCTCAGTCAAATGGGGTGGCCGAAAGAAAGAACCGTACTCTAACTGATTTGGTTAACGCCATGTTAGACACATCGGGTCTCTCCAAGGCATGGTGGGGGAGGCGATATTGACAGCGTGTCATGTCCTAAATCGAGTCCCCACAAAGAACAAAGAGATAACTCCATTCGAGGAATGGGAGAAGAAAAGGTTAAAACTCTCTTATCTGCGAACATGGGGTTGTTTGGCGAAAGTCAATGTTCCAATTCCAAAGAAGCGGAAACTTGGACCAAAGACTGTGGACTGTGTTTTCCTGGGATATGCTTTTCATAGCATTGGCTATAGATTCTTGGTTGTAAAATCTGAGGTACCTGACATGCATGTCGGTACGATCATGGAGTCAAATGATGCGACTTTCTTTGAAGATATATTTCCCATGAAGGATATGGCTACCTCATCTAATCAGGAGATGCCTAGTTCATCGAATTAGGAACCAGTTACAATTACCGAACCTGCCATTTCGATGGAACACTTTGAAAGTCCTGTGGAGGAGAACAATGAAGTTCCTATTAGGAGCAAGAGACAGAGGACTGCAAAGTCTTTTGGTGATGATTTTCTTGTGTATCTCATAGATGACACTCCCAGTTCTATTTCGGAGGCCTATGCATCGGAAGATGCAGACTACTGGAAGGAAGCGGTTCGTAGCGAGATGGATTCCATCTTGGCGAATCAAACTTGGGAGATAACTGATCGTCCTTATGGGTGCAAACCTATAGGATGCAAATGGGTATTCAAGAAGAAGCTTAGACCTGATGGTACTATTGAAAAGTACAAGGCTCGGCTCGTGGCAAAGGGTTATACCCAAAAGGAAGGAGAAGACTTCTTTGATACTTACTCACCTGTGGCTCGACTGACCACTATCCGAGTTCTACTTTCACTAGCTGCCTCACATGGTCTTCTCGTTCATCAAATGGATGTTAAGACTGCTTTTCTAAATGGAGAGTTGGATGAGGAAATTTATATGGAACAACCAGATGGGTTTGTAGTAGATGGTCAGGAAGGGAAAGTGTGCAAGTTGCTGAAGTCTTTGTATGGACTCAAGCAAGCACCCAAACAGTGGCATGAGAAATTCGAAAGAACTTTAACTGCTGCAGGCTTTGTTGTGAACGAAGCTGACAAATGTGTGTACTATCGCCATGGTGGGGGCGAGGGAGTTATGCTTTGCTTGTATGTTGATGACATACTGATCTTCGGAACAAATCTGAATGTTATTAAGGAGGTCAAGGATTTCCTATCTCGCTGTTTTGAGACGAAGGATTAGGAGTGGCTAATGTCATTCTGAACATCAAGTTGTTGAGAGATGATGATGGTGGGATTACATTGCTTCAATCTCACTATGTGGAAAAGATCTTGAGTCGCTTTGGCTATAGTGACTGCAAGCCCTCTCCAACACCATATGATGCTAGTGTGCTACTTCGAAAGAATCGAAGAATTGCTAGAGATCAATTGAAGTATTCTCAGATTATTGGCTCGCTTATGTACTTAGCAAGTGCTACAAGACCTGACATCTCTTTTGCTGTTAGCAAACTGAGTCGGTTTGTTTCAAAACCAGGAGATGTGCATTGGAAAGCTCTAGAGAGAGTTTTGCGTTATTTGAAAGGCACTGCGAATTATGGAATTCACTACACTGGGCATCCAAAGGTGCTTGAAGGGTATAGTGACTCAAACTGGATCTCAGATGCTGATGAGATAAAGGCCACGAGCGGTTATGTATTCACTCATGGAGGTGGCGCTGTTTCTTGGAAGTCTTGCAAGCAAACCATCTTAACGAGGTCAACAATGGAAGCAGAACTCACAGCACTAGATACAGCTACGGTCGAAGCAGATTGACTTCGCCGGCTCTTGAATGACTTGCCGGTAGTTGAGAAACCTGTACCGGGTATCCTTATGAACTATGACAATCAAACTGTGATCACTAAAGTGAGCAGCTCAAAGGATAACATGAAGTCATCAAGACACGTCAGGAGAAGGTTAAAGTCTGTCAGAAAAATGAAAAACTCCGGAGTTATTGCATTGGATTATGTCCAAACGTCTAAAAATCTGGCAGATCCTTTTACTAAGGATCTATCACGTAATGTGATAGATAATGCATCGAGGGAGATGGGTATGAGACCCACAATATGAGTTGTTCACAGTGGTAACCTATTCTTTGTGATCGGAGATCCCGTGAATTAGATGTGGAAGACAAGCTGTTGGTCAACTGGGAGGAGAGTATTCCTACTGATAAGATACCACTCCATGAAGATGCAATACTCTCCTAATCTGTATATCTTAATGTGTTCTAAGTGGCTCTTTGAAGCAGAGACGTTGTCCTGCAGAACATCTTTTGAAGAACGCACCTATATGAGTCTGATTGTTAAACGTCGCAATCTATGAGAGTAGGGTTCTCTCTAGTAAACTCATGAAAGGTCACGGAGTATGACGCATAAGCTCCACCCGCGGGGAAGACCCACGGTAGCCACGTATCGGTCAAGGCTTGTGCTGCCTGTTCGCGTGCTGCCTGTTCACTTCGTCTCCCTCCGTTGCTTCACCTCCCGGCGCAGCCTGTTCGCGTCCCTCTGCTGTGCCTATATAAGAGAGGTCGCTCCTCTCCCGAGAGACACATCAGAAGGTTCTCTTCCTCTCGCCAAACAGTTCCAAACTCTGCGCTACTGCTGTCTTCCTCATCCCGGCTTGCGGCATGCACCGCGCGTCGGGACAGTAGGCCTCCGAGACCGCACCTTTTGAGTCCTGTACGGGAGAAGGGTGATAAGGTTTTTGGGGAGCGCTCAGCGCGACTACTGGCTGCTTCATCACGGACGATCCGGTCGCCGACGACTACTTCCCCGACGACGACTTCTTCCCCGACGTCAAGGACCTCCTCGACGACATGGCAGGCGACGACATCGACCCCAAGTCCAGCGCTTCTGCTGCTGCTGTGTCGTACGTGTTCTTATCCTTTCTGTTAGAAGTCGTGCTACAGTTCTTGGCTCTAGTCTCTGCCCTATATATGTTAGGTTCTATGTGGTATAAGCATCTTCATCTAGTGTCTGTTCTAGATATGTTTAATAAAGAATGCCAGATTTATGCTCTATAGTATAAATCTGGCATTCTTTATTAAACCAATACGAGGAGGGACTCAACCCAACAAGGATAGGTCACCTGTCACCTCCTCCTAATGCTCCTATACTAATTAATTGTGTGTGAAATCTGTCTATAAAAAATAACCAGCAATTTATAAGACTGAAATCTGTCGATAAGATATATAAATCGCAGACAACCCTATTATTTGTCTTATATGCTTCCTTTCTCCACTTCATAGATAATTATATGTTATCTCTTATGGACAGTGTAATGCGCCAATATCATAAAGTCAAGACTAGCTATATATCTGGAGGGAGAATCCACATACCACTATGATAACGGCCCTTCATGAAGTATCCTACTGACCCAATCCTGTTCAAGTTATCGTCAGCGGCGTCGTTCTTTGTGTCGTCTTCCTTGTAGTACGTATGGTCACCGCTGTCATTTGAAATTGTCAAGAATACCTTGTCCTTGGGGACGATGTCATTTTAACCTAAGCAACAACAATCATGCGAGTAGTAGATATGATTTCTCTCCACACCGCTACACATGTCCTCTCTTATATGCACTGCCTTACATAGTGTCTCCCCCAAAAACAAGGCGTGGTCAAACTTGCCACCTCCAGCCACTTGTGCTTGTAAGCTGTCTTTATTTCACTAGTGGGGATGTCGACGAGCTTGAACACCTTGAAGAAAGGCTCGATGTTTGGTAACCATCGAGTCTTCCATGCCATCGCAACCTTTCCCTGTAGATCAAAGATGCATTTGTAGTCGCCCGTATGGATGGTGTGATCGATCCTTTCCACGGGAGTATTTAACCAAAAACTACCACAATTCGCGGAAACGTGACAAAAAACTACCACTTTACGATTTTGTCCAAAAAACTACCATTTTTTATTAATCCGTGACAAAAAACTATCAAGCGTGAAAACTGCTCGCTTTGCTTGGGTTAAACGCGAATCTGACTGCCCGACCCCACACACAAACGGACTAAAAATGCAATCGGGTCCCTAGTTTTTCTTCAAAAAAGCAATCGGGTCCTCCGCCTCATTCTCCTCCTCGTCGCCGGCCTCCTCCTTCCCCAGCCGCTTGCCGCCGGCGGACGGGAACGGCTGCTGCTGCGGCGAGTCCACGTCGTTGTCGAGGCCCGGCGGCGGGTGGTCGTCCTAGATAAGCAAGCATCCGCCGGCGCCCGTCTCGACGAGCCGGCCGCGGGAAGCGAGAACGGCCAAGAGGCCGGTTGACCGCCCCCGCGTGCGGAAGAAGCTCGCCGGCGAGGGCACGACCACGGTGGGAGGTGCCGCGGCGGAGGCCAAGAAGGAACTCTCCCTCGCCCCGCCAGTGCCCTGCTCCAGCATCGCCGCCGGATGCCTCAAGCTCCAGATCCGGCCGACCTCGCCGCTCCCCTCGGCCTCCCGCAGCTGCCTGTTGCCGTCCATCACCATGGTTCGAGGAGCCCGAGCCTTCATCTGCTCCTCTCGCCCTGCGCCGGCCTCCACCAGCACCCATGGCCGCCGCTTGCTAGTCACCACCACAGCCACCGCGCCCCTGCTTGCTGCTTCGACTTCATGCCCAAGCTTCGTTTTCGTCATGGACGTGGGGTAGCAGCACGGCGAAGTGTTTGACGAAATGCCAAAGAGAGGAGGAAGAAGATTAATACAGACAGGTGGGCCCATCCTGTCAGAAAGGTGTTTAGAAGAGGCGAATCGGGCATTTTCCCGACATGGTAGTTTTTAGTCAAAGATTAGACAAAAAATGGTAGTTTTCGGGACAAAATCGTAAAGTGATAGTTTTCTGTCACGTTTCCGCGAATTGTGGTAGTTTTTGGTTAAATACTCTTTCCACGGCTAGCCGGCGTTCAGCGGTGACTATTGGTGCACCATCTTCATTCACGCCAATCTCAAACTTGAGGAGCGTCCGTTTGTAGTGTAGGCCATAATATATTTGCAGCGTAGGCCATAGAGCTCGCCGTTGCAGAACACGATGTTGATAAGCTCTCCCTTAGTAGGACATCCTTGTACCGTCCACCCGCTGTTCGGAGAGCCAAGTTTGCAGAGCGCGATGCCACAGTTGTATGTTATGGCGGCAAGTATAGATTCGGGCGAAGTGGGCGGCTCGGAGAAGACAACTTTCCGGGGGACGGGCAGCCCGGATCCATGGTGCTGGCTAGGGCAGACCATCGTGCCCTTCTTCTCGGGGAGCATCACCTCGGCACCAGAGAAGAGATTCAGAATCCTGAGTCTGACCTGGCCTGGTACAGGCAACGCGATCCAGCCGCCGATAACCCGCCTTCCCACAGCCTCGATCGGGCCCTGGAACTGCACGACCACGTCGTCCTCGGGGCTTCTTCCTGTTGCCGTCGCGAGGCGAGAGGAGCAGCAACGCGTTTCGTTTGTAATTAGCTGTCCTCGGGGCTGTACGCTCGCGTCTCCTGGTTGTGATTGGCTCTTGATGCATGGTTGCAGCGAGAGCACGTTTCGCTACAGATCCTGGCGCTCGGTGAACGTCCGCCCGTGGAATACGCGACATCTTTTTCTTTTCTTGGAGACAAGAACTACGTTTTGAGTCTGGTGACCAAACTTGTTTTTTTTTTGTGAGGGACGGTGGCCAAACTTGTTTTTCTACGAGATCCAATCTAGGCCTTTTCCGGCATCTTGCCGGAGGGGAAAACGATCACGGAGGGGTTCTTCATCATCTTTGCTGCCCCTTCGATGATGCGTGAGTAGTTTACCACAGACCTACGGGTCTGTAGGCAGTTTCTAGATGGCTTCTTCTCTCCTTTTGATCTTCAATACAATATTCAGTAAACTTTTTGCAAAAAGCACTGATCGAGTGATTTAGGTCGTTTAATCACTTTATGACAAGTGGGGTTGTATTGTCGTGAGCTAACTTGACAAAACATTTACATACACCCCCTTAGACTGAAAAAATAAAATCAATCGGCCCCCGTCCCTCCCGTTAAGCCGTCTTGCTGCTGCTTAGCAAGCGCCGAGACGAGCTCTTCTTCCTGTTGCTGTGGCACGGCGATGGCGGTGAGGTGGGTGAACAGAGGTCGTGCGGGAGGGGGATAGATGCCGACGCAGCAGCTCACGACATTCTAGCTTCTCCCGCCCGCCCACGCGCACGGCGACCAGCACCAGCAGCAGCTCGTCTGCGGCAAAGGAGGAGGCGCCTGGGCCAGCCCCGCTGCGCATCCCATGCTGTCTTCCCCCTCGCCCCTGCCCGCCGGCGTGCCGGCTCTCGCCAAGAACGTCTCCGCGGCCCCACCGGCACAGGCATGGCCGCCGCTAGGCCCCGGGCCGGCGTACGACGACGCCAAGGACGACTAGGTCCACCACCTGCCGGCCCTCGACATGGCCGGCGGGGCAACCCCCAAGCCGCCGCAATGCAGAAGCCGCACCCGCCGCCCTCCTCGCAGGACAGCACCGAGTCTGCTCCTGGCAGTTGTGCACGAGAGGGAGTCAACTGATTTTATTTTTTCAATCTAAGGGGGCGTATGTAAATGTTTTGCCAAGTCAGCTCCCGACAATCCAGCCCCACTTGTCATAAAGTGATTAAACGATCTAAATCACTCGATCAGTGTTTTGCAAAAAGTTTACTGAATGTGCGGTGTTTTTTGTAAAAAGTTAGTGACCTCGTGGTTTTCTGCAAACGTTGCCCCAAATGTGATGGTTTTGTGCAATTAACTCATTGGGATTCAGTTGGGCCTATCTAAGTGGCAGCCTGATGATTGGTTTCATGATGTTATTCTGCGGTGATTCGGAATCTATATGGAACACAACAAAATCTGTGGTGATTCAGTCTTTGCGCGCGTGCGCACACACACACACGCACGCACACACAGAGATATATAGTTGAGAAAATATGAAAAGTGCCAGCAGACTTGAACCATCAGAATTTTATGACCTTTTCGTGGTAGTTAGAATTAGCTAATAAACTGGCCATCGTCTTTTCAATGTAAGTTACTAGTACTAGTATGATCGTCATTTTTTGATGGTTTTTATTTTCATTTGCAAGGGGCTAGGGCAAATAGGACTGGACCTCATCTTTCACAGTACTCACTTCATTTGTAGCATCAACTTTATCCGACCCATGCGCCAATCCATTCCCTGCCTTTTGTTCGTCGAAGCATGTGCCCACAACCCCCTTCGGTGGCTCCTCCTGTACATGGATATCTGATCCAGGTGGTACACTGTTGTTCCGCTTAAGCTTATGTTGATTGTTCTGCAGACACTGCAGTTGTGTTTGCATCTTGTCATCTGTTTTTGGAGTCTGCTCAGCGTTTTGGCCGTCTGTTCCAGCAGTGACCTCCTCCACTCCCAGTTTATTGCCGCATGCATTAGCATCCACATCCCTCTGTGCACGGTTACCAACCACCTCCAATATACTCTGCAACTTTGTGCTGTGCAAATGAAGTTCGTATTATATGAGTCTTCATAGAGCTGGGATGACCACTTGGTCACATCACATACTACACTATGTAGAGTGGTTTCCTTCTTCAAAAGAAAGGAACATAGTTACTAAGTGCAAATAGGACTGAACTGTGTGATGATTTATTTATATGGGCAAGGAAATCATTATAGAAACTTCCAAACCTATGCGAAAACACAAGGAATGGTACAACATAGTCATGGCTCGATGACCACGTACCCAAACAAAAATGGGAATAGCAAAGAAGGAAGAAGATAGCACCTTCAAACATTTGTGTCCTAGGCCGAACCATGCCATCACCAGTGACAGTGGAGGCAAGAGTTGGCTAAACACACAACTCTGGACCAGCCGTACCGACAGTCGTGGCCATGAGGCATGGCCACACAAAGGACGTCGGGGAAGAGCAGAGAGCTTGCTCGCCGCCACAAGCTACAACAACAAACATCGTTTAGAACATGGCAAGTCTACAATCAAAATGAGTTTGCTGTCAGTTAGGGAGTTCACATTGCAGGCTGAGGTCGTCATAGCACACCATCGCCTTGGGCTCAAAGTTGGTCACCACCTCTTTGCTCCTGTGGTCTAGGCCCAGATCGTCCATTGAATCACACATCACAGGGCAGGAAATCATCAGAAAACAACAAATAAAATCATCCATCACACAAAACCAAAATGAACATCTATATATCAAACAATCCAAGCAACCAAAGTTTGCAGCTTGGAAAAAAATTATCGGGCCTCTACTAGTGCTGCTGCTAGAGTTGGGGCCAGGCATGAATACATGGCACAACATAAATGCAAGCAGTCTGTAGTGTCATCAAAATATGCTTGAGATGATGGCACCAGCAAGAGCTAGAGACTTGACACAAACTAAAAAAAGTTCATTATAGTCTACATCAGAGACTCTACTAGTGGTACTAGGATGTATGCATAGGAGGCACCAGCATATAATCCGAGGAAATGCCTCTGTAGTTTACTAGCAGGAAGGATATTCGGCCGCAGTGCAAGCAATTTCTCCCATTTAACCATGGTTAATTAATACTGTTGTTGACTTATCAAGTTTATATATCTCAACTCTGAACACACACACTTAATAGGGAAGTCTGACATAAAAGACACCTTGGAGCAACGGAGCATCGGTTAGACATTCTGTAATGCTAGAAAATGTGCAACTGGTTAGATTGGTTGTTCATGATCATTACTCACTCACTGTGCTAGAGATTAAAATTTCTACTGAACCAGGCATGTTCATTCTTCAGAGGGCAAGAAATATAGCATGCTCAAGATACTCAAGAACAATGGGTCAAAATTCAAGATAGCCTCTACTGTAATAATATTTCACAGAACCGAGTAGAGTCTCTCAGATGAACACAACTCAGCACAACACAAGAAAGTAAGAACATGTTCTTCAAATCTTCTACAAACATTTGCATACACAAAAAAAGAAACGAATCCAATGTTCTTTCAAGTATCATAGAAGCAGCAAATAGTCTGCTCAGAATGAGCTGTAATATTTAATTGATATCAGAAAACCATGAACGGAAGTATTTTTAGAGATGGGATGACCACTTGGTCAGATTCATACTGCACTATGTAGAGAGGTTTCCTTCAACTTAAAAAAAATAGATAGTTACAAAGTGCACAAATAATTGAACTGTGTGATTATTTATTTATTTGGGCAAGGGAATCATCATAGCAACTTCCAAACCTATGAGAAAAAAGGGAATAGCACAGCACAACCGTGGCCCAGAGAAAATGGGAAGAATAAATGAGGAAGAAGAGAGCACCATCAAAGATTGTAGCCGAGGCCGAACCACACCATAGCCGCTGAAGGTGGAGGCGAGAGATGGCTGAACCCACAACCATGGACCAACCGAACCGGCAGCCATGGCCAGGAGGCATGAGCGCATCAAGGACAAAAGAGCAGAGGGCGGGCTCACAGTCCCAAGCTACAACAACAACAAGCGCCATTTTTAGAACATGGAAAGTGTGCAACCAAAATGAGTTTGTTGCCAGTCAGGGAGCTCACGTTGCAGCCTGAGACCGTCATTGCATGTGGCCACCTTGGGCTCAAAGTTGATCGCCACTGCCTCAGTACTATAGTCAAGGCCCTGGCCATCCATTCAATCACACATCTGGGGGAAGGAAATCATCAACAAATAACAAATCAAATCATCCATCACACAAAAAACAGAATGGGCATCTATATATCGATCAACCAAGCAACCAAAGATTCCACCTTGGAAAATGTTAAAGGGCCCCTACTAGTGCTGCTGCTAGAGTTGAGGTCAGGCATGAACACATGGCAGATCGTAAGAAAAAAAGCAGGGGCAGACTGACTGCGCAAGCTATGAACACTAACTGCACAAGCATAGTGAACATGAATCAAAAGTATGGCATATTGTTTTCAGCAGAGTTGGACCGGGACTAAATTATTAGAAGGAACAATGAGAGAAATAAGAAACATTTTGACCAAATCCTTAAATGGACCAGACCATGGTTAGCAACATCAAAAGAGTGTGTTAATCTTCATTTTCAGAAAATATTTTACACATAGATAGCCTCAAGCACAGATGGCACGATTTGGGAATTAGGATTAAAAATGGGATTATTTAGCAACTAGGTACATCAAGAAACCAAGAAATAGACTTGAGAAGATCTTCATTTATGAACAGAGCTACACCATTGATTATAGAACTGTTAGTAGCATGAAACTTGGTTATCTCCCACCCACAAAAGAATGGACTGGGTTATTCTCCTACCACATCTTCTGAGAAGATAGGGAGATAATAACTAAGTTCAGAGTTCAATATGAACATGAAAAGTTCGGTGTAATCGCTAAGTAATGTTGAGCAGATATAATTTAGTTTGTTTCTATTTGCAGACATAGTTGACTAAAAGCAAACACTCTGCTATAGTTTCAATGCACAAGGACGTGGATGTCCCTGGTATGCACAATTGAAGTTATACGCACCGAAAAAGGGGTCGAAGGGAGTACTAACTCCAAAAGTCATGGAGTACCTCCATCTGAGGGGTAAACAGTAAACTTAGCAGCTCGGTACTTGAGGGTATTTTTGTCTCAGCCTGTGTGGTTTTATATTTAGATCACCTCTCGCCTGCAAACAGAAAAAAAGGTACATAGATTAATTCAGTTGGTTTTATGGAAGATTACGTAAATCACTTAACTATTATGATCCAGAATTTTTTTATTGTGGCTAGGTAGCTAATCGGTAAAAGAAAATTATGTGTGTAAGCTATTCCCTGAAATACAAGCCAGTGAGTTGCGGCTTACTTGAAAACTTGGATGTCACTAGATAAACTAGCTGCTACTTAAGCCACTAGGCTAATTTACAGTGTATCATTGTAATCTTCACATAACTCGCAGGATTTTAGCTACAGGAGATGGTTAACTTCCCACTTGTTAGTTGTAGCCTTTAGGTAGTAATATAGGCATTTACCTAAACGATTACTTATGGTTATTATAACCCACCTCCATGAAACAAAATCTTGTGCATCAAATTGAGTGAGGCACAGCTGGAACCATGCTTCAGTTTACTATGTATTACAGTGAGCATTAAACTTCAGCATATAAACCTGCAACTCAAGTGTACTGAACCAGTGAACTTGATTAACTTTGTTGGGAACTGAATGTGCCTCTCCATCAGTGAAGAAATTCAGTTAACTCACTGGTATAGTTCTGAACTACAAAGCTACAGGCTATAGTGAGCAACTTATAAAATTATTGAAGCATGCAGGGCATTCTTTGTCTGTGTTAGGTGTGTTCAGATTTCACAAGTGCTTTGCTCAAACCCATGGAAACCGACCTATTTATCATTATGTGAAATTGGCAGAAGAGAAATTGTACCAGTGCCACTCACTTCCCAGTTGTGTTTAGCCCGGGGGTCGAACACCGGCCCGTGGGAGATGTTGCCCCTGAAGAATTCATTCATGTTCAAAGGGTGTTCTTCCAGAACTTGGTGCCAAGTGTGTCAAACATATTCTTGATTTTGAACTGCTGCTTAAGCATTTAACCCTCTTTCACACACACACACACACACACACACACACACACACACACACACACACACACATCAGGCTGGACGGAGCGAGCGGGCTTTTCGGCCCCCTCGTGGCCCGTTCTGGACCGGACCGTCCGGTCATGGCCCGCTGAAGAATTTGCTCGGTCCGACCGAGCGGACCGAAGGTGCACGCCGTTCTTCTTCATCGCGGCCACCACCGGCGACGCCCTGGACGTGTCCCACCCAGCGCTGTTGATGGGAATCAAGTACTCACTCACGCAATTGACACAGGGACAGGGACAAGAGGTAGAAGAAGACCCAGATCACGCACTGCCTTTTCTTTTTTCCTTATATTCAGTCAAACAGAGAATAGAAAGAACGAGAGTGCCGGCGTTTGATCCGATAATCGTGGCGCCATTCCTGACTAGTCCTTCGCTGCCGTTTCCTTTTACTAGCCACTAACGAGAGAATCCGATAATCATGCGCCCATCCCATGCTTCCGTTTCCTTTTATCAAGTCGAACAGAAAACAGAAGGAACACCCTATTCCTACGTGACTTGCTTACCAAATCTATACGTGCTACCTTTGTTTGGATTGTAATAACTGCCCCACGATTTTAGGTAACAGTAGCAATCCAATTCAATTAGTACATAAGTTTACGTAAAAATCATTCTTAGAAATATATCACTACTAAAAAGAAAAAGAACGACAGAAACATGCTCGATCCTATAATCACGGCGCCATCCCACGACTAACTTCACGTCAGATTTGATCAGTTAATCAAGGCAAGGCCCGTACACACAAAATCGTGGGCTAATGCACGCCCTACAATACTTGCATGCGACAGAAAAACTGCTAAGGAGCAAACACGCGCAGGCTCATGGCTAACAATGGCACCCCGGCCGGCGCCGCCGCGTCCTGTCTCGTCCATGTGTGCACCACCGTCGATCTCGACCATGGAGCGCCCTACACCTCCTCCTGCGCTATCCGGCAAGCCCTGTTGCGTGTTGTGCCCTCATCTACGCTGACCACGGCCGGTCCTCTCGGTCCAGCCCGGGCTGGAGCGCTGTCGGTCCGAGCCCTGAAATCAGGACCGCCCAGCTGGTCGGTCCGGTCCGGTCCGGTCCACCAGCGGCCGGTCAAAACGGCGGCTCGGTCAGGGACCGGACCGGCCCGGACCGTGTCCACCCTGACACACACACACACACACACACACACACACACACACACACACACACACGAGTAGTGGTAGTTGCCTTTTTCAAATCACAAACAAACGGGACAACCACGAATATATATACAGAATGCGGAGAGAAACGGGGTTACAAGGTGAGGAACCTGCTGTCATGTCCCTGATATTCCAGCGTGAAGACAAGAGGGATCGTATCTGCAGGCAGGTGGTTTCAAAGGTACTCGAAGTTCCCCAAACGGCGTCCACTTTCAGTCATCTTCATTTGGTAATCTGCCGGTAGATGTGGTTTAGATTAGTACCCAGTTTTCATTCAACCAAAATTCAGTAGTACAAACTACAAAGTACTACTGTACTTCTTACCCGCAACAAAAACACATGCACATGTCCGTATTTGCAAGGGGAATACATAGGAAGCATTTGAACGAACACATAGCAAGCATGAGCATGTATGATACATCACAAACCTGCAGGACCCTGGGTGGCTTGCGGATGGGCAGATCGATCGTGTACGGCTACAATGCAACCGGCCAGACCCATGGGCGCTGCTGTGGTTAAGAGCTCGTGTGCTCGGGCACGGACCATCTCTTCTGCAGGCGCCGTGCGAGCGAGGGGATGGAGGCGCTTGGCTGAAACATGGTGGGCAGTGAATGTGTGGGAAGCAGGCAGCAGATGGGGAGGCGGGAGGAAAGGGGCCGATGGCCATTTATAGAGGGGAGCGCTCAGCAATGATGGGCCCCACCACATCCACCAAAGGGCACATACTTCTTTTTTCTCACTGGATCGTTCCAACTCTTTCTCCATGCATATCAGATTAACAAACGACGAGATAAATTTTGTCTCAAAGGTTACATGTTTTGGTCATTTGACTGTTCCAACTCTTATTCGTACTTTTGCGTGTGTTCTTCTGCGACCAAACCAAAATTTTCATTCATGAGACTACAAAAATCTAATTAACATTCCTGTGTCTTTCTTAACAAATTAGACAATGCCTGGCATGTTGTTTATCAGATCACCCTAAACCAAATCTTGGTGAATGCTTGTCTAATCTAACAACTCAAGTTGCTGAAAACAGTAATTTTTGCCTCTTCTTTTTTCAGTGGCCATCTTCTTGTATAGGTAAAATCAAATAATAAATCAAGGATCCTGTTTTTTTTTTAAAAAAAAATTCTGTCTGTCTGAACCAATAAGTAAGGATGATAAATCAACTGTATTTTTTTTTCATTCCACTGCAAGTTACACATAAGTAAACTGTAGTGTATTTGCAATACGACCATCAGCCAGCAAAAGAATGATAGTATATCATGATAAGTAAGCCACATCAGCATCGATCGGCAAGTCAAAACCACAACTTTGCTTTTTCAGTTCTAAACTAAACCTCCCCTCCTCTTGGGTTGGGTTGGGTTTCAAAACCAACCAACCCAAGCCAGAGGAATCATGACTACCATTGTAGCGACGCGACACAAGGGAGCAACCACCAAATGAACTTTGGACATCTCCTGCTATACTACCACCACTACCATTGATTGCTCTCTTGTATTGTTGCTGCTGCTGCTGTTGTAGCTCACTTGCTTCACACAAGGCCGCATGTCACAACCGCCACCCTGCTACCAGCCAGCTACGACTAAGGCCCCCTGCATGACCATCGCCTCCCCTGCCACGCGGCATGACCAAGTACCTGCAATTGAAAACACCAACATGAAGAGTTGAGAAACTCAACATGTACACACAATAATACAAATGCTATCAATGGATTCCGAGTTTCCAATTGTACCAGTTATCAATACCCTTGCCTAAACAGGGAACATATCCTGACTTCATAGGCAATCAATACAGAAAAGCATTCATACATCAAGGTCAAATACTTGCTTTTATTTCCATGCCATCCAGAAAATTTACAAGGCAGTCGTCCTTAGCGTATATCACTCTCAAAAGCTAAGGGCTGGGGAAAATCATGAACAAGAATTTCAACACACTATGAGTTCCAGCTTTGCATTACCACAGATATCCCATTGTTGTTGAACTCGCCAAAAAAAGACGAAACTGACCAAAATTCCTGGAGGCGGCAAGAGCTGCCTTTATGTAAGGTGGCATCAGCCTACAGTCGAGAGGAGCAACTCATCAAATTAAAAATCTCAAAGACTATCATAGAAAGAAATAGCATTTTAAACGATGCAACTTTTTTAAACATATGTGCAGCGGGCTATAATTAGCATAATGTGTTCTGAAAAAATTCCACAAGTAGCCCTAGGAGTAGCAGTGTGATGTTCACAGCCAAGACATCCATAGTTCACGGGCCAAAATATCCACATTTTTACAAATGGCTAACACATGACATACGTGGTTCCAAAGGACCAACATGAATAAAACAAACATCTTCTAAACAGGAGCAGCCACCTCATTACAATTACAGTTACAAACAAGTGATCACATATTCACAGGAGCAAAAACCTCATCTTCTAAGCATGACCAAATAGTAAAATATAAATTGGGTTAGCATATTAATTGTTTCTTTCTAAGAAAAACATACTGCTCATATTCCAACCTCCATGATGCTTGAAGCATTGTGAGCACAAGCTTTTTATAACTTCAAAAGCTCACAGTATATCAGAGTCCTATCACAAAACGATATTGCATTTTTAACAATTAGATTGCTAACATTTCCAGGACTAAAAACCTACTTCTCAGTTCTGATTTGAACCTTAAGCACTAATGCATTCCAAAAGAATGCCGATTTGAAAGGTTGTATTATTTTACGAGTAAGTGGGAGCATTGTTCCAAAAGGCTCAAAGCTCATCTCCATAATTTGGAAACTCTTCTGCAAAACAAATGAAATAGTTCACAAAGTAGGATTCCAAGAAATATGGAGTTACTTACGAAAACAAAAAAACCTACAGCTATAGCACCGTGGTCGAATTGGTACCCGACAGCCAGCATCAAGGATGACAAGGGACATAAATGGTAAAGGCTAGAGGCAAACAAAATAATCGGACTTTGCTGCGGATCCAAATAATACACACCCGCATCTCGGCCATGGTGGTTCCATACTGCTTGTAGTCGAGGGTGAAGAGCTCTTGTTGACGGCATGCTTCTCCACCATGCATATAAACTGGACAAGTAGAGAGCGAATTAGTCAAGAGCAGCAGGAGGTACTTCATAACTTGTGAGCACAGTACACAGACACAAACCAGGCAAGCAAACTGACTTGCGACTTGCACTAGTACGAAAAGTGAAGATCTTGAGTAGAACCAGAACTAGCAGGGCTTTGTTTCTGTATGCCCCTTTGATTCCGAAATGAATACTGATTCCAAAAGGCAAACACCACCACTACACAGCCAACATCAATTTTTATAACCAGTTCTCATTTCACATAAAACTAACAAATACAGTTGATACATTTAGAATTTTGTGATGTCCAAAATGAACACATCCAACATTGCTGCAACAGACTTAACATCATATATGACCACAAAAGAAAGTACAGAATCCCCAAAAGGTTGAATTCACTTTTTCTTCTTCATAAAAAATCATTATGTTCAGCAAGTTTTCGAGTCGATGAGTCGACGGGTCGTTTTGGGGTAGCAACTCATGAAGAGTCGAGCCTGGCCGGTTGAGGAGTCTCGACTAGTCGAGGAGTTTGAGTCAACCATGTCAGTGCGATTCGTCGACATCGACGAATAGTCGCACGACTCAAAAACAGTGATGTAAAGTGCAGCATTAACTCTAAGTTTAACTCCAAGTGCTGCACTACAGTGACCGGTGCAAAACTTGTATGGTCGCAAAAATCAACCATGCCAAAGTGCTACCACTGCCTGATGGACGTGGCACACAGAACATAAGAGAAAGCATGGGAGGAAGAGAAAGTGGCTTACCAGTGCCGGGGCCGAAGAATAGGCGACCACCGGATGCGCTGGGCAGGAGGCAGCAGAGTGAGCTTTTAGTAAGCCAGCCGTCCATGAACAAAGCTGCAAAACAAATGAAACAGTTGAGAATCCAACATTCCAGAAAATAAGTTCTTGTATTTACTGACAAAAACAAGAAAACCTACAGCAACAAGTTTAGAGGACCAGTCTTTGCTGAGGATTAAAATCATACGTACCCACGGCCCGGTAATGATGGTTCCCAACTGCTTGTAGTGGAGGATTCAGAGCTCCAGGCTGAGGCTCTTGTCAACGGCAAGCTTCTCCACCATTTATGTAATCTGGACCACAAAACAGCCAATTAGTCAAGAGCGGCGGGAGGAACTCGTGAGCACCGTACACACACAAATCAAACCAGGAACGCAAAATGCAGATATTGAGTAGAAGTAGCAGGGTTTGGTTTATGTATGCATTGATCATCAGCATATTAGTCTGAAGGTTTACTGACATAAACAAGAAACCTAGATCAACAAGTTTGGAGAAGCAGTCTTTGTTGTGCACCGACGGCCTGGTCATGATGGTTCCCTTGTGCTTGTAGTGGAGGATTCACAGCTCCAGGGTGAGGGTCCTGTTGATGGCAAGCTTCTCCACCATGTAACCTGGATCATGAGACAACCAAGTAGTCAGAGAGCAGCAGAAACTTTAACATCATGTGGTCTGAAAAAATAAATGAAAGTAGCCCTAAGAGTAAGAGTTTAGATAATTTGTAGCATAATGTCAAAGCAATGATACATATACACATTGTAAGTCAAGCATATTCATGTAGGCAAAACAGAATCCTACATAGTCATGGATATGCAGGACAACATATATTCGGCACTGAACCTCGCAAAGAAGAAATCTTGTGACATTTCGTCAACAAGAAAGACGATGGCAAATACAAGATTTAGGAAGAATATATGTAATCAAGAAGCACATGCAGTCTGCACCATGTGAGAGCCAAGGGAGCAATGAAATATCATCTGACAACCCTCCACTGATTTTAAGCATTTGACAATCATGAATCCACTTGTTTTTCTTTATAAAAATCAGTATGTTCAGTTGCTAGACATGTCACGGTTCAGGTGCAAAGTGCAGCATTAACTCAAATTTTAAGTCCATGTGCTGCACCGCGGTGACCCTTGTGAAACTTGCAATGTCGCGAAAATCAACCATGCCAAAGTGCTATCATTGCTTGATGGCCATAGATGGACAGAAGAGAAGGGAAAGCAGGGCTTACCTATGCCAGGGTCGAAGAATAGGCGACCACCAGATGCGAGGCGGGAGGCGTAGGAGTGAGCTTTTAGTAAGCCGGCCGTCCACGAGCAAAGCTGCAAAACAAATGGAACAGTTGAGAATCAAACATTCGAGAATAAAAAAAAATTGTTGTTGTTTGCTGCCGAAATAAAATCATACACACCCTGGGCCGGTTCGTTCCCAGCGGGAGGGAGCGCTCGGAGGAGGGAGGGGGCTGAGGGCGAGCAGCAGAGGTGCCGGCGACTTGTTTCGGGTAGGGGTCCCATTCCCAATGGGAGGGCGCGTCCAGCGGCGGCGGCGGCGGCTAAGAACGCCACGCGCCAGCCGCACCTCCGTCCGGCTGCGTGTTAGACTGTATTTACATGTGTATATTGTAACGTTGTATATCACCTCATTATATATATATGTGATAGGCCACCCCTAGAGGGTTGTGCCGGTTCCCCCCAAAGCCTATTGTCTTACATGGTATCACGCTAGGTTACGTCCGCTTCCGCCTAAAAACCCTAAACCGCCGCCGCCGCCGCCGCCGCCGCCGCCGCGCCCGCCGCCGCCGTCGCCCGACTGCCATGACGTCCGCCGCTGCGTCCGGCTCCACCGCCACCGGTTTTCTGCCGGCCTCCCTCGCGGCACTTCTCTCGAGGCCGCTGGATGCCGCCTCCCTTCCGGCGCCGATCGGGACACGGAGCGTCGGCTCCCTCTTCGCGCTCCCGCCGGCTGCTACTTCGCCCGGGCAGGCGCTTGTGGCCCACACCACCGCCGCCCAGTCAACCGCGGCTGTCGCGCCCTCGGCCACTGCGCCGCTGGTGGCGGAGGACGTCGCGCTGGCAGGCTTCGCGGCGTCAACCGCGGCCATCGCGCCCTCTGTCACCGCGCCGGCGGCCCCTCCGACTGTCTCCACGGTGTTCTCACCTCAGCCAGTCTCCTCGATGGGATCGCAGCCGCCGCCGCCGTTTCACTTCGGCCATCTCATCACCATCAAGTTGTCGTCGGACAATTACATCTTCTGGCGCGCGCAGGTTCTTCCGCTTCTTGGGAGTCACTACCTGCTTGGCTATGTCGACGGCTCTCTCCCTTGCCCTCCTGCGCTGGTTGACAGCGTGCATGGTCCGGTCTATAATCCGGCTCACCGTGTCTGGACAGGGCAGGATCAGGCGAACCTCTCCTCCATCCAGGGGTCGCTCTCTCCGGCCGTTGCTGGGCTTGTTGTCTTCGCCAAGACGTCCCACGAGGCATGGACTATTCTTGAGCGCTCGTTTGCGGCACAGTCGCAGGCTCGTGTATCTGGGCTCCGTCGCCAACTTGGGGAGTGTCAGAAGTTTGACTCCACCACCACTGAGTTCTACAACAAAGTCAAGAGTCTCGCCGACACGCTGGCCTCCATTGGACAGCCCCTCACCGACTCCGAGTTCAACTCGTTTATTGTCAATGGTCTTGATGAGGAGTATGACGCCCTAGTCGAGATCATCAATGAGAGGGGCAACTCCACGCCCATGCCAGCACACGAGGTCTTTTCACGCCTCCTGC
Source organism: Triticum aestivum (assembly GCF_018294505.1). Taxonomy (NCBI): domain Eukaryota; kingdom Viridiplantae; phylum Streptophyta; class Magnoliopsida; order Poales; family Poaceae; genus Triticum; species Triticum aestivum. The sequence goes on along the minus strand of NC_057801.1, from coordinate 834,783,593 downwards.
TTACTGAGCAACGAGTCGAGACACGCCGATCCAGGGGCAACGGCGCCCTCTCGGCAAATGCCGCCACCAAGGGTGGTCGCTCCTCTGCTTCATCCACGGCTTCTTCGGGGCAGTCACCACCACCCGCCTCGGCCCCTCCTCCTACTGCGACTCTACCAGGGGCTGGCGGTCCACGTGTGTGCCAGCTTTGTGGTCGCGATGGGCACTGGGCCTCGAAGTGTCACAAGCGCTTCCAGCGGGGTTTTCTTGGTCTTGGCAATGACGGGAAGGATACACGCAACTTTGCTCGTCAGGTCGCCATGGCTGATCGTCCGCCGCCGCAGAAGCCACAGGGACACACTCAGTCCTACTCCATTGATCCCCACTGGTACATGGACTCTGGGGCGACAGAGCACCTGACCAGTGAGATGGGGAAGCTTCACACTCGTGAACCCTACCATGGCTCCGACAAGATCCACACTGCCAATGGAGCAGGTATGCACATCTCTCATATTGGTCAAGCATCACTTCTCACTAGACATGCCAATAGGAGTCTTCAACTTCGCAATGTTCTTCGAGTTCCATCTGTGACACGTAATCTTCTTTCAGTTCCTAAACTCACTCGTGATAATAATGTGCTTTGTGAATTCCATCATTTTGATCTTTTTATTAAGGATCGGGGCACGAGGGACATTCTTCTTAGTGGGCGGCTCTGCCAAGGTCTCTATCGTCTGGAGCATCTTGGTGTCGCTCGCGTCTTCAGTGGAGTTCGGGTATCTCCGTCACAGTGGCATGCTCGTCTTGGTCACCCGGCCACACCTATTGTCCGGCATGTTTTGCGTCGTCATGAGCTTCCTAGTGTGTCTAGTAATAAAGATGTAGCAGTGTGTGATGCTTGTCAGCAGGGGAAGAGTCATCAACTTCCTTTTTCGGAGTCCAGTCGTGAGGTGAAACATCCTTTAGAACTTGTGTTTTCAGATGTATGGGGTCCTGCTCAGACTTCTGTTAGTGGTCATAATTATTATATCAGTTTTGTTGATGCTTACAGCCGCTTTACCTGGCTTTATCTTATCAAACGTAAATCTAATGTGTTTGACATTTTTGTTCAGTTCCAAAAACATGTTGAACGCCTTCTCAAGCACAAAATTGTTCATGTTCAGTCGGACTGGGGTGGCGAGTATCGCAACCTCAACTCCTTCTTTCAGTCGCTTGGGATCACTCACCGTTTAGCATGTCCACATACACATCAGCAGAATGGTTCAGTAGAACGTAAGCATCGTCACATTGTTGAAGCTGGTCTGACTCTTTTGGCCCATGCATCTGTTCCGTTTCGTTTTTGGAGTGATGCTTTCACCACTGCATGTTTTCTCATCAATCGTACTCCCACTCGTGTTTTGAATATGAAGACTCCCATTGAAGTTCTCCTTAATGAACAACCGGACTACACCTTTCTCAAGGTGTTTGGGTGTGCTTGCTGGCCCCATCTCCGTCCATATAACAAGCGTAAGCTCGAGTTTCGTTCCAAGAAGTGTGTTTTTCTTGGTTATAGCTCTCTTCATAAAGGATACAAATGTCTTCATGTTTCCACTAATCGTGTCTACATCTCTCGGGATGTTGTGTTTGATGAGCATGTTTTTCCCTTTGCCAAACTCCCTGTGTCCACTACCGAGCCACCTGTCATGCATTCATCCTCTGTTGCTTCTGACCAATTTGATGATGTTGCATATTCTCCTCTATTGTTGCCTAACCATGGTGCAGGCACTGGTCGTGGGGCTCGTTTGGAGATTCTGGAAGCGCCATCTTCTTCTTCGTCGCCATCGCCTTCATCCTCGGCACCTTCTGTTGTGCATGAGGAGCACATGGCGCCCCTGCATGGCCTCGGTTTCCGTGCTCATGCACGGCCGCTCGACGTCCTGGCCCGGTTGCCTCTGGCTTCTGGGCTGCCTTCGCCATCGTCGCGCCTTGCAACCCCGCCGACTGGGCCGGCCTCCTCGGTCCCCGTCTCGCCCAGGGCGTCGGGGCAGTCATCACCAGGCCTGGCCTCGCCCGCCCCTGCCTCGCCCAGGGTGTCTGGGCCCTTCTCACCAGGGCCGGCCTCGCCTGCTCTCGCCTCGCCAAGGCCGTCTGGGCCGGTGTCACCGGAGCTGGCCTCGCCCACCCTCGGTTCGCCCATGGCCTCTGAGCCCCTGTCGTCGGGCCAGTCTTCGCCATGCAGCCCGGAGTTGTCTGTCCCGAGCTCGCCTGAGGTGATTCCTGCATCTCCGGCGACCGTCACGTCTCCGTCACCTTCGCCTCCGCCGGCTCCTGCTGCTGCTCTACGTCCACATACGCGCAGTCGGAGTGGCATTTTTCAGCCTAAGCAACGTCACGATGGCACAGTTGCTTGGTTAGCGGCGTGCATGTCTGCTGCTCTCGCAGATCCATCCTCTGAGCCACGCACGTATCAAGCTGCTATGCGCATTCCTCATTGGAGAGAGGCAATGGAGCAGGAGTATCAAGCGCTTCTTCGCAATCAGACATGGACTCTTGTTCCTCCAGAATCACGGGTAAATGTCATTGATTCCAAATGGGTTTTCAAAGTGAAGAGGCATTCTGATGGGTCCATTGAGCGCTATAAGGCTCGTCTGGTTGCTCGTGGATTTCGACAGCGTTTTGGACTTGACTATGAAGACACCTTCAGTCCAGTGGTCAAGCCTACTACCATCAGACTTCTTCTCTCTCTGGCTGTTACTCGAGGTTGGTTTCTTCGTCAGCTTGATGTTCAAAATGCTTTTCTTCATGGTGTCTTGGCGGAGGAGGTTTACATGCGCCAGCCTCCGGGTTTGTCTGATCCGGATCGCCCTGATCATCTCTGTCGTCTGTCCAAGGCAATTTATGGTCTGAAGCAGGCTCCTCGTGCTTGGCATGCTTGTCTTGCAATGGCTCTTCGTGCTCATGGTTTTGCATCATCAACTGCTGACTCCTCATTGTTTCTTCTTCAAAGGCCTGAGGTTACTATGTACTTGTTGGTCTATGTAGATGATATCATTTTGGTCAGTTCCTCTCAGTCGGCTGCTACTGCGCTTGTTCGCTCACTTGGTGCTGATTTTGCGGTCAAGGACCTTGGGAAGCTTCATTACTTTCTTGGTGTGGAGGTTACTTCTCGTGCTGCTGGCCTTGTTATGACGCAGAAGAAGTACTCTCTGGATTTGTTGCAGCGAGCTGGGATGCTTAAGTGCAAACCGACGACTACACCCATGTCTACCACTGATAAGCTCAATGCTATTGATGGTGTGCTTCTTTCTTCTTCTGATGCGACCGAGTACCGGAGTATTGTTGGTGGGCTCCAGTACTTGACGATCACGCGACCAGACATTTCCTATGCTGTTAACCGAGTCTGTCAGTATCTGCAGTCACCCCGTGACACTCATTGGTCTGCTGTTAAGCGGATTTTGCGCTATATTCGTTTCACGGTGGCTCATGGTTTGCATATTCGGCCGTCTGACTCTGGTTGTCTTTCAGCATATTCTGATGCAGACTGGGCTGGCAATCCGGATGACAGGCGATCCACGGGGGGTTATGCTGTCTTCTTTGGCTCTAACCTGATTGCCTAGAGTGCTCGGAAACAGGCTACTGTCTCGCGTAGCAGTACTGAGGCTGAGTATAAGGCTGTGGCCAATGCCACATCAGAGATTATCTGGGTACAGTCCTTGCTTCAGGAGTTAAGTATACCCCAATCACAGCCTCCTGTTCTTTGGTGTGATAACATCGGTGCTACATACCTTTCTGCAAATCCGGTATTCCATGCCCGAACGAAACACATTGAAGTTGACTATCACTTTGTGCATGAACGTGTCTCTCAGAAGCAACTACAGATCAAGTTTATTTCTTCCAAGGATCAACTTGCTGACATCTTCACCAAGCCATTGCCTTTGCCACAGTTTGAGACTTGCAGGCGCAATCTTACCCTTCTAGATTCATTAGAAAGTGGCTAATATTGAGGGAGGGTGTTAGACTGTATTTACATGTGTATATTGTAACGTTGTATATCACCTCATTATATATATATGTGATAGGCCACCCCTAGAGGGTTGTGCCGGTTCCCCCCAAAGCCTATTGTCTTACACTGCGCAATGGGTTCTGCATCTGGCCGCTAGTGCCGCCATCTCCGTAGATCCGTGTAGCTCCGTCCTCGCCGGGAATGGGGGATGTGTTAATTGGATAGAGGCGTCGAGGAGCAGAGGGCGGCGGCGGCGGAGGTGAAGACGTCGGGCTCGTTTGGTTCTTGGGCAAGGGCTTGCTCAGCCTGGCCCGGCAAGGAAGAGGTCGATTTGGTTCCTAAGCGAGCTTACCTCGTTGCCCACAGTTTCCAGGTTTTTCTACGCTGGAGCGAGCGAGCCAATTTGGCTAGCCTTCATCGGCAAGGCTAGCCTTGCCTAGCAAGGTAAACTGGCAAGGGATCCAAACTGACCCGTCGCTCGCTCGCCCGCTCGCTAGGGTTAAGGTTGAGAACGAGAACGAGAATGAGAATGAGAATGAGATGGGCCTTCCTTGGCTTGGGTCGTGCGTTTGGTTGGTTTGGTTTGGGTTGGGCCCGTAAACCAACAAAAAATTTGAAACGCCATCCAAACTCAAATTTTCCAGGCTCTTCTCCCACACGCGCCTCGCCTCGTCAATCGTGTTGTTGATACAAATGCCTATGTTCATCTTGTTGTACCACTAACTAATACTCCCTCCGTTCCAAAATAAGTGACTCAAAACTTACTCAACTTTGTACTTAACTTTGTACTAAGTACAAAGTTGAGTAAGTTTTGAGTCACTTATTTTGGGACGGAGGGAGTACTACGTACAAGGAGAACATGGTCATCGGAGGTCAGATTCTTCGAATGAATGATACAAGCAAACGCACACGAAGCCGCCCCCTCTTCTTTGTATGCGATGAGATACTAAGTTGACTATGGCCGTGTCCGTCTCTGCGTATTTCCCTCTCAAATTAGGTCAGACCCGGGAACCTACAACCACAACACAGAATTGGCAAGGGCGTGTCAGGCGGGACCAGGCCCCACTAGCAGCGAGATGGACCTGAGAGTCGGAGAAGAAGCTACGTGGATCAATTAGGAATAGAGGGAGGGATATGGGTTTCCATTGCTCCATCTAGCTAGTTTTATTTTTTAGAACGAAGGCTCGCGATACAACATTAGGAAGGCAGGACCGCCCCCGCGTCGTCTCCACCGAGGCGACTCGGGGGAAACCCTAAATCGCCGCCGCCGCACCCCCCCCCTTCCCCCCTTCCTTTCCCTTCCCCTCCGCCGCCGCCAGAGGTGTGCGCCGGCGTGCGCTCGACACCGATGAAGGTGGCGGCGGGGGATCTGGCGGCTCCACCGCGCGTGGAGGGCTCGGCATCCGGGGCGGCGGCCCCGGGCGGAGAGCGTTGGGTGGCCCGGGCGGCGGGCCACTCCGGCCGGAGCTGGTGAGGTGCCGCCCTCGGTCTCGCGGGGGACGAGGAGGCGCCGGTCCACGGTCCCTGGTGTGCGGCCTCCCCTGCGCGGCAGCCGTTGCCAGATGCATCTCACCCTCTCCGCCCCCGATCTGCTCCTTCCATCGCCAGATCCGGGTCCTCCCGGGCGTGGCGGCGCGGATCTCGTCGAGTGGGGTTGGTTCCGGGGGAAACCCCTGGTCGGCGCAGCCACATCGCAGGCGACGCCCTGGGTGCCGTTCCCCTCCCTGGAGGCTGTGGTGAGGATCCTTCTCCCCCTCCTTCCGCTCCCTGCTAGGTGAAAGCCTAGGTCCCCTGATTCGGGCGGCGACGACACATCCGTGTCGTGTTCCTTCTTGGAGGTGCAGTCCGGGGATCGCAGGGGCGGCGAGAGAGTCGGGTTGTGGGCGTGATGGTGGCGGGTGGCAGCTTGGCTCGGCGTTTCAATGCCTCTTCTTCGGTGGCTCATCGCTGTTGCCCTTGTTGCTGCGACTGTGGCCGACAACTTTTGCCCTTCGGTGTGGCTTAACCGCGGACGACGACAGTGCTCGGAAGGGTGTGATCTGTGCTAGCAGGTCTGCTCCTAGTTCTTTCTTCACGCACAGCTTGGACGTCTTCCCCTGGGTTCAAGGGTGAACCGAGCTGCCGCCTGCCGGTGCGGCATCCTTCGAGCCAGGATGAGAGGGCAGGGGCCCTTTGCAGTGGCAGTTCCAGAGGAGTGTCAGTGCTGCCTTCGAGTTTGGCTACGATCACGAAGCTTGCGCGGTGGTGCACCCTCTCAAGTCCGTAGCCTGTCCGGTTGGTGTAGGCCGTCCTGTAGGGTGTTGGCGGCAGCATGGCATTTCTTGCTATCGCTGCTGCCTTTGAGTCTGTTTCGCTTTGCTCCCTGTATCAGCCGCTTGTTTCTCTTCTTGCTTTCCTTGTAAGTTGGTGATCTTGTAATCCTGGCCGGTTGATGGCTTTGTTAATTCAAAGCCGGGCTCTCCTTGAGCCGTTGTTCTAAAAAAGAACGAAGGCTCGCAGAGAGCCCGGCTTTGAATTAACAACGCCATCTACCGGCCAGGAATTACAACACACAACCCAACTTACAACGGTCAGAACGATACAACGGGGAACACTGAAAAGCCTACTCACTACAACCTCCACAAGCCGCAATGAATTGCAGCTAGCAAAGGCCGAGCACTCCACAGCAGGATCATATGCAGCAGAAACAGAGCAGCACAGCAGGACATAGCCGACCTTCGAGGATGGACCGTGCTCCACGAAAACCTAGAGAAGAAAGGAAACCAACATCTTCCCTCTCAATCACCAAAGAGGGACCGTTCCCCCTCGCCATGGCTCGTAGGCGCCGTACCGTCGGGATTTCGAGAAACTCACCCTAGAGCTGGAAGATTGTCGCCCTCGCATCGCAAGGTGGACATAGGATGACCACATCGATTTGGGATATATCTCGCCGGCTGCTCCGCCACAGTCCAAGCCCAACTAGGTGGAGACAAGCTTCAAGGAATCAGACGACGCAGAGGTGGTAGCTCAATCCCTCACGTGCATAACCTCCCGACCGAGCCCCTCACCGTTGACGACGCCTCCAGCAAGGTCACGACGCGCAAGGCGCCGCCGCCGCCAAATCCGCCGAGGATAAAGGTTTTCACCCTAGCAGGGGTATCGGGGTGGAGAGCAGGGGACCTCGGCTGCGCCCCCATGGAGGAAAGCAGCGCCCTTGGGCGTTGCCGCTGCCGGGCCGGCCGGACCGGCCAAGGTTTCCCCCGGTACCCTAGCTGACCACCAACACGCACCAACGCCGGAGCTAGACGCTAGCCCACACCGGAGGCGAGAGCGAGGCAGCAAGGGATAGGGATTTCGCACCTCCAGATCTGACGAACAAATCTTCTTGCCGCGTCCGGATTCCACCAGCCACCCGCCGCCCGCGCGGCCGGGCACGCTGGCCAGCACCCCCTGCGAACGCCGCCAACCGCCCAACGACGTCGCCTCTCCGGCAAGGGCCGCCGCCCCAGGAACCACGGGCCTCCAAGAGGGGAAGGAGCGCCGAGATCCCTGCCGCCACCTTCACCGGCGTCCGCACGGGCTTCCCGGCGGCCATCTCTGGTAGCGGCGAGGGGGAGGAAGGGGGTGGAGGGGGGTGGCGGTGGCGGCGGAACCCTAGTCGCCCCCGAGTCGCCCAAGGGGACGACGCGAGGGCCGGAAGCGTTTTTACTCGAGTCCTTCCACTACAGATTCCCATCTACTCCCTCCGTTCGGAATTTACTTGTCTTGAAAATGGATGTATCTAGAACTAGAATACATCTAGATACATTCATTTCTACGACAAGTAATTCCGAACGGAGGGAGTAGTTAGTTGGGGGTGCACATCTATGTTTTTTGGAACCTCGTAATTTCACGTGCCCTCATTTTTTGTTACCACAACATCCATCGGTACATTACCCCTTTTTGGCAATTAACACCCATCCTTTTTTCAATACTCATCATTTCACGTGTCGCCATCGCACATGGGCCAGCCAAACTACCTCGACTAATCCATTGTACTGCTTCACACCTAGCTCAATGCCATGAACGGCGGACATTCTCCGAGAGATCTCCTCTCGGACGCAGATGAAGGTGTGCCGATGGAACATGAGGTTTGTGGGTGAGGTACACCAGCACAAGAGGGAACCTAGCACTAGCAGTACACAGGCTTTGCAGTACTAGCCAGGAAACAAGACGCACGTATAGCAAATCGATCAAGCATGTAGATGTAGCCTAGCAACAGGTCATGTCGCTCCTGGCTATCTTTTCTATAGTATAGCCATGGTTTGTCACCTGGTTGGTCATGTGCGCGCAAAAGTGCTAGCCTAGCATGAATGATTACTTTCCCGCAAAAAAAAAAGCATGAATGATTACTACTGGACGAGGCTAATGACCAGATATAGCGGGAAAATAAATATGATGAGGAAAGGTACTATCAGTTATTGTGGGGCCCGTAATTGTGTGTGCACGTTAGTATGTCAAATGATTGAGCGAGTTGCGGGGCCCTCCCGTCCGGCACGCAGCATCGGCGGCAGCTCCGCCCGATCCGCTCCACTCCACGTAGGCCACCCCGCCCTTTCTCAGCCACCTCTGGAGGGCGTCCATGGCCACTGCTGGGTGCTCATGCCCTCGCCGGCACAGGGCTGGCCGAGGACGCCCTAGTCGAAGTCGCAGGCCGATGACGCGAGTGGCAACGGGTGAGGGAGAGGGCGGCGATGGGCGAGGCTTTGGGAAGTCGCCGGGCAAGCGTGCACCGGTGGATCCGGTCAGTGCATGCGGACACACTCGAGAGTTTGGGGGACCAGATCAGCTAGATGCGGCTATGGATGCTCTAATCGTTTGGCTGGGATTCCAAGCGCTAGGTAGCTCATTCTCCAAAATGCCCCACTCAAATTTTGACTACATGACTACATACACATGCAGGTCCAGAGAGGAAGGACATGATCATATGACACGCACCAGTTGTTAGTTCGCTAAGATATTTTTTCTGGATTGATTTGATTAGATGAGAAATCAACAAGGTACAGACTAATAAAGTTATAGAAAAAAATCAACATACATGACATTAAAAATAACTTAAAGTAAAACAAAACAACTATTTATATTAGTTCCTTGATTAAGGGACCAGGATTTGCTGGTTTTGAAATTAAGGTACTATTTCTGCACTTTTAAAAGAATTAAGGGACGAAGAATATACTTTTCCCATAAAAATAAATTGAGCACCTCATTCCTCCACAAGAAAACACTCAAAGCTATCCTCTTCCTTCCATCGGCACCGCCATCGGTCTGCCCCATCTCAGATGGCCTTTGGGCCACGGAGGTGCGGAAGATCTTGCCCCCCGCCGGCTGGAAGGACCCCATTCTCGTTCTTGTTAGGTTCAGTATCTTGGTTGGGGTTGTGTGGCGGCGGCGATGCCCCTGGGTAGGAATAATATCTTGCACATTCTATCCCCATCCCGATGATGCGTCTATCATCTGTTGAGCGCATGTGAAGGTGTGTCTCCGTCGGATCACGCGGGATTCGATCAGTGCTGGTCTTCGGTGGATCGTTTTGGATCCAATTTTCATTCGTCTTGGTTTGTTGCTATTTTGGTACGCTGGTCCTATACGGCCTTAGCACAACGACTTCCCGACTATCTATTACGACAAGTCTTTCCTGGCTCTAGCGAGGGAGGGGTGATGATGGCGGCACGCCTTCGGCTTGCTTCAGTGCTTATAGTCGTCGCTAGGTGGTCTACGGATCAAGATGTAATTTTTATTATTTCTGGCATTCGTTGTACTAATATGATTGATTTTGAATAGATTGGAAGTTTTTCCGCAAAGTAAACAAAACTCGGAATGTAAATGATGTCTACAAATGAATGCCGCCGGCAATGTACAAAGATGTGCACTGACCTAGCATAACTTTTAAGCAATGATGAACGGTGGCCTTGTCACAAATATCATGTCAGCTCTATATGATCATGCAAAGCAAGATGACAATGAAACTCAAGTCATGTAATGTGTAAAATAACAATGGAAGTTGCATGACAATACAAGTTGGGGTTTGGATGCACCAGGTGAGTCTTGCACAATGTTTCAAGGTGATAGTGAGCAATGCACGGTACCAAAGAGGCTAGCAAAATATGGATAGGTGGAAGTTCATAAAAGGCCAATAGCTCACATTAGTTATACGAACTCAAATATCCATCGCCAGAGCCCTATAACGAACAACCCGAAGCCCCCACAAATATCTAACGATCGACCAATCCTAGACCTCAATCCGCTCCAGTCCACTCCCTATACTCTCTTTGTCCCCTCCTCTTCCCAATCACATGTATGGCGTCCGACCGCAGTAGCGCCGGCTCCGGCGGCGATGACTCCGACGTGGATGTGGTCGCTCTCCGCATCGCACTGTGCCGGCCGCGACCTGATTGGGGTGGCAGTAGCTCATACTCCGACGCGCTGTCCCCCTTTCGCCCAACGTCGCCTTGGGAGAGATGTTGCAGGGCCCTCCCGTCCGGCACGCAGCACCGGCCACAGCTCCACCCGATCCACTCCACTCTAGGTACGCCACCCCGCCCTTTCTCAACCACCTCCGGATTTCGTCCACGGCCACTTTTGGGTGCTCATGCCCTCACTGGCACTGGGCCTGTCAAGGACGTCCTAGTCGAAGCCACATGCCACATGACACGAGTGGCAATGGCTGAGGGAGAGGGCGGTGGTGGGCGAGGCATTGAAAAGTTGCTGGTGGATCCGGTCAGTGCATGCGGACGCGCCGAGAGTTTGAGGGATCGGATCAGTTAGATGCGGCTATGGATGCTCAATCGTTTGGCCGGGATTCCAAGCGCCAAGTAGCTCGTTCTCCAAAACGCCCTGCTCAAATTTTGACTACATGACTACATACATATGCAAGTCTAGAGAGGAAGAACATGATCATATGACACACACCAATTGTTAGTTTGCTGAGATATTTTTCCTTGTTTGATTTGATTGGATGAGAAATCAACAAGGTACAAACTATAAAGTCATAGAAAAAAATCAACATACACGACATTATAAATAACATAAAAAACAAAACAACTGTTATAATTGTTCCTCGATGGAAACAAGGTAAAGTGAATGAATATCACTCGATGGAAATAAGATAATAATGTGGTACCCGCATGCATGTGCAAAGCAGCTAAAAGTCTGGAGGGAGAACCCATGTACAACTGTTCTGCCAACTAGTACCGTATGTGTAGTAATGGTATCCCTTTGAGATAATTCTATCGGAGTATTGCAAGTTGTCACTTCCTGAACAATACACTTTACAACTACCTAGATCCAACGTAGCAAAATGGTTCACGCAGCTTCCGGGACATGAGTAGTAGATACGGTTCGCTTGTACGACACCGTGCATGACCCCCATTGATGACACATGCACCGCCTTGCAGCATCCTGGCCCTAGGAACAAGGCGTGGTCCCCCAAGTTCGTCACCTCAACCCATGTGTAGTATGACCCTTTTGTACTGTCCCAACAGGCGACAAGCTCGAACACCTTAAAAGTTTGAGCATTGCAAATGCTGACTGGCACTGCTACGGCTAGGTTGCCACGTAGCTCAAAGATGTATTTGGTGCCGCCATGCCCGATGGGCCTTTCCGTGGTTACTTGTTGGACACAGTGCCAATTGACCACGTAAGGGTCATACTTGTTTCGGTCGATGGTGAACCTGTGTAAAAATCCAGCATACGAGAGGCCGTAGAGCTCTCCGTTGTAGAAGGTGATGTCTACAGGGTTCGGAATGTTGGCCGTGCCGCATCCTCCCGTGCTCCACCCATTGGCGCCCTTACAGTCAAGCCTGCAGAGCAGTATTGTACACTTGCTCGTTATCGCGGCCATGATACAGCCTTCTGTGGCAGGGTCATCCGAGAAGACGACTTTGTCGAGGGAGATTTTGTCGGTCCTTCCTGGAGCGGTTGGGCATCTACATCTGAAGTCCCTTTGCATCAACCGGGCACGAGTGAAGAGGTTCACGACCACAACCCTGCAGCCAATGGTGGCGGCAACCCAGCCGCCGTCATGGCACCCCACGATCCTCTTGCCATAAGGGAAGTATGGCAGCGGAGCGCCCAGGACCCTGCCATCCTCAGGGCTGTATGCCCGAGTCATCCGGTCGCACTGGCCGTTGCCCGTCGATGGGAGGAGCAGCGGGAGAGCTGGCAGCGGCGTGTGCCATGCCAACGCAGCGGCGCGCCACGACCTGCAGACAGAAGCGAAGCGCGCGCGGTCGTACGGCGAGGAGCAGCGGTGGTAGATCGCCCCGAGGAGGTCGTCGGGAAGCCCTTCGGCGCCGGCCATCGACGTGTTGTCGTTTGTGACAGAGGACCCGACGAGGTTGACGGTACGCTCACGCGGCACGCGTAGCTCCCAACAATTACTTTCCGACGGAACTCGCGCGCGCAAGTACTCGTACGATGCTGAAGACACCCACGGAGCACCCACGGAGCCCATATACGCGCGTCCTATCCTATACTCCTATAAGGTGACATCTCCATGTATGAGCCGGACACGGACAGGTTTTAATTCTAGCATCGTTCGTAGGTCGATTTTGTTGTGTCGTCGTATATAACAACGTTTATGTCTCGCGCCCGTCACGTACGATCTCCTAATCCTAGTAATGCTAATTACAAAACGTGTACCACCCGGCCGACAAACAGATCTTTTTCCATGCAAAAAAGAAAATATATTTTCCAGTTATAGAAAACAAAAACAAAAACAGGTCTTTTCCTACCCGGCCGGACATCAGATCAAATACTCAGATTGTTGGATCCCAAGCAGTGCATCAAGGAAAGTGGCGACAGTAAGGGGTAATCAACTATTGTCAAGAGTGAATGATCTTATAGACCCAGTTACAGGGGAGTGGGATGAACAACTAATCCGTGACAACTTTTGGCATATTGATGCAGAGCGTATTCTGCAGATTCCGCTACACCACCAGGTAACGGAGGATTATGTTGCATGGCACCTTACAAAAAGCGGGATTTTCTGAGTACGGTCAGCCTACTACAAAGAATGGGAGGATACATACAATGATAGCTAGTCTGAGTCGCCATGGTGGTTCCCGGCCACACCCGATATGGAGGAAAATTTGGAGTCTAAGATTGCCGGGAAAAATTAAGATCTTCCTATGGAGATGTCTACATAATGCTATCCCCTGTTTTTGTGTTCTCGCAAACCGTCATATTGGTAGTATTTCTCAATGCCCAATTTGCAAATCAGGAGCAGAAGATATCAAGCATGCTTTATTTAACTGCATGAGAGCAAAGGCAGTATGGGCTGCCCTTGGGATTGAGAGGGTCATACATGATGCGTCGCTTGTTGATCGCTCGGGTTCCGGCGTGCTGGAATTTCTCTTGTGTGATCAATCGACGCAACACAATTATGACGACTCGATAGAGCTTCCAGAGTTGATAGCTACAGTGAACTGGTTCGTATGGTGGCAGCGTAGACAGCAGGTCAGAGGGGAGGAAGTGCAGACGCCGTTGCGATCTGCGCTAGCCATCCATGCATTGGCTCTTAACTTCACACGAGCGGCAGCGAAACAAACTACTGCACCTAGACGGAACACATGGCCCATTGTCTTGGCAGCGCAACAAATTCTAAACGTTGATGCGTCTTTTATTGAGGATCTGCATATGGGGTCATGCGGGGCAATAGTTAGAGACCACAGAGGTAATTTTATTGCTGCTTCTACTTCTCGCCTTGAGCATGTGGCAGATGTCGTCTCTGTGGAAGCGGCGGCACTATTGAAGGTTTAAAGTTACTTCAGAGTATAGGGTGCAATAATGTCTTGGTGAGGATGGATAATTCTGTTGTGGTCGATGCTATACATCTGAATGAGGGACATTCTATGGTGGCGGCTCCAGTTTTAGATGATTGCAGAGAGTTATTACGAGAGTTCGGGAAGGTTACTATTGAGCATTGTAATAGAGAATCAAATGTAGTTGCTCATGAGCTAGCTGAGTGGGGGCATGTAAACACCCCTTCTTTATGGGTGGATGCACCTCCGGTTACTATTACTAAATTTTTAGCAGACGATATAAGCGTTATTTGAGGTTAATAAAGCTAGCCATGAAGGCCTTTCCGTCAAAAAAAAAAGATCAAATACTCCTAGATAGTAAGTTGGGCAGTTACCATCTTTTCCTACCCTTATTATGCAGACGAGCAGGACATGGAGCACCCACGCACGGGCGCGGTGACGTCGACCGTGCGGCAGCACTGCAATAGTGCTGGTCGGCCACGTTTCCAGATGATTTCCTCGCCCTCATCTATCGCATGATCGCCTTGCCACGGGGCCGCATGCGCTTCGCCGCCGTCGTCTAGTGGTCCCGTGGCTACTCCCATGCCCACGCTTCACCCATTTGTTTGCTTAGATGCCCATATAAGATGATTCCGAAAGTGCTCGATAATAGAGTGTCCCAGTTTGCTGACAAGCTTTTCAGAAAACACCAGAACTTTTATTAAAAACAGAAGCATTATGGATGGGGTTTTATCTTAATTTGCATGAGATCCTCCATCATACATATGTTAAGAAAAAATGTGGGATTGTCATTAAGCTCGATTTCGAGAAGGCCTAAGACAAAGGTTAATTGGGAGTTTTTATTAAAATGTCTTGAAGTAAGGGGATTTGGGGAAACTTAGTGTGAATGGATGAAGAAGATTCTCCAAAATGGCATGGTGTGTGTCAAATTAAATAACACTATGGGCCCATACTTTCAAAGCTATAAAGGGGTTAGACAGGGGGGCCCAGTGTCTCCTTTCCTGTTTAACATAGCCGCTGAATGTTTATGCAAGATGGTGCTTCAGGCACAAAAACACAAGCTTTTTGTTGGTCGGGCTGCAGATCTGATAGAGAATGGTGTGGCCATCCTTCAATAAGTGGACGACATAGTCCTATATAGTGAGCATGATCCACAAAAGGCTCTAAACCTGAAATTACTCTTATACATGTCGAACTCATGTCTGGTTTAAAAGTTAACTAGCAGAAGAGTGAAATTCTTTGTGTTGGGGGGATGAAAATATCCTGAAGACATATGCTAATATCTTTAATTGCCACATTGACCATTTTCCCATGAAATAATTGGGGGTCCCTCTTAGTTACTCTTCCCTGCGAGGTGCGGACTGGGACTTTTTAGAG
The DNA here is from genome assembly GCF_018294505.1 of Triticum aestivum. NCBI lineage: Eukaryota > Viridiplantae > Streptophyta > Magnoliopsida > Poales > Poaceae > Triticum > Triticum aestivum. Next base: position 834,768,479 of record NC_057801.1, on the reverse strand, counting down.
GCCAAGTATGTAAAAAGATGTGACTCTGGTTTGGGAAGTAATGCCTCGTCAGGAGGGAGGCTGACCTTATTGAATGGTAATATATCTAGCATTGCATGTTATTATATGTCAATGTTTCTCCTATCTAAAACCATTATAGATAGACTGGATAAACATAGGAGGAGATTCTTTTTGCCAGTGTCTAAGAACAGAAAACGATATTACTTAGTTAGATGGGCTCGTATCTGCAGATCAAAAGAAAAAGGTGGTTTGAGTGTGAAAGATTTACACAAACAAAATTTAAGCTTACTTACTAAATGGCGGTGGAAGCTTGAAACTAAAGACGGCCTCTGGCAAGAGATTATCAAAGCCAAGTACTTTAGTAGAGCTACAGTGGCCTCTGTTAAGATGAAAATGAATGATGCACCTTGTTGGAAAGCTATCATGACGGTCAAGGACTTGTATATGGCTGGTAGAAAGGTTATCGTTCGTTCTGGTGATGTTGCCAGACTGTGGGTAGATCCTATTGGTGATCAAATTCCTTTTATGAATCAATTCCCACGTTTGTTCTCAATATGTAATTTTCCTGACTGCACTGTGAAGGCTGATCATGTATCCTTCTTCAGAAGGAGATTAAGCTCTGACTTAAAAGAGCAATGGCAGATGATGATTGATGATGCCCAAAAAGCTGTATTTCTAAGGAACCAGATAATATCAAGTGGGCTTTGGGTTCCAAAACGGTATTCATGACCAGATTGATATACGCTTTTATGGAAAGAAATATCATAGGGTGTAACTATAGATGGATTTGGAAAGCTAGCATTCCTTTGAAGATCAAGATCTTTATGTGGCAACTGTTTCAGGACTCTATTCTCACTAGAGATGTGATGAAAAAAAGGGGATGGAAAGAGAACCCTAAATGTTCTTTCTGAGGAGACCATGAAACTTCCCAAGATCTGTTCTTTGCATGCCTTGTTGCTAAGGTAACTTGGAGAACAATTGACTGTATGTTTGTCACCGATTTGTGTCCAAGCAACATGTCGCAGGCTTATTCTTGGTGTTACACTTTCTTCCGCGGGGGGGGGGGGGGGGGGGGGGGGGGAGACTTTCTACACTGTTGTTATTGCTGCACTTTGTTGGGCAATATGGTCTTGCCGTAACAGAGCTACATTTGAATTTAGACATCTCAAATCTCCTTTTGAGTGCAGTTTTTCTATTTGTGCTCTCTTGTGCTATTGGGCAGGTTTGCTGAAGCAAGAGGATGTGGTCGATCGGCGAGCTAGGGTGGATATGCTGAATAACAGCGTGTCGAATATGATGCGCATCTATGCTGCAAGCCAAAGTGAGGGGGCGCACTAAAAGAAGACGGCGTCCTCGGTCTTCCTCAGCAGTACCAGTGTTTGCTCTTTTGCTCCTGCATGGAACTCTCTATCTCTTGATGCTCATTTGTGAGCAATGTGGGTTAGTAGCCTGTGTTATGAGGCTTGGTCATAGACCTTTATGTTCTTAAGACTTAGTAGTGTCGTCGGGTTTTTGCTCTGCAGTGGGTAATCTCGATGGCGAGTGCTCACAGTAGGTATCCCGGCGATGCTTGAACTTGCTTTCCCCTCTCCCGTCTCATTCTGTGGACCTATCTATTTCCGTTATGTCGCAGTAATGAAAAGGGGGTTATGCCCGGTTCAAAAAAATATATTTCCTCCGGTAATTTACTCGCTTCCACTCATGCACTAATTACCAGCCTGCATGGATCCACTTATTTCGTATATTTCGTCTCATTGCCTTCCTATTCATGCCTTTTCTTATATCTTACAAGTTGTGGTCAGTTTAGTGCACAAACTTGTAAAATACTCCACTAAGGTTTGCTAAGCCGGGTACTCCGCTATTTTTTGGGGGATTAGTTAGAAGTGCCCTAACAGCAATATACCTCGCCAAAAAGAGAAACTACATGAGTTTAAGCATGTGGATATTACTGCCCTTTAACATTCTCTCAATACATGCATGAACGAGGAATTAGAAGTCCGGGGGCAGAACCCAAACACAAGCATTACCTCCATCCTCATGACGGTAATGGTATCCGTGTGATATGATCCTCTCCGAGTGATCCATGCCTACACTATTTCTGCAATACACGGTATAACTGCCGAGGTCGAGCCCTTTTGAGCACTCTACGTTATCGTTTGAAGGTAAGTGTTGCTTGGAGTAGTAAATGTGATTCCTTTCCACCCTGTTGCATCCAGCAGTCACAGACACATGCACCGCCTTGCAGCATGCTGGCCCCAAGAATAAAGCATGGTCACCCAAACTCGTCACCTCTATCCATTTGAACCTGTGGTATACTGGCCGCGTTGTGCCACCATCGGCAAGCTCAAAAACCCTGAAAGTTTGAGCCCACGATGAGGACTTCACAGCCATCGCTAGCTTGCCTTGTAGCTCGAAGATTTGGTCGGACGCAGAAATGCGCACATGCAAGCTCTCTTTCATTTTAATCAGAGCACCGTTTGCATTTGTGCCAATGGTGAACCTGAACAACTTGTCAGACATAATAGCATAGATCATGCCGTTGCAGAAGGCAATGTCTGTGATCTCCTTACATTCAGAGGCACCACATCCTCTAGTCGTCCACCCACGGTTCGGACTGCCAATTCTGCATACCGCTATCTTGCATCTTGTGGTTATCGCAGCAAGGATGCAATCACTCGAGGAGGGGTTCCTCCGAGAAGATGATTTTTGGAACGGAGACAAGATGGGGTCTCTGATTAAATGCCAGCAGACGTTTGGTTGGGCATTTACATCCAATGATGCTTTGTTTGGCGGAAAGCTCCACCTGAGCACCGGAGAGGAGATTCACGATGATAACATGAGTGCCAGTTGCGGCGGCGATCCAGCCACCGTCGTGGGATCCGACCAGCCGCTTGCCACACGGCAACCCCCGAAGAGGGGAACGTAGGACGTGGCCGTCCTGGAGGCTGTATGCTCGCGCCTTTCGGTCACGCTCGGCGTCGCCCGTCCAGGGTAGCAGGAGGGGGAGAGATGGCAGCGTGGGGTGCCACGACGCGACGGTGCGCCATGACGCACAGACGGCGGCGAAGCGAGCACGGTCGTACGGAGATGTGACGCAGCCACGGTAGATCTTGTCGAGCATGTCCTCGGGGAGCTCGGACCACTGCCGCCGGCGGCCGCGGCATGCCATTGGTAGCTCCTCGATCGTTTACTAAGAAGATCGGATATGGATTTACCTTTATACAGAATATACATAAATAGAGCAAGGTCGACTTGTACGTGCACCGGACGCTCGGGACACCGGGACGTGCACGTACGTACCTCATAGTTTCGGTCGTTTACATGCCATTGATAGGTCCTCGATCGTTTACGGCGAAGACGGCGGGCTGGATCGGATCGGATCGTAATGGATTGGCACGATCAATCTCCATCAGATTTATATTTATACGGATATATATACATAAATAGGGCAAGGTCGTACGTGCACCAGACGCTCGGGACACCGGGACTCGCACGTACGTACCTCAATAGTTTCGGGGGTTAAACAAACTTATCTCGTACGTGCCTGCTAACAGAATCTCGTAAGTTTAGGAACCACAGCCGGCAATTCCAATTCATGACGAGTCTGACGGCGGACATGCCGGCAACCCGAGACGCGGCGGATCTCGTCTCGTCCTCCTCCGTTTCCTTCAGGCACAGCTCCTCCTCTGCTCCCTAGTCCCGTCCGTTCCTAGTCCTATTTCATTGTCCGATGAATCATCAATCTGTGTAATACAGGTCTCTAGGGATGTTGGTTTGATCTTGACCACACCAAGAGGGCTGCAGCAGCAACTTCAGATGGAGGCGATCATGGCGACCTCAAAGGTCCACAACGTAGATGAGGTACTCAATGGCCATGGAGGCACCGTGGAGCCAAGTGTGGCCGCCAAACCTAGCACCCAGCAGGCCTCTCAGTGCAACGGCGCTACGTGGGAGAACAGTTCGATGATGACGAGATTAGGTACGGGTGGTTGCCGCAAGGGGCGCAAGGCCGTATTGCCATGGAGATTTCAGATTGGGTACAAGCGGCCACGGTCACAGGGTTTAAGCCAGGACGGCGGATCCGATGGACTTCCTGCAACTGGAACTTCCATGTCCACTGATGGTACTGGAGCTTCCAAGTCCATGGATGGTTCCAGGCATATAGGAGTTGCTGCTGCTGCTTCTGTACCCAACAAAACGAAGGTTGACAATGGTGATCGTCATCGTCCAATGCCAAAGAACAGAGTCGCCATCAGCAGAGAAAGCCTCATGGCTTCTTTGCAGGAATTCCGGCTAATTTACAGGCAGCTTGTGGCCCAAGAAAAGGCCGACTGCGGTAAACAAGAACATGATCTTGCAGCCTTTCAAGTCTTCAGGGAGAGGCTATGTGTTGAATTTGATGATAGGAGGTACTTGGGTAGCGTTCCTGGAGTTCATGTTGGTGACGTGTTTGATTCGGACGCCGAGCTTTTCCTTGTTGGTCTCCATCGTTCACAGCAGTCGCGTGTTGATTACATCAATCAGAACGGGGGCAGGACATGTCTAGCCGTTAGCATCGTGTCGTACGCGCAACAGTCTGCCCAAAATAACAATCTGGATTTCTTGCTACATGTTGGGTCTGTGGCTGCCACCACTGGCCAGAACATGGAAGGTACCGACTTGGCGCTAAAGCAGAGTATGGATACCAAAACACATGTGCGTGTCATTTATAGGTTTGTTATGACCGGCCGTGAGGAGCTTACATACTATGTTTATGGTGGTTTATATTTGGTCGAGAAATTTAGCAAAGAGAAACTGAGGGAAGACAAACATATTAGCACTTTTCATCTGAGAAGATTGTCGGGGCAACCGAGCATCAACATTCATGAACTTGTGGAAAAAAGAATGGATGAACCATCCAATGGAACTTTTACTGTAGATATATCGTCAGGTCTTGAGAAGATCCCTATATCTGCAATCAACTCCATATCAAACGAGGCCCCGGCTCCATTTCGCTACATTTCACACATACAATACCTCAGGAAGTATCAGCTAGATCCTCCATCAGGTTGTGATTGTGTTGGTCGATGTTCGGACTCGCAAAAGTGTGCATGTGTAATGAAAAATGGTGGGAAGATCCCTTTCAGAAAGACCGGTGGTCTCCTAGAGGAAAAACCTCTTATTTACGAGTGTGGACCTTCATGCAAGTGCCCTCCAACTTGTCGCAATAGAGTAGGCCAACATGGAATTAGTTTTCGCCTTCAAGTCTTCAAGACAACATCAATGGGTTGGGGAGTACGAAGCCTTGATTTTATACCTACGGGACATTTTGTGTGTGAATATATAGGGGAGTTGTTGGATAATGAAGATGCTCAGGAGAGGGATAATGATGAGTACTTGTTCCTTATTGGAAACAACTATTATGATGTATCCCGCTGGGACAACTTACAAAAGACTATCCCCTCACTTATGAATGGCCCTGGGGAAGAGGAAGAAAATTTCTTTGCAGTGGACGCACTGAAATGTGGCAACCTTGCAAGGTTCATCAACCATAGCTGCACCCCTAACCTTTTCACACAAAATGTTCTCTATGACCATGACAACAAGGGTATGCCTCACATCATGCTCTTTGCTTGTGAGGATATTCAGCCTCTTGAACCACTATCATATGACTATAATTATACCATAGATGGGGTCCATGACTCTGAAGGTAACATCAAGAAGAAACGATGCTTATGTGGCTCTGTTGAGTGCAATGGATGGTTGTACTAGATTTTCTTTCTTGTAGAGGTTTCCCTCATCACCTTGTATCGGTTCGGCCGTGTTGCTTTATATATATATAAAGCGGGGCGAAAGTCTTTTTCAGTACTAGATTTTCTTGTGTACGATTTATTTTGCCAAGATAAAACTTTATTGGTTTGGCGACAATATTCTCTCTTATGGGTTATACCTATCTTGATTTACAATATTAGATCTGGCATATAAATTCTTGCACTCAAAATATAAGGAGCGAGGAGTACCTTTAATTATGATTTACACAATTTTTGTTTCTTAACGTGTGGATCAAAATCGGATTTAAAATTCCGTGACATACATGGTGGCTTTTCATGTTTGATGACATTTCTTGTTTCTTAAACCACACGTTGACTGTCTATCATCTTTCTGTGCATTGTGTACATGAGTGTCTAATCTTAGGTTTTCATTAATTATTCTAGGAAAAAATCTAATTTAAATGCAGAAAAGTGATCCGGCTCCCAGAATACCTAGAAACCAACTGAAAATGTCTAGTGAAGACTAGACCAGGCAAGATTCCTCTAAATTGGTGCATACCGCAAAATTTCAAGCAACGCGTGTACAAATCAGTTGGTCTAGCAACTTTCACAATAGCAAGGATTACATGCAGTATTAGTAAATAATGACCCAGGTGTTACTTTTTGCTCCCAATACAGAACTTTCGTTTGGACAAGAAACTAACTTCCGATCATCAACAAAAGCCTCAACTGAACCGATTACGAATTCTGAACACTGGCAGATTATTGAGAGGTAAACACAGCCACGTATGGGATGCTACTGAAGACTAACCGTGGAAATAATGCCAACTTGTATATTCAGTCAGCCTGATCAAAATAGGAATTAACCAATGATGATTTCTATATGAGTCTTCAGAACTCCTGCACTGAAGTAGGCACTATTAATTCTGAATAATTATCAGATTCCTCAGAACATGGTACGGAACCATGCCAACATAACAGGACCACCTATCGCTGATCCATCCCCGCATACTTCTGGCAGAAATTTATTGTGAAAAAAATAGCATTCGACGGTGGGAGACGGGAACTGAATAAGGGGAGACCACGCAGGTTAGTTCATTTGTCGTTGCCGGAGAGTTCTTGGCGAAGAGACCTTAGGATAAGTTGCTAAAACAAACGGAGGGGAGGATCGACCCATTCAGTAGAATTCCGAAGCAAGAATGTTGGCAGCAGGTGGATACATTTCTTTGGCCCCCTTCCAAATAAATGCAGGCAGGGTAGAGCTCGGCAGAGGGTTCGAGAAAAGGGTAGGGTTTTTACGTTCGGGTACCCTACCACTAGTCCGGCTAGCCTTCTTTCGGGCAGGAAGCAGGCCTAAACCTTCCTTGCGGGTTGCGGCCAAAACGAAATGGGAACGTCCGCTCAACCTCCCAAAACGAGGTTAGTGTTTTAATAAATAATAAAAATTGAGAATCTCTTTCCTCCTCCACAAGAAAACAGCCCAAGCTTTCCTCTTCCTTCCGTTGGCGCCGCCGTCAATCCGCCCCATCTCAGCTGGCCTTTGGGCCATGGAGGAGCGGTGGATCTCCCTCCCCCCCCCCTCCCCGCCAGTAGGAGGGACCCTGTTCTCGTTCTTGTTAGGTTCAGTGTCTTGGTTGAGACTGTGTGGCGGCGGCGATGTCCCTCGTTAGGAATAATGTCTCCCACGTTCTATCCCCGTTCCGATGATGCGTCTAGCATTGGCGAACAGCATGTGGAGGTGTGTCTCCGTTGGAGCTCGCGGGATTCGATCGGCGCTAGCCTTTGGTGTATCTGTTTGGATCTGATTTTGTTCGTCTTGGTTTGTGTGTTTACAGGTTTGATGCTTTCAATTTATGACTTTTTCATTGGTGATGATTGCTGCTCTGGTGCACTGGTCTAGTGGGGGATTCGCACGATGACTTCCCGAATGTCTAATACAACTAGGTTTGCCTGATTACGATGAGGAAGGGACGATGATGGCGGCGCGCCTTCGACTCGCTCCAGTGCTTGTAGTCGTTGCTAGATGGTCCACGGACCTGATTGTAATTATTATTACCTTCGATGTTCTTTGTAGACTTGTAGTACCATGATTTGAGATGAATAGATTGTAAGTTTCTCGGATTTTTTTTAGGAAATACCATTTAAACCCACATCTAATAGTGTTGGATGGCCTTCTGTAGCAACGAGTAGCTCTATGTTTTAATCTCCACCCTTAATTAAATTAAGGGGGCGACAAGTAATACCTCTATAACATAATCTACCATGTTGATATTACATGTTGGATGGCCTTCTGTGATTAGGACGACAGACTCTGATCGATGAGTCATGCTTTGGTACAACCACCCTCACTAAACATATGAAGGGTGAAAGAACATGTGGTGCCCCCATGTTTGGTTTTGATAATTGACGACGATCTCTATGGACTAATGGTTGTCTTGAGTTATATTTGAAGGATTTGTCGATAGGCTTTTCTTGAAGTCCATGTGTTGGTTTCAAGGAGTTTATGTGTTCACCAAGGTGCTATTAAGGAATTATCCAAAGATTGGTCATGTGAGTGTTGAGCTTATTGCAAGCATGTCTTGAAGAAGAAGATTGTGTGATCATTCATGTTTACCTTCAAGACATCATCCAAATGAAGAGAGTTGGAAAGATTCAAGGTTGATCAAGACTAAGTCAAGAGTGAATCAAGTTGATCAAGACTAAGTCAAGAGTGAATCAAGTTGATCAACTCACAAAGCGTAGAAGATGTACCGAGAGGGATCAAGTGATCCCATGGTATGGTAAGCATTGTCCATTGCACTTTGTGTACTAACCCATGGTCTATGTGAGAGTTCTATGTGGGGTTAGGTACATGTCCATGGGCTTGCGTCAAGAGGCAGATATCATACAACCCATGGAAAGGATGACATCAAGTGGTGATCGTCATCAAGATTGCCGTGTGCAAGTTCAAGTGGAGCATCACGAAGAGATAAAGTGCTTGAATCTTGCCATCCATTGTGGTGTCAATGGACTTGTGAAGATGTGCCTAAGAGTGGCTCACCCATAGTGGACTATGGGGGAGCAATCATCTAGTCTTCATCGAGCCAACGCAATCAAGAAAGGTGGTCCAACTTGAGGGAGTCAAGATCGTCTTCATCTAGCTCAAGTGGACCATGTGCAAGGCAAAGGTTTGCCCTTGATAGGTTTTCTATTTTACCGGTCTCGTGGTGGTAGTTGGGAGATCGGGTTATAGGATCGTTTGCCGTACTATCAAGGGGGGCTCTCAAGTTGGTAGCTTGATCGTATCGTTAGTAGAGAGCTTAAAACATTGCATCCTTGAATAATTTTTCTTGGTTCTTGTTTGGTTATCTTCGTGAGTCTTAGAGATTATGGTCATCTTGATGACAAGCTTGAGTTCATCGAAAACGGAGTTCGCATGCGTCTTCTATGATGTTTTCGGTGTTGGAGATTTTACCGGTCTTATCCGAGGAAGGGTTCTCACCTTTTTCTTATGGGTCTTTTCTCATTTGCTTATTCTTGATATTTCTATCAAGATTGTGTTAGCCCATGTCGTTAGTTTTCCAACAAACTTGGTTTCGTTGAATTTGGAGTCCGTTTGCAAAAGTTGTGGCTATTTTGGTATAGGCTGCAGCGGTACTACCGCGACTAGAGCGGATGTAATTTTTTACTACCGCTCCAGAGCGGTACTACCGCGGCTCCTGAGCGGTAGTACCGCTCCAGAGCAGTACTACCGCGGCTCCTAAGCAGTAGTACCGCTCCGGACCAAAATCTCGTGTTTTGCTCAGCGTAAGTAGGCACAGAAGTATTTTTTAGGTACCGCCCGCAAGCAGTAGTACCGCTACCATTTGCGGTAGTATCGTGAGGTCGAGCGGTAGTACCGTGAGGACGAGCGGTAGTACCGCTCCATCGGTTCTACTGGCCTTTTGCCTCCTCGCTGTTGTTTTTCAAAGGGGTACTACCGCCCTAGCGATAGTACCGCTCCTTGGAGTGGTAGTACCGCTCTGTGCGGGCTATGGGCATAACGGTTGGATTTTTCCCACCTATAAAAGGGGGTCTTCTTCCCCATTGAACCTTATCCTTTGAGCTCTTGTTCTTCCCCCATTGTTGACCTTCTTCGAGCTTGCTAACTCTCAATCCCTCCAACGATTCTTTCTAGTTCTTGAGGGAAAAGAGAGAGGAGATCTAGATCCATGTTTCCACCAATCACTTTCTCCTCTAAGTGAGGGGAACCCCTTGGATCTAGATCTTGGAGTTCTTGGTGTTCTCCTTCTTGTTCTTCCTCTCATTTTCCTCCCTAGCATTAGTTGCTTCGGTGGGATTTGGGAGAGAAGGACTTGGGCACTCTGTGTGCCCTTGCCATTGCATTTGGTGCATCGGTTTTGAGTTCTCCACGGTGATACGTGGAAGTTTCAAGTTGAGAAGCTTATTACACTTGGGTGCTTGGTGCCCTTGAGCTTGTTCCTCTTGGGTGCTTTGGTGCCCTAGACGGTTGGTGGTGCTTGGAGCTCAATCATTATGGTGTAAAGCTCAGGGAAAGCATCGGGGTCTCCAATTAGGTTGTGGAGATTGCCCCGAGCAATTTGACGGGTACCGGTGACCGCCCCCAAGGGTTGCCAAAGTGTACGGGTTCGGTGACCGCCCCCAAGGGTCGCCATTTGTACGGGTTCGGTGACCGCCCTCAAGGGTCCCTTAGTGGAATCACGGCATCTTGCATTGTGCGAGGGCGTGAGGAGATTACGGTGGCCCTAGTGGCTTCTTGGGGAGCATTGTGCCTCCACACCGCTCCAAACGAAGATTAGCATCCGCAAGGGTGTGAACTTCGGGATACATCGTCGTCTCCGCGTGCCTCGGTTATCTCTTACCCGAGCCCTTTACTTATGCACTTTACTTTGTGATAGCCATATTGTTCTTTGTCATATATCTTGCTATCACATAGTTACTTATCTTGTTTAGCATAAGTTGTTGGTGCACATAGGTGAGCCTAGTTGTTTTAGGTTTAGTGCTTGACAAATTAACCGCTAGGTTTATTCCGCATTTGTTCAAGCCTAAACCGTAATTATTTTAAAGCGCCTATTCACCCCCCCCCTCTAGGCGACATCCACGATCTTTCAATTGGTATCAGAGCCTCGTCTCTCTTTATAGGGCTTAACCGCCTAGAGAGGAAGGATGTTGACTAGGAGCTTGGGATTCTTTGACACTCTTAGTTTTGATGGCATAAATTTTGATGTTTGGGTAATTCGCACGCTTAATCTCTTTAGGGCCATGGACCCAAATTTAGAGCGAATTATAGATATGGGTTTTTCTCCTCCAAAGGATCCCCAAAGATTATCTTTAGAGGATGAGAAAAACTCTTATCTCAATTCTCAAGCTTCTAATGTGCTTTTTGATGCTTTGAGCAATGTAGTTATTTTTCAACTCATGCCGTTCCGGGATGCTCATGAGTTGTGGACAAAGCTTCAAGATAAATATGGTGTGTCCAATATTTGTGGGGATGATTGTTCTCCCTCCACCTCTGGTCGTATAGTCTTCTCAACTTCTTCTACTTCACCTACATGTGGTTTGCCACAAGGTAATGATATGGTGAGTAGTGTTGGTCATTGCAATGATGATGGTATGCTTATTGTGGATGATCCTTCATCACTATCTTATTGCAATGCTCCCTCTTTGGGCTTTAACACTTCGAGCACTCCAAATGTTTCACATGCTTGTGTTGGTAGTCCTTGCATATCATGTAGAAATTGCTTGACTAGATCTCATGATGCTATGCTTGCTATGTCTTGTTGCCATGATAAAAATGCATCTATTTTCTCGAATTGTTCTGCTAACAATGTAGAGGAAACCGAACACTCCATGAAACAAGATGTGGTGTTTAATGGTGCCTCAAGGGATCCTACATCATCATCTATTGCTTTTTGCCTTATGGCTAAGGCGTCAAAGGTATCTCCTACTTTGTACCCCAATATGTCTCTTGATGATGATGTTGATGCTAATGATGATGAGGATAATATTGAAGAGAATGATAATGTTGCCTCTTAAAAACTAAGGGGGAAATGATTTTTAAAGCTCTTCATAAAAATAAAATTGCTCATTCCAACTTCATGGAAATAATGTCCATTGCCATTGATGGCAAGAAATACATTGAGGATTTGGAATCTCATCTAGAGGAGCATGAGGTCTCCATTGAGAAAATGGAATCTCATGAGCGTGATTACGCAAATGAGATCGCGGAGCTATCTCAAGCTCTTGAACATGAACAAACCACATCCAAATCTCTTGAGGAGACTTTTGCTCTAGAATTACCTAGAGTGTGGGAATCTCATGATAGAGCTCTTGAGGTGGCCAATGATTTCAAAACTAAAAATGCTAAGCTTGAAGTTTCTCATGCTAGACTCCTTGAGGATTTTGAGCACCTCGAAAATGGCTCAAGGGTCATCAAGGGTGAGCTCATCAAACTCACCGAGTCTCATGCCCAACTTGAAGCTTCTTATTTAAAAGAGCTTGCCAAGTTGTATTGTCCTATTGTTGTAAATGATGATTGAGGGAGTCCTGGACTAGGGGGTGTCCGGATAGCCGAACTATCATCATCGGCCGGACTCCAAGACTATGAAGATACAAGATTGAAGACTTCATCCCGTGTCCAGATGGGACTTTCCTTGGCGTGGAAGGCAAGCTTGGCGATACGGATATGTAGATCTCCTACCATTGTAACCGACTCTGTGTAACCCTAGCCCTCTCCGATGTCTATATAAACCGGATGGCTTTAGTCCGTAGGACGAACAACAATCATACCATAGGCTAGCTTCTAGGGTTTAGCCTCCTTGATCTCGTGGTAGATCTACTCTTGTAACACACATCATCAATATTAATCAAGCAGGACGTAGGGTTTTACCTCCATCAAGAGGGCCCGAACCTGGGTAAAACATCGTGTCCCTTGTCTCCTGTTACCATCCGCCTAGACGCACAGTCGGGACCCCCTACCCGAGATCCGCCGGTTTTGACACCGACATTGGTGCTTTCATTGAGAGTTCCTCTGTGTCGTCACCGATAGGCTCGATGGCTTCTTCGATCATCATCAACGACGCAGTCCAGGGTGAGACCTTCCTCCCCGGACAGATCTTCGTATTCGGCGGCTTTGCACTGCGGGCCAATTCGCTTGGCCATCTGGAGCAGATCGAAAGCTACGCCCCTGGCCGTCAGGTCAGATTTGGAAGTTTGAACTTCACGGCTGACATCCGCGGGGACTTGATCTTCGATGGATTCGAGCCACAGCCAAGCGCGCCGCACTGTCACGACAGGCATGATTTAGCTCTGAAGCCGGACAGTACCCTGGAGGCCGCACTCGAGCCCGCTCCGATCTTCAATTCGGAGCCGGCTGCGCAGATCGAGGACGGATGGCTAGACACCGCCTCGGGGGTTGCAACCTCTATGGCGATAGAGCCAAACACTGACCTTGTCCCTCATGAAGCTCGTGACTCCGAGGTGCCGGACTCCTTGCCGGACTCTGAACCTCCCGCGCCCCCTCCAACCGAACCCGGTCGGGCGCCGATCATGGAGTTCACCGCTGCGGACATCTTTCAATACTCACCTTTTGGTGACATCTTGAGTTCGCTAAAGTATCTCTCCTTATCAAGAGAGCTCTGGCCGGACTGCGGTCAGGACGGTTGGGATGCGAACGACGAAGAAACTCAAAGCCCACCCACCACCCACTTAGTAGCCACTGTCGACGATCTAACCAACATGCTAGACTACGACTCCGAAGACATCGACGGTATGGACGACGATGCCGGAGACGACCAAGAACCAGCGCCTACCGGGCACTAGAAAGCCACCTCATCATATGACATATACATGGTGGATATCCCAAAGGATGGGAATGGCGAAGCAACAACGGAGGATGACCCCTCCAAGAAACAGCCCAAGCGCTGGCGTCAGCGGCGCCGCTCTAAATCCCGCCACAGCAAGAATGAAGATTCCGGCACTGGAGATAATAACACACAGTACAGCGTCGAAGACAACCCACTCCAGCAAGATTCAGCGCAGGAGGACGGAGGCGCCAGCCCTCATGACAGAGCGGCAGAAGAAGAGGTAGAGGATTATATGCCTCCCTCCGGAGATGAGGCAAGCCTCGACGATGACGAATTCGTCGTGCCTGAGGATCCCGTCGAACAAGAGCGTTTTAAACGCAGGCTTATGGCCACGACAAACAGCCTCAAGAAAAAGCAGCAACAGCTTAGAGCTGATCAAGATCTGCTAGCCGATAGATGGACTGAAGTCCTCGAGGCCGAAGAGCATGAGCTCGAACGCCCCTCCAAAAGTTACCCTAAACGCAAGTTGCTCCCCTGATTAGAGGAGGAGGCATATGAACCTGCATCACCAGCAGACAATACGGCTGACCGGCCACCCCGTGGTCGCGACAGAGAGGCCCCTAGGCCCTTCACTAGAACCGTACCCCGGCATCGCTCTAAAAGCACAAGGCCACAGGGGAAAGCTCCGGACTTGCGAGATATATTGGAGGATAAGGCAAGACAATCAAGATCGATCTATGGATCACGTGGGCGCCGCATGATACATGACGACAACCGTCGCGCCGGACACAGTAAGTCCGGCCGGGCCGAACAAAATAGACAAAGCTCTTTTGAGCTCCGTCGTGATATCGCCCAGTACAGAGGTGCCGCACACCCACTATGCTTCACAGATGAAGTAATGGATCATCAAATCCCCGAAGGGTTTAAACCTGTGAACATTGAATCCTACAATGGCACAACAGACCCCGCGGTTTGGATCGAAGACTATCTCCTCCACATCCACATGGCCCGCGGTTACGATCTTCACGCCATCAAATATCTCCCACTCAAACTTAAAGGACCAGCCCGGCATTGGCTTAACAGCTTGCCAGCAGAGTCAATCGGGAGTTGGGAAGACCTGGAAGCCGCGTTCCTCGATAACTTCCAAGGCACGTATGTGCGACCACCAGACGCCGATGACCTAAGCCACATAATTCAGCAGCCACACGAATTGGCCAGACAATTCTAGACACGGTTCTTAACCAAGAAAAACCAAATCGTCGACTGTCCGGATGCGGAGGCCCTCGCGGCCTTCAAGCATAACAGCCGCGACGAGTGGCTTGCCCGGCACCTGGGACAGGAAAAGCCGAAATCCATGGCAGCCCTCACATCACTCATGACCCGCTTCTGCGCGGGTGAGGACAGCTGGCTAGCACGCAGCAACAACCTCAGCAAAAATTCTGGCAGTCCGGATATCAAGGACCGTAATGGCAGGTCCCGTCGCAGCAAAAACAAATGCCACATTAACGGCGACAATAGTGAAGATACGGCAGTCAATGCCGGATTCAGAGGCTCTAAACCCGGTCAGCGGAAAAAGCCATTCAAAAGAACTACTCCGGGTACGTCCAATTTGGACCGAATACTCGACCGCTCGTGCCAGATACACGGCACCCCTGAAAAGCCAGCCAACCACACCAACAGGGACTGTTGGGTATTCAAGCAGGCAGGCAAGTTAATTGCCGAAAACAATGACAAGGGGCTGCATAGCGATGACGAGGAAGAGACCCGACCGCCGAACAATAGAGGACAGAAGGGTTTCCCCCCACAGGTGCGGACGGTGAACATGATATACGCAACGCACATACCCAAAAGGGAGCGGAAGCGTGCACTCAGGGATGTATACGCGATGGAGCCAGTTGCCCCTAAGTTCAATCCATGGTCCTCCTGCCCGATCACTTTTGATCGAAGGGACCACCCCACCAGCATCCGCCCTGGCGGATTCGCCGCATTGGTTTTAGACCCAATATCGTCAATGGATTTCACCTCACCAGAGTCCTGATGGATGGCAGCAGCAGCCTGAATCTGCTTTATCAGGATACAGTGCGCAAAATGAGCATAGACCCCTCAAGGATTAAACCTACCAAGACAACCTTTAAAGGCGTCATACCAGGTGTAGAAGCCAATTGTACAGGCTCAGTTACACTGGAAGTGGTCTTCGGATCCCCGGATAACTTCCGAAGCGAGGAGTTAATCTTCGACATAGTTCCGTTCCGCAACGGCTATCATGCCCTGCTCGGGCGTACCGCGTTTGCAAAATTCAATGCGGTGCCGCACTACGCATACCTCAAGCTCAAGATGCCAGGCCCTCGAGGAGTCATCACGGTCAACGGAAACACTGAACATTCTCTCCGAACGGAGGAACATACAGCGGCTCTCGCGGCAGAAGTACAATGCAGCCTCTTAAGGCAATTCTCGAGTCCGGCCGTTAAGCGGCCGGACACGGCTAAACGCGCCCGGAGTAACCTACAACAAGACCACCTGGCACATTCCGAGCACGCGTAGCAGTGCAGCCCCAACCCCAGCCCCTGCAAAACGTCAAGACAGGCCCTTCGCGTACATCATTACGCTCTTAAGATACCATGGGCATGGGGAGAGGGGCACGACCACGATAGGCCCAGAATGCGGATCAACCACACCAGGGGCTCTCAAGTGTGTCGTTCTTTTTTTTGCTCTTTTTATTTTTACCCATAGGACTCCGTTCGTCAGAGGCCCTGTCCGGCAGCAGGCCTGCCGAACTCACGATGCAACAGCCAGGGAAGGAGAAAGGCTACAACGAATATCCAGGTGGTCTCCATTACGAGCATTAAATCTGTTTTATACACCATTCCGCAGCCCACCCCCTGGAGGGGGGCATGTTTAATAAGTCCCACCCCTTGCTTATCGCACCATTTGTATCGCTCTGCCTTTACAGCAGTTTTTCTTGAATAAGTAATGCAGCAACTTTTTGCTACCAATTGCATTTCTTTTTTATACATATGTTCATTTATGACATGTTGCATCCGTACATTTTGGTACGGCTAAATACACCAGGGGCTTATGTTTCCCGCACCATGGTGTGATAAGTCCAAACACTTTCACAAGTGCGGCACCCCGAACTTATAGCATTATATGCATCGGCTCCGAATCATGTCTTGGGTCAATAGTTGAGTTTGCCCGGCTCCCATGTTTTGGTACCTTACGTTCCGTTGTATCGGCTAAGGTAGCACTAGGAGAACCACTGCGATTGCGCCCCGGTTGAGCTGGGCGAGCGCCTCAGTGGAGAAAGCTAAAACTGACCGTCATGATGAGACGAGAGCTGGTCGCTGTTCGAGAGGTTTTTTGTGAGTCCCTAAAGACTTATGCCGCTTAGAGCGAGGAGCCGGCTTTTGTCCGGCCCAGGCGTGGATAGCGCCCCAAATTCGGCCTTCCGAAGACTAGGGGCTTCGCCGAAATTTAAAATTATAGAATTCTATGGCTAAGTGAGAGTGTTCAAGCATTATAAGTCCGGTTGCCTCGTTCGCTGTGTTGAGCGCCTCCCTAGATGGACCCAAAAATGGGAACAAGAGTGCTCAAGTTTATCCCGAACACCCCAGCACTCGTGGCATGGGGGCTGAAGCCGACGACTTGCCATCTCTCAGATTTGATAAACAGCCACACAGAAGGTAATATTTTAAATTAACAAGCGTTGCTTAGCGCATATGAACTAAGTTTTCAGCGCACAGGATAACAAAATGCGAGTCTACTCAAATATTACATCTTTGGAGCACTCACCCGCAATAGTGCGGGCACCCTTCAGGACACTCTTATAATACATCTTGGGCGTGCGGTGCTCCTTGCCCTGCGGTGGCGAGTCCGTCACAAGCTTCTGGGCATCCATCTTGCCCCAGTGCACCTTTGCGCGGGCAAGGGCCCGACGGGCACCTTCAATACAGGCGGAGTGCTTGATGACTTCAACCCACGGGCACGCATCCACCAGCCGCCGCACCAGGCCGAAGTAGCTCCCAGGCATGGTCTCCTTAGGCCACAGCCGAACTATGAGGCCTTCATGGCCTGTTCAGCCGCCTTGTGGAGCTCGACCAGCTGCTTCAGCTGGTCGCTAAGGGGCACCGGATGTCCGGCCTCGGCATACTGATACCAGAAGACCTTCTCCGTCGAGCTCCCCTCCTCGGCCCGGTAGAACGCGGCAGCATCGGACACGCTGCGAGGAAGATCTGCGAACGCTCCTGGAGAGCTCCGAATTCGGGTAAGCAACAGGTAATTAACACTCACAGGCTTACTTTGCATGAAAAATTCCTTACCCGCTGCTATTTTCTTCAACGCCTCGATTTCTTGGAGGGCCTTGTAGGCTTCAGCCTTAGCGGCTTTGGCACTCTCAAGAGCCGTTGCAAACTCAGACTCTCGAGTCTTCGAGTCACGCTCCAGGCTCTCATGTTTTTTCACGAGATCCTGGAGCTCTTGCTGTACCTCCGCCACCCGCACCTCCTGCTTCTCTCGCTCGGTGCGCTCCGCGGCCGCATTGCGTTCGGCCGCGGCCACCGCCTCTTTCAGGGTCGCCACCTCGTTAGTGGCCCCTGCAATACCCACGTTATCCTTGTCATTCTTTTTTGCAACCAAAATCCTTTTCTGTAAGGTACAATTTTAATAAGGTCTTACTCACCTTCCTTGTCCTCGAGCTGCTTCTTGGCACGACCGAGCTCGTTCTCGGACCGCTCGAGGCTTTGCTTCAAAGTATTGACCTCCACAGTCAGTGCAGCAGAGGTCAGCAGCGCAGCCTGCAATCCCATATTGACATATTTTTATGACTCCTGCGTATATCTTTTAGATCCTCAGTCCGGCTTTTCTTTCCGAACACCGAACCGAGCATCAGGGGCTACTGTCTATGCGGTACTATTTTACATATATCAAAATTCTTACCTCAAAGCCTGTTAGAAGGCTACTGCAGGCTTCAGTCAGTCCGCTCTTGGCGAGCTGAACCTTCTGAATCACCGCACAAACAACAGTGCGGTGTTCCTCTTTGATGGAGGCGCCATTGAGCGCCTCCAGCAAGCTATCTAGCGCCTCCGGTTGGACGGAGGCGGCCGGTGTCACGGTCTTGCCCTTCTTACGAAGGGGCCGCCCGCCGGACTCCGGAGCCACTATGGGTTCCGGGGCCGAGTCCGGTGCAAAGTCCGGGAGGTTGTCCTGCGACACCTCCGGGGCCTCCTCCTCCTGGGGGTCCTTCCCGGGATCCCACCTCGGCATCGTCCGCATCACGGGGGGTGGAGGCGGTCGGAAGAGAATCCATATCTGATGCCCCTAAGGACCCGCTCGACGAAGCGGGAAGATCATCCTTGGGCGGACTGCAGGGTTGTATGCGGCATTAGAAAGACATTACGTGGCGAAAAGAAAAACCATGAAGTTATTCGGGAGTCTGGATACTTACGATCTTGCCAGGGGCTTGGCCCTTGGAGGCCAGTCCTCGTCGTCGTCGCTGGCGTTGGCAGAGCAGTCCGGGGAAAGAGTTTTTCCCTTCTTGTACCCTTCGGCCTCCCTCGTTGGGGAGGCCTTCCTTTTCCTCCCTTCCCCCGCTAGGGGAGAGGCTTTCTTCTTCTCCTCCTCACCTTCGTGAGAGGAGTCGGCCTCGGAGTCGTCATCCGATAGCACCTGAAAACGGGAACTCTTCCGAGTGCCCGTGGCCTTCTTCTTGGCCTTCTTCTCCGGCACCACGTGGGGTGCCGGAGCCAGCAGCCCCGTTAGGCGGGCGTCCGCTGGGTCCTCTGGTAATGGGGCAGGACAGATAGTCTGTTCGGCCTTCTTCAGCCAGCCCTGTCAAAGGAAAGGGAGTTTAGATCCCGCATAGTGTCAAACTATGGAAAACAAGCGTCCCGTAAAGGACAAAACCGCTTACCTTGTCAGCCAGATGCTGCGAGCTGAATCCGCGATCTTCGGTAGCGGATGCGGGAGTCTCGGCGCCCTTGAACAGCACCTTCCAGACATCTTCGTACGTAGTGTCGAAGAGCCCGCTCAAAGTCTGGTGCTGCGCCGGATCGAACTCCCACATGTTGAAGCCCCGTTGTTGGCACGGGAGAATCTGGCGAATGAGCATGACCTAGACTACATTAACGAGCTTGAGCTTCTTGTCCACTAGCTTTTGGATACAGGCTTGGAGTCCGGTCAGCTCCTCCGAATCACCCCAAGTCCAGCCGCTCTCTTTCTAGGAGGTGAGCCGTGTGGGGAAGCCAGATCTGAATTCGGGGGCCGCTGCCCATTCAGGGTCACGCGGCTCGGTGATGTAGAACCACCCCGATTGCCACCCCTTGATGGTTTCCACAAAAGTGCCCTCAAGCCAAGTAACGTGGGACATCCTGCCCACCATGGCGCCTCCGCACTCCGCTTGGCTGCCCTTCACAACCTTCGGCTTGACACTGAAGGTCTTGAGCTACAAGCCGAAGTGGGGCTGGATGCAGAGGAAGGCCTCACACACGACGATAAACGCCGAGATGTTGAGGATGAAATTCGGGGCCAGATCATGGAAATCCAGGCCGTAGTAGAACATGAGCCCCCGGACAAAGGGATGGAGTGGGAAGCCCAGTCCGCGGAGGAAATGGGGAAGAAATACTACCCTCTCATGGGGCCTGGGGGTGGGGATGAGATCTCCCTCGTCGGGGAGCCGGTGCGCGATGTTGCTGGACAAATATCCGGCGCTACGCAGCTTCTGGATTTGCCCCTCCCTGACGGAGGAGGCCATCCACTTGCCTCCCGCTCCGGACATAGTTGGAGGAGGTTGAGGTGAGATGTGCGGACTTGGGCGCTGGAGCTCGAGTTCGCAGAGATGGATAAGCCAAGGAGGAAGAAGGCACAGGTAAAAGGGTTGGATCTTTATCCCCTTATATGGGCGGACGAAAACATGTGTCCCCACCGGCCTGATAAAACTCGCTTATCCCCCAAGCGCCGCAATCAATGGCGCGGTTGGGTTACCCACGTCCGTATTGATGGGAATCCCAGAATAAGGGGAACACGATCTCTGCTTCGACAAGACGTGGCAAGGAAACTGCTTCGCTAAACGCGCTGAGGTGGTACAATAAAAACAATTCGAGTAAAGGCTTGGTAGTGGTGTGACGTCACGCCACGAAATACGTCAGCAGATTGAACTTGTGTAAATATTATTCTCTCTACGGTGGTATGTGGAAATTATTTTGCAGAGCCGGACACTATCCTGGTGTTCACAATCTTCTACAAATTATTCGGAGGAGGAACCCGCCTTGCAATGCCGAAGACAATATGCGCGCCGGACTCGTCGTCATTGAAGCCTGGTTCAGGGGCTACTGAGGGAGTCCTGGACTAGGGGGTGTCCGGATAGCCGAACTATCATCATCGGCCGGACTCCAAGACTATGAAGATACAAGATTGAAGACTTCGTCCCGTGTCCGGATGGGACTTTCCTTGGCGTGGAAGACAAGCTTGGCGATACGGATATGTAGATCTCCTACCATTGTAACCGACTCTGTGTAACCCTAGCCCTCTCCGGTGTCTATATAAACCGGATGGCTTTAGTCCGTAGGACGAACAACAATCATACCATAGGCTAGCTTCTAGGGTTTAGCCTCCTTGATCTCGTGGTAGATCTACTCTTGTAACACACATCATCAATATTAATCAAGCAGGACGTAGGGTTTTACCTCCATCAAGAGGGGCCGAACCTGGGTAAAACATCGTGTCCCTTGTCTCCTGTTACCATCCGCCTAGACTCACAGTTCGGGACCCCCTACCCGAGATCCGCCGGTTTTGACACCGACAATGATGCTTGTGCTACTAACTCTATTACTTGTGAAGCATTCATTTTGAAGGAGAATGTTGAGCTAAGGGCTCAACTTGAGTTGCTATCTAGCAAGTATGGGAAATTGGAAGAAAGTCATGAAAATCTCTCAAACTCTCATGATGATCTTCTAGTATCCCATAATGTGCTAAAGATAGGTCATGAGGCCATGATTGCTAAGGTAACATCTAGTGAGCCTCATGTGGATACTAGCACTACTTCTAGTCAAGATAGTATATTGCCATGTGCTAGTCCTTGTAATTCATCTACTCACAATGTTCGTACATCTTGTGATGAATTGCTTTCATTGCCTTGTTGCTCTAACGATGAAGCTTATACTTCCTCTAGTACTTGTGTTGAGACTAACCATGTAGAGGAAATCAAAGAGCTCAAGGCCCAAGTCACTTCTTTGAAGAAAGACTTGGAAAAGAGTCATGAAGGGAAATCCACACTCAACAATATCTTGAGTGTGCAAAAATCCCCCAATGACAAAGGTGGACTTGGATTCAACTCCAATAAGAAGAAGAAGTCCAAGACGAACAAAAAGAAGGGCCAAGAACAAGTCAAGAATTCGTCCAAGATCATTTGCTTCAAGTGCAAAATTGAAGGGCATCATGTTAGATCTTGCCCTTTGAAGAAGAAGGCCATTAGTGACAAGCAACAAGGGAAGCGGCCACAAGTTCACTCTCATTCTCAATCTCAAGTTGAGAAATCAAGTGAGAAGAAAGTAAAGAGTAGACGTTGCTAACTATGTCGTGAAAAAGCTCACGTTGCTTCTTCATGCACAAATGGTACCTCATCCAACCCAATTATCATTGATGATGTCTATTATCTTGGGAAGGATAAGGTTGGCAATGTGTTTGCCAAGTTTGTTGGTACTCAAAGTGGTTTGAAGAAAAGAACCATTTGGGTAGCCAAGCCTATTGTGACTAACCTCTTAGGACCCAACTTGGTTGGGGACCAACAAGCTCAAACTTGATCAATAGGTGTTGTTGGAGGGCATTGGAGACTTGGCTACATTATGAAGAATTAAGGGGACTTCATCATTCTTATTGTCTTTAGCCAAGTCAATTGGATTATCAAGTTTCTATCTTATATCCAATGTGCCTCCTTGCGGTAACTTGTACCTAAATTGTATACATTGAAAGTTACTTGCCCCCTTGCATGTTTTGGTTTTGTTCCGTGCATGTGTTTGTATATGTTGTGCTTCCAACTTGCTTATCTTGAGCAACCAAGTATGTGTGTGTTGGTTTTCACATCATGTACGTGTGTGTCGTGCGTTGAGCCTTTTTGCTTCTTGTTTGTATCCTAGTTGGCTCGTGTGAGAGATTAATGGAACATTCCATTTTGGGGGAGTGATGTGCTTTGTGCACCTCACAATCCTATAAATGTGTGTACATGAGGAATACCATCTAGTATTGATATTACAAGATTATCTAGTCGCTAGGTGGTATATCTCATGAGAAATTCAAATTCTAAAAATTCCATTGATTGTCTCGTGTTGGATCCTCTTATTGCCTCTTGTTAAGTTTTTATGGGTATCACATTATGCGGGAGTAATATGCTATGTGCATATTACAAGCCTAGAAAATGTGTACATTTGAGATATTGTCACCTAGAATCGATATTGTAAATTATCTTGTTCCTAGGTGGCATGTTAGCTCTACAAGTTGCAATTTGCTTGTGTTTGCTGTGAAGATGATGTTGGATATCCTTGCTATCTACCACCGGGAATTCTTTCCAAATATTTCTTGTCTTTTGACAATTGGTAGTCACTTATGTGTGGTAGAATTTATTGATCATCTTTACATTGGCTTTTGTTTTTATTTTCCTTTTCTCTTGTTAAGGTTTGTGTCAACTCCCGTTGTCTTCCATGCCACTTGTGGATCTTGTTAATTTCTTGTTCTTGTCTAGTGTTTTCTAGATATAGTGAAAGTGGCGATCCCACCTTGTGCATTTTGTATTCAAAAGCAAATTCTCTATAGTGCACAATTCGTGGGGGAGCTATCCTATTTTCTTTAGAACATTCTTCTTGTGATCCTTATCAAGTGTGCATTGGTGGAAGGCAAGCCATTTTCTTTTGGTACCTTATGCCATCATGAAACTTTGTTGAGAGCTTGGTTTGTTTGGAACCATCCTCTCTTTGGGACTTTGACATCTTTATTTTAGTGTGTATCAACGGATATCTCATTCCTTGATGTATCTTTAATGATATCTTCCAAGTGATGATCTCTCCATTTGGTATCCTTTTCACTTGGCATCTCTTTGTCTTTTGGTTTCGGGTTTTGAAAGTCTTGAGCATGCATATTTACTTCATGTATGTTATTTGGCATGCTTTCTTTCTTTGACTCAATATATAGGGGAAACTCCACCTAGTGTCAATTTGGATGAGATGTGCATGAAATTCATTTTCATATCTATATGCACATATTTATGTGGAGTTTGTCCTATGTATTGGTGCTTCTAACTATTTGGTCCCGATGAGTTTGGGTACCGTTTAGTTTGTGTTGTTCTTCTAGGAACATTTGGAGATGCATTGGATGCTCGGATCACTCACAAGGAAGGTGTCGTCACCATGTGCATATTGGAGTCAAGCTAGGATGATCAATGAACTACTATCTACCTTCAATTTGTATCTACTACATCCTTCCAATGATATCTCGGTAACAAGTATCTATTCATGCTTTCCTCTCTTGCATTCAACCTTGTGTAGGTTGCATCTTGGCATGATATTCATTTCATATCTTGTGATACTTGTTTCCTTTCTCAATGCATCTCAACGATGATCTCATGTTGCTAGTTGTGATGTCCTTGATGGTTGTGTGGTAGGAATTCATTTATATACAATAAGACCATATCTAGCCATGTGCTATGCTTTCCAGCAAATATCTTATTGGTATATGTATGACTTCCTTTTGGATATCTTATTCCTTCGTGTTGTAACTATGTCGGTTGTACATCCTTCTTTGTAGACATATATCATCATGATTTCGTCTACCTAGAACCTTATACACCTAGGATAAATTACATCTCTAGATGATATCCTTTGTTTCACGTCCACCTTGTCTTTCTTTTGTTATTTCTTTGGTGGCTCCATGAAGGATCTTGTCTTGAGTGCGGGTCTTATCTCGTTGCATCTTGATGCACTCTTTTGTGGTGAAGATATTTTTCCTCATGCTTTTCTTGACGAGGCCTTTGCCATCTTAATTGGTATCCCTCGTTTTGATGAGGCTTTCTTTTTCTATCTTCACCATGGGTTGTCACAAGCATAGGTTCTTTATATGTTTATTAGTGAGCTTGTAAACCCGTTTGCTAGTTGTGTGTGGGAATGACATGCCTTGCACCATGTATCTCATTATTTCAAGACTATATTGATGCTTAATGCTCATCCGTACATTAGTCTTCTCAAGTGCATTGCATTGACTCACACACATCGGTTTTGGTTGAGCCTATTCTTAGTTGCCTCTATTACATGTTGCTCAACCATGTGCTTGTTGCAAGTGCTAGGCTTAACTTCCTATTTGCTCACTTGCACTCGTTGTAAGTTTCTATTGATTTTGGGGGAGCTATGATCCTACTTTGTGCACTTTGTATCCAAATACAAATATTCTTATGTGTGCACAAATCATGGGGAGCTTCTCTAGTTTCTTTAGAACACTCCTTTGCTCATATCATAATATCCTTTATTCATGTGGCTCGTAGGATCTTTGGTCTAGTTGATTCAATTGATATCCTTTGATTGGTTGCTTCAATTGGTATCTTTTGATTGCTTGATTGCTTGTGTCTCTCTTTGTTATGTCCTTGTGGCATATCATTCTTTAGCAATCTTTGTGCCTCAATATAGTTTGTGTTCCTCCAAGTATTTACCGTTGGATATGTGTATTGCATTCCACTCTCTTGTGAAGAAATACACAATTTATGGAGGACCACAATTTATATTGGTCTTCTTAGCTTTTCACCCATTTTGGCAATAGATGCCAATGGGGGAGAAGTTTCAGAGAGTTTTGTGGAGAAGTTTACAGAGTTATCTCTTCTTGCTTTGGTTTTGTTCCTTAGCATTTGCATCTCATATGCATGCACTATTGGTTGTTGCATTGCATAGTGAAGCATAATTCCTTATATAAACTCTCTTGAAAGTGATTGTCATCAATTATCAAAATGGGGGAGATTGAAAGAACATGTGGTGCCCCCATGTTTGGTTTTGGTAATTGATGACGATCTCTATGGACTAATGGTTGTCTTGAGTTATATTTGAAGGATTTGTCGATAGGCTTTTCTTGAAGTCCATGTGTTGGTTTCAAGGAGTTTATTTGTTCACCAAGGTGCTATTAAGGAATTATCCAAAGATTGGTCATGTGAGTGTTGAGCTTATTGCAAGCATGTCTTGAAGAAGAAGATTGTGTGATCATTCATGTTTACCTTCAAGACATCATCCAAATGAAGAGAGTTGGAAAGATTCAAGGTTGATCAAGACTAAGTCAAGAGTGAATCAAGTTGATCAAGACTAAGTCAAGAGTGAATCAAGTTGATCAACTCACAAAGCATAGAAGATGTACCGAGAGGGATCAAGTGATCCCATGGTATGGTAAGCATTGTCCATTGCACTTTGTGTACTAACCCGTGGTCTATGTGAGAGTTCTATGTGGGGTTAGGTACATGTCCATGGGCTTGCGTCAAGAGGCAGATATCATACAACCCATGGAAAGGATGACATCAAGTGGTGATCGTCATCAAGATTGTCGTGTGAAAGTTCAAGTGGAGCATCAAGAAGAGATCAAGTGCTTGAATCTTGCCATCCATTGTGGTGTCAATGGACTTGTGAAGATGTGCCTAAGAGTGGCTCACCCATAGTGGACTATGGGGGAGCAATCATCTAGTCTTCATCGAGCCAACGCAATCAAGAAAGGTGGTCCAACTTGAGGGAGTCAAGATCATCTTCATCTAGCTCAAGTGGACCATGTGCAAGGCAAAGGTTTGCCCTTGATAAGTTTTCTATTTTACCGGTCTCGTGGTGGTAGTTGGGAGACCGGGTTATAGGATCGTTTGCCGTACTATCAAGGGGGGCTCTCAAGTTGGTAGCTTGATCGTATCGTTAGTACAGAGCTCAAACCATTGCATCCTTGCATCATGTTTCTTGGTTCTTGTTTGGTTATCTTCGTGAGTCTTAGAGATTATGGTCATCTTGATGACAAGCTTGAGTTCATCGAAAATGGAGTTCGCATGCGTCTTCTATGATGTTTTCGGTATTGGAGGTTTTACCGGTCTTATTCGAGGAAGGGTTCTCACCTTTTTCTTATGGGTATTTTCTCATTTTCTTATTCTTGATATTTCTATCAATATTGTGTTAGCCCATGTCGTTAGCTTTCCAACAAACTTGGTTTCGTTGAATTCAGAGTCCGTTTGCAAAAGTTGTGGTTGTTTTGGTATAGGCTGCAGCGGTACTACCGCGACTAGAGAGGATGTAATTTTTTACTACCGCTCCAGAGCGGTACTACCGCGGCTCCTGAGCGGTAGTACCGCTCCAGAGCAGTACTACCGCGGCTCCTAAGCGGTAGTACCGCTCCGGACCAAAATCTCGTGTTTTGCTCAGCGTAAGTAGGCACGGAAGTATTTTTTTGGGACATTTACATCTGTGCCCCTAACTCGAACCCACTACTCAGATTGGCCCCTAATTTTGAAGCATGCTCAAATTTGCCCCTCCGCCGTGAAGTCAGTACTCAGAAATGCCCTTCCGTACAGTACTGTAGCACTTTCCGTCCAATACTGTAGGACTTTCCGTCTGCTACAGTACACATGGGCCTCCAATGGTCAAAGGCCTTTGACTGGACGGGAGGACATTTCTGAGTAGTGACTTAACGGCAGAGGGGCAAATTTGAGCATGCTTTGAAATTAGGGGCAAATCTAAGTAGGTGGTTCGAGTTAGGGGTAGAAATGCAAATATCCCTATTTTTTAGTACCGCTCGCAAGCAGTAGTACCGCTACCATTTGCGGTAGTACCGTGAGGTCGAGCGGTAGTACCGTGAGGACGAGCGATAGTACCGCTCCAGCGGTTCTACTGGCCTTTTGCCTCCTCGCTGTTATTTTTCAAAGGGGTACTACTACCCTAGCGGTAGTACCGCTCCTTGGAGCGGTAGTACCGCTCTGTGCGGGCTGTGGGCATAACGGTTGGATTTTTTCCCACCTAGAAAAGGGGGTCTTCTTCCCCATTGAACCTTATCCTTTGAGCTCGTGTT
The DNA here is from genome assembly GCF_018294505.1 of Triticum aestivum. Classification (NCBI taxonomy): domain Eukaryota; kingdom Viridiplantae; phylum Streptophyta; class Magnoliopsida; order Poales; family Poaceae; genus Triticum; species Triticum aestivum. The sequence continues at coordinate 834,740,878 of NC_057801.1, read as the reverse complement.
CTTCCCCCATTGTTGACCTTCTTCGAGCTTGCTAACTCTCAATCCCTCCAACGATTCTTGCTAGTTCTTGAGGGAAAAGAGAGAGGAGATCTAGATCCACGTTTCCACCAATCACTTTCTCCTCTAAGTGAGGGGAACCCCTTGGACCTAGATCTTGGAGTTCTTGGTGCTCTCCTTCTTGTTCTTCCTCTCATTTTCCTCCCTAGCATTAGTTGCTTCGGTGGGATTTGGGAGAGAAGGACTTGGGCACTCCGTGTGCCCTTGCCATTGCATTTGGTGCATCGGTTTGAGTTCTTCACGGTGATAGGTGGAAGTTTCAAGTTGAGAAGCTTATTACTCTTGAGTGCTTGGTGCCCTTGAGCTTGTTCCTCTTGGGTGCTTTGGCGCCCTAGACGGTTGGTGGTGCTTGGAGCTCAATCATTGTGGTGTAAAGCTCCGGGCAAGCGTCGGGGTCTCCAATTAGGTTGTGGAGATTGCCCCGAGCAATTTGACGGGTACCGGTGCCCGCCCCCAAGGGTTGCCAAAGTGTACAGGTTCGGTGACCGCCCCCAAGGGTCGCCATTTGTACGGGTTCGGTGACCGCTCTCAAGGGTCCCTTAGTGGAATCACGGCATCTTGCATTGTGCGAGGGCGTGAGGAGATTACGGTGGCCCTAGTGGCTTCTAGGGGAGCATTGTGCCTCCACACCGCTCCAAACGGAGATTAGCATCCGCAAGGGTGTGAACTTCGGGATACATCATCGTCTCCGCGTGCCTCGGTTATCTCTTACCGGAGCCATTTACTTATGCAATTTACTTTGTGATAGCCATATTATTCTTTGTCATATATCTTGCTGTCACATAGTTACTTATCTTGCTTAGCATAAGTTGTTGGTGCACATAGGTGAGCCTAGTTGTTTTAGGTTTAGTGCTTGACAAATTAATCGCTAGGTTTATTCCGCATTTGTTCAAGCCTAAGCCGTAATTATTTTAAAGCGCCTATTCACCCCCCCCCCCCTCTAGGCAACATCCACGATCTTTCAAAGGGTAATATGGATCTTTGATATATCGTATCTACTTTTGTAATAGGCCGTACATTCTAGGAGTAGCGTCGAATAAACACAAGAATGCAGAGGCTACCCGACTGGGCTGGCCCATTTCGACCCAACGCACAACCCCTCTCCTTCATGGGCTCAGGCCACTTACTTTTTCCGTTCTTTTAAATTTCAAAAAACTTATGCGAGTTGTGGGACTCGAACTCCCTTCGTGTAGTCTCCCTCAAGCGGACCTATCAAACTAGTCCAACTTACACGCTATGCCCACTTCCTTCCTTTTTTATTTTTTGTGTAGTAAATATAATGATAAAAAAAGAAGCGCAATATCAGCCTGGTATTTGGTTTTCTTTTTTTCTGATTTGCAATTTTTTCTTCAGGTTTTTTTTTGTTTTCTCTTTCTTTCTTTTTCCTTTTGTAATTTTCTTTTCCCGATTCACAATTTTTTGTTGGTTTCTCTTTCTTTTTTTCCTAATTGCCAAAAGAATTGTGAACTTTTTCATATCCATGATTTTTTTTCCCAAATTCGTGAATTTTTTGCAGTAACCTCTTGTTTGAATGCATGAAATTTTAGTTCGTGAATTTTTTCAAGATTTTTAAACTTGTTCTTATTTTCATGAACTTTTTTTACAAATTTGTGAACTTTTTTTCCACCATTTTTTTGAATTTGTGAACTCATTAGCCGTGAATTTGTTTTTCAAATGCATGACTTTGACCTTGTGGACTTATTTCAAATTAGTGATTTTTTTGATTTTTTCCATTTATACAAATTTCCTAAAAACATCCATATTGCCGAACAATTTCACATTTCTTGAACTTTTTGAACTTTTCATCAACTATTTTCCAAATTAGTGAACTTTTTTCAAATCAACAAACTTTTTCCCAAAATCATGAACTTTTCAACCATGAATCTTTTTCAAATGCATGAATTTTTAGAGCATAGACTTTTTTTTCAATTTTTAAGAACTTTTTTCAAGTTTGTGAACATTTTCCACTTTTCATGAAGGTTTTTTAAGCCCACGAACTTTTTCCAAATTCGTGAATTTATTAGCTGTGAACTTTTTTCTCAACATCCGTGAAATCACCCCAATTTTTTCGAGATTCGTCAAATGACCCCAAAATTTTCATGACCTTGTATGACCAATTCAAGACTCCATATCTAGTTTATTCGGATTTTTGATACTTTTTCCATTTTCTGAAGATTTTTGGGTGAAAAAAGACCGATAAATGGCCGAACATGACGCAACGTGCGTCCGGTATCGAAATTCGTCCAAACCAATCGGCATGCCCACCTGGTGGCAAAAGTTTGGGTCACATGCATGTCCAAAATGGTCTTTATTTAACGGAGGATGATCATGTTTTTTTACATTTGCCAAATGGCTCAAAAAAATCCTAAGGTCTTGTATAACCAATTCAAGGCACCATGCAAAGTTTTTTTTTGTTTTCAATAGATTTTGCATTTTTTGGAGTTCTCTCGACAAAAAGAGGTCGATAAATGGCCGGATGTGTCGCAAGTTGCATACGGTGTCGGGCGTTCGAACCTAATATAGATGCCTACCATGGCATGCCCACCTCCTTGCAAAAGTTGGGGTCATTTGAAAGATGTCCAAAAATAGACGGAGGGTGTTCGGTAGTCTAGAAGGCTCTGTGTATGAGCATGTTGTTTCTCGACATCCTTGAACTCATCTCAATTTTTTTCTATAGTTTTTGTATGACCAATTTAAGGCACCATGCCAAGTTGTTTAAGTATTCAACAAGTTTTGCATTTTCTAGAATGTTCCTGGTGAAAAAGGCCAATAAATGCATGGATGCATCGCCACATGAAAATGGTGTCGGAATACGTTTAAACATGGCATGGATGCCTACTATGGGCATGCCATCTGCTTGCAAAAGCTTGGGCCATTTTAAGGATGTCCAAAAATAGACCATATTGAACGTAGGGTGTCCGGGTAAGCCAGAAATCTCCCTCTGAGGGCACGTTGTTTGTCGACATCCTCGACATGACCCTATTTTTTCCATGGATTTGTAAGACCAATTAATGAAACCATGCAAGGTTGTTTTTGTTTATGACAAATTTTGTATTTTCTAGAGTTTCCTCAGTAAAAACAAGGCGGATTAATGGCATGGATGTGGCGTCGAAAGACGTTCAAACCTGGCATGGATGCCTCCCATGGATATGCTCACCTGCTTGCAAAAGTTGGGGTTATTTCAAAAATGTCCAAAAATAGACCATGTTCGATGGAGAGTGTTCTAGTAGATGCCAGAAGGGTCCGCTTGAAATCACGTTGTTTTCGACATTAGTAAAATTACCCCAAATTTTTGCTACCGGCTTATGTGACCAATTCAAAGCATCACGCCAAGTTGTTTAGATTTTTGACAATGTTTGTCTTTTTGGAGTTTTCTTGGTGAAAAGGGCTGATAAATGACCAGACGTATCGCTACGTGCAAACGGTGTCAGAAGTCGTTCAAACCAGGCATGGATGCCTCATATGTCCGCAACAGGTTGTTGCAAGAAGATGTCTAATTTATCCAAACCCCAAAAAATCACCAATTGAGAGGAGTGTGTGAGACTAGGCCAGACAGGTGCATCCATAAGTTATAGTTTTTCATAATTTGAATTCTAATGTTATTTGCAATTTTCATCATTATCAATCAACATGAACATTTTCTTATATCCTAACCATTTCTCGAAAATGCCATCAATTTTGGAACTTCAAATGGTATATAAAAATTTACAAACTCGAACGCTTTTTCGAAAATTCTTAACAAATTCTCAACAATTGCTGAAAATTTTGAAGACAAACCACGCACCTTTTTAAAAAAATTATCATTTTTTAAACACAAACATTTCCTAAATTTCTGAACAAAACATTCAAAAACGGAAACATTTTATGAAATTACACAATTTTTAAAAAATTGTAGATGATATTTGAAAATAACATTTTTTGGAATACCAAACAACATGTAGAATCTTTTAACAGATTTTAAAAGGAGTAATAAACTTCAATAAGGAGAAAAATGAATAATAACAAAAAAGATAAGAAAAAAATAGAGAGCAAAAAAAACACTTAGGCCTTGGCCCAATAAGGCAACGGTATCTCTCCCGTTGGGCGCCTGTACGGTGGGCCTTAGCGCTCCCTTTATTTTTTTTATTTTCCATATTTCCTGTTTCTTTTTTCTTTTCTCTTTTTCTTAATTTTTCCTTTTTGTTGCCTTTTTATTTATTTATTTTTATTTCATTTTTCTATTTCCTCTCTCAAGTTTAGTTTTTGTCAACAATTGTTCAGAAATTTGAAAAAATTGTTCACATTTTTTCAAGTAAGTTGAATAGTTTAGAAAATGTTCCTATTTTGAAATTTTGCTTAAATATTAGTAGAAAGTTTGGAATTTAAAAAATTATTAATTATTTTTTAGAAAATAGAAAGCTAAAAATGTATACTATGAAAAATTGTTTGCTTCTTTATATTCAAAAATTGAGAAAAGTTTAGAATTCCAAATTTCAAACAAATCGCATAATTTTTTTTCACAAATCTAATTTTTTTTTACTGTTTGAAAACAACTGCAAATACAAAAATGTTTGAAGAATTTGACAATTTTTTTGCTTTTTTGAAAAAAATGTTCATAGTTTCAAAAATATCCGTGTTTCCAAATTTTCCCCGCTTTCAAAAAATGTTCATGTTTTCAATTTTGTTCCTGTTTTCTAAAAAATATTTTATGATTGCCAAAAGTTGTTCACGTTTTCACAAAATTAAAAAAGTCTTCATAATTTTGGAAACAATTCATAAATGATTTTTAGAAAATAGATCTGCCACTAGTTCTTCCAAAGTCATGCAACTCATTAGTCACTTAGACACTTTGGCTCCTGTGGCTTTGAACTCCTTTTAGCAAGTGTGAGATATGTGCTTCGATATCCACACCCAATGGGCCAGCTCGGGCGATATGTACACGCCACACTCGGCGTGGACTATATATTTATAGAAAGGACCATCCTATCCTTTATTATGAAGGGGTATGCATAGATTTTGCCCGTTGATGTGTTTAGGGGGTTGTACCGAAGCAGAAATGCTGATTTAAATCGGGAAAACATGTGATGAAGCAAAGTAACCAACTGAGCCAACGGTGGTCAAGCACAGAGAGTAGCATTTAGGAGAATGTTATCGTACGCGTCCTGGAGTACTGGCGTGCTTACGGTTGCGCCGTGCATCCGACGTGATAGATGACACATATCTGATCTGAGCCACCATCTCGCTAACCTAAGCCAATGGTTGGTGATAGTGAAGGCGAAGGCGTGCGGTGAGGGTCGTGGTCCGAGCTCCCCGATGACCTCTTGGATGTGGTCTACCGCAGGTGCTACTCCTCGACGTAAACCCGCGCCCGCTTCACCGACGTATGTACGTCATGGTGCTGCATTGCATTGCGGCACCCTACTTTTCTTGCTCCCTCGCAGCTTCTCCCATTGACGGGTGATTGCGAGCAGGAGTGCACGACCAGGAGGCGCGAGCGTACACCCTCAAGGATGGCGGCAGGGCCTTCCTCCTCCCGCTCCCATGGTTTTCCGACGGCCATGAAGCTTGTCAAATCCCACGAGGAACCTCTTCTTCGGTGCATCCGTGGCGCTCTCTGTGAAACAGAGCACCCTTGAATTTGCATGCGGAATACCCGATCCGAGTTTCGGCACCTCTTGGATCACCGCTAGAAAAAATCATCTCCTCAGAGCAGCTGCATTCTCACTGTATTCTCGCCGCGATAATCACACGGTGTAACATAGCACTCTCCAGGGTTGGGTACCTAGACGACATGAGGATGTGGCACTAACACATACAAGGTGCTTGAAGACATCTACTACTCGGAGCGACACTACCGACAGCTGCTATCGGAATGACAACTTGGAGTCCTTAGCGAAGTTGGACCTCAATTGTCGCGCCGTGTATAACGGGGAAAGCAAAGGCGTGCATCCCATGGATAGGATCAGGTCAACAGGATACCACTACCACGAGGACTTTACTAGTAGTAATTGTTTTTTTTGCGAGGGTAAAAGAGTCTTATTCCATAATTAAGGGGTTAAAAAAATTAAAGGGTTGCAATTTACAGGCAAAGATCCTCCACACACAGTGGTCCTTGATACGTCTCCGTCGTATCTATAATTTTTGATTGTTCCATGCCAATATTCTACAACTTTCATATACTTTTGGCAACTTTTTATATTATTTTTGGGACTAACATATTGATCCAGTGCCCAGTGTCAGTTCCTGTTTGTTGCATGTTTTATGTTTCGCAGAAAACCCATATCAAACGGAGTCCAAACGGGATAAAAACGGACGGAGAATATTTTTGGAATATTTAGGAGATTTGGGAAGAAGAATCAACACGAGACGGTGCCCGAGGGGGCCACGAGGCAGGGGGCGCGCCCCTGACCCTCATGGGCACCCCGTAAGGCGGTTACTGCTCTTCTTTGGCCGCAAGAAAGCTAATTTTCAGGAAAAAAATCGTGGCGAAAGTTTCAATCCAATCGGAGTTACGGATCTCCGGATATATCAGAAACGGTGAAAGGGCAGAATCGGAGAAGGCAGAAACAGAGAGAGACAGTGAGATAGATCCAATCTCGGAGGGGCTCTTGCCCCTCCCATGCCATGGAGACCAAGGACCAGAGGGGAAACCCTTCTCCCATCTAGGGAGAAGGTCAAGGAAGAAGAAGAAGAAGGGGGGCTCTCTCCCCCTTGCTTCCGGTGGCGCCGGAACACTGCCGGGGGCCATCATCATCACCGCGATCTACACCAACACCTCCGCCATCTTCACCAACATCTCTATCACCTTCCTCCCATCTATATTCAGCGGTCCACTCTCCCCACAACCCGCTGTACCCTCTACTTGAACATGGTGCTTTATGCTTCATATTATTATCCAATGATGTGTTGCCATCCTATGATGTCTGAGTAGATTTTCGTTGTCCTATCGGTTATTGGTGAATTGCTGTGAATTGTTTAATTTGATTGTGGTTATGTTGCTGTCCTATGGTGCTCTCCGTGTCGCGCAAGCGTGAGGGATTCCCGCTGTAGGGTGTTTCAATACATTCATGATTCGCTTATAGTGGGTTGCTTGAGTGACAGAAGCATAAACCCGAGTAAGGGGGTTGTGGCATATGGGATAAAGGGTACTTGATGCTTTAATGTTATGGTTGGGTTTTACCTTAAGGATCTTTAGTAGTTGCGGATGCTTGCTAGAGTTCCAATCAAAAGTGCATATGATCCAAGAAGAGAAAGTATGTTAGCTTATGCCTCTCCCACATAAACTTGCTATCGGTCTAGTAAAGTAGTTAATTGCTCAGGGACAATTTCACAACTCCTACCACCACTTTTCCACACTCACTATCCTATCACACCTACAAGGTCCTTCTAGTTTTATACTTGTTCTAGGTAAAGTGAGCGTCAAGCATGTGTAGAGTTGTATCGATGGTCGATAGAACTTGAGGGAATATTTGTTCTACCTTTAGCTCCTCGTTGGGTTCGACACTCTTACTTATCGAAAGAGGCTACAATTGATCCCCTATACTTGTGGGTTATCAAGACCTTTTTCTGGCGCCGTTGTCGGGGAGTCATAGCGTGGGGTGAATATTCTCGTGTGTGCTTGTTTGCTTTATCACTAAGTAATTTTATTTGATGTTCTTAGTTGTTCTCTATCTTTAGTTATGGATATGGAACATGAAATACCAAAAAAATTAGGAGTACTTGCTACTCATGGAGATGGGAACCTCCTAAAACCCTTGATGCTGGTTTTGTGAAAAATATTATGTACCACTTTGATAATCCTGAGAAAACCCCATTCAATTATGTTATGGAGACATGTTGGATCAACGTGAATACTTTAGGGATTATCGCTTGACACAGAAAGGGAAACTATTATGGGATCAAATTCATATGTTGCATTGGTATGTTCGGGAACTATGCTTGAGATATGATTATACTTGTTGCTCTAGGATGAAGGCTCCACACCTTTCCTTTTCGTGCAAATTTAATGATAATGAAACCTTGGCTTCTTATGCTAATGGTATATATGATTACTATGATGTGGAACAAATAGAAGAATTTGTTGCTTTTATGGGTGCTTATGAAATTGAATCTTTGTTTAAAACGTGTGAAAATCTTGATGATGCTGTTTACAAACCTAAAAAATTTGCTATACTTAAGTATTGCTATGAAAATTATGAATATAATGCCGATATTGATGCATTTATTGAGGAAGTCTCCACTGTCCAAGAAGAGACTAATATTTTGCAGGAGTCTATGGAGGAAGAAATTGATGAAACTGTGAGCTCATTGGATGAAAAAGATGATGAGGAGAGCGAAGAACAAAAGGAGGAAGAGCGGATTAGCTACCCTTGCCCACCTTCTAATGAGAGTAACTCTTCAATACATAGTTTAATTCCCCTTCGTGCTTACCGAAGGATGATTGCTATGATGATTATTATGATCCCGTTGATTCACTTGAAATATCCCTTTTTGATGATGCTTGCTATGCTTGTGGCCATGATGCCAATATGAATTATGCTTATGGAGATGAACTTGAGTTACTTATGTTAAACATGAAATTGCTGCTATTGCACCCACGCATGATAGTCCTATTATCTTTTTGAATTCTCCCGACTACACTATATCGGAGAAGTTTGTGCTTATTAAGGATTATATTGATGGGTTGCGTTTTACTACTACACATGATGATTTGATAGATATAATATGCATGTGCTTGGTGCTCCTACTTGCAATTATTATGAGAGAGGAACTACATCTCTGCCTCTTTATTTTTCCAATATGATAAAATTGCAAGAAACTGCTTATACTATGCATTGGCCTTTACTATGTGTGCATGAATTGTTCTTTTATGACATGCCGATGCATAGGAAGAGAGTTAGACTTCGTTGTTGCTTGATATATGTTACTTTGTGCTCACTACTAAATTACAAATAATTGTTAATTAAAATTGGCTTTGATATACCTTGGGATCCAGATGGATTCATTACTTGAGCACTATATTCCTAGCTTAATGGCTTTAAAGAAAGCGCTTCCAGGGAGACAACCCGAAAGTTTTAGAGAGTCATTTATTTTTGTTGAGTGCTTTTATAAAGTTTAAAAACAAAAAAATAAAGAGGAGAACCCAAAACTTTTCAAAAAGGAAAGTGAAAGTGAGAAAGACAAGCATTGTTGAAGTGGGGGAGCTCCTTGAACTTTGTTCATGCTCACGGAAACATTGTGAATCTTAATTACAGAAACTTTTCATCAAAAATAATTATCCCCTTTTACAATTTCATTGTATTATAAAAAATAATGTGCCAAGGTTTGCCTTCAGGATGTTTAGATTGCTTGTTGGTTTGTGCGGTGCATGACAGAAACATTGGCTGTAGTGCATGATTTTACATTTTTTTTACTGGAACGTCAAACGGTTCTGATACTTTTGCACTGTCTTTCTATACAAATTGTTTATTTTTCCTCATTTTGGTAGAATTTTTGGGGTACCATAAGTATGGTGAATGTTCTGTTTTTGACAGATTCTATTTTTGATGCATAGTTTGCTTGTTTTGATGAATCTATCAATTTCTATCAGTGGATTAAGACATGGAAAAGTTATATTACATTAGCTACAATGCAAAAATATATGAATTGGTTTGCAACAGTACTTAGAGTAGTGATTTTCTTTATTATACTAACGGATCTTACCGAGTTTTCTGTTGAAGTTTTATGTGGATGAAGTGTTTAATCGAGGAGGTCTCGATATGAGGAAAAGGAGGAGAGGAAAGAGCTCAAGCTTGAGGATTCACAATGCACCCCAAGTAAATATTCAAGGAGACTCAAGCGTCTAAGCTTGGGGATGCCCCGGAAGGCATCCCCTCTTTCTTCAACAAGTATCGGTAAGCTTTCGGATTCGTTTCGTTCATGCGATATGTGCAAATCTTGGAGCGTCTTTTGCATTTAGTTTTTGCTTTTCTTTTATTCACCATGCTGGTATGAGATAGTCCATGATTGATTTATAGAATGTTCATTGCATTTCACTTAAATCTTTTGAGTGTGGCTTTATAGAATGCTTCATGTGCTTCACTTATATCATTTGAAGTTTGGACTGCCTGTTTCTCTTCACATAGAAAACCGCCATTTTCAGAATGCTCTTTTGCTTCACTTATATTTGTTAGAGCGTGGGCATATCTTTTGTAGAAAGAATTAAACTCTCTTGCTTCACTTATATCTATTTAGAGAGATGGCAGGAATTGGTCATTCACATGGTAGTCATAAAATCCTACATAAAACTTGTAGATCACTGAATATGATATGTTTGATTCCTTGCAATAGTTTTGCGATATAAAGGTGGTGATATTAGAGTCATGCTAGTGAGTAGTTTTGGATTAGTAGAAATATTTGTGTTGAGGTTTGTGATTCCCGTAGCATGCACGTATGGTGAACCGTTATGTAACGAAGTTGGAGCATGAGATATTTTTTGATTGTCATCCTTTGTGTGGAGGTCGGGATCGCGCGATGGTTAACTCCTACCAATCCTTCCCCTAGGAGCATGCGTGTAGTGCTTGGTTTTGATGACTTTTAGTTTTTTGCAATAAGTATGTGAGTTCTTTATGACTAATGTTGAGTCCATGGATTATACGCACTCTCACCCTTCCATCATTGCTAGCCTCTTCGGTACCGTGCATTGCCTTTTCTCACTTCAAGAGTTGGTGCAAACTTCGCCGGTGCATCCAAACCCCGTGATACGATATGCTCTATCACACATAAACCTCCTTATATCTTCCTCAAAACAGCCACCATACCTACCTATCATGGCATTTCCATAGCCATTCAGAGATATATTGCCATGCAACTTCCATCATCATCATATACATGACTTGAGCATTCATTGTCATATTGCTTTGCATGATCGTAAGATAGCTAGCATGATGTTTTTATGGCTTGTCCATTTTTTTGATATCTTTGCTATGCTAGATCATTGCACATCCCGGTACACCGCCGGAGGCATTCATATAGAGTCATATTTTTGTTCTAGTATCGAGTTGTAAGTAAATAAAAGTGTGATGATCATCATTATTAGAGCATTGCCCCTTCTAAAAAAGAGAGGCCAAAGAAGCCTAAATAAAAAAGGGGGGCAAAGAAACCCGCCCAAAAAAAGAGAAAAAAAGGGGGCAATGTTACTATCATTTTACCACACTTGTGCTTCAGAGTAGCACCATGTTCTTCATATATAGAGTCTCCTATATTGTCACTTTCATATACTAGTGGGAATTTTCATTATAGAACTTGGCTTGTATATTCCAATGATGGGCTTCCTCAAATGCCCTAGGTCTTCATGAGCAAGCAAGTTGGATGCACACCCACTTAGTTTCTAGTTTGAGCTTTCATACACTTATAGCTCTTAGTGCATCCGTTGCATGGATTATCCCTACTCCTCACACTGACATCAATTGATGGGCATCTCCATAGCCCGTTGATTAGCCACGTCGATGTGAGAATTTTTCCTTTTTGTCTTCTCCGCATAACCCCCATCATCATATTCTATTCCACCCATAGTGCTATATCCATGGCTCACGCTCATGTATTGTGTGAATGTTGAAGAAGTTTGAGAATACTAAAGTATGAAACAATTGCTTGGCTAAAACCAGGGTTGCGCATGCTTTAAATACTTTGTGTGATGAAGATGGAGCATAGCCAGACTATATGATTTTGTAGGGATAACTTTCTTTGGCCATGTTGTTTTGAAAAGACATGATTGCTTTATACGCTCGAAGTATTATCGTTTTTATGTCAAATGATAGACTATTGCTTTGAATCACCCATGTCTTAATATTCATGCCACGATTAGATATATGATCAAGATTATACTAGGTAGCATTCCACATCAAAAATTATCTTTTTATCATTTACCTACTCGAGGATGAGCAGGAATTAAGCTTGGGGGTGCTGATACGTCTCTGTCGTATCTATAATTTTTGATTGTTCCATGCCAATATTCTACAACTTTCATATACTTTTGGCAACTTTTTATATTATTTTTGGGACTAACATATTGATCAAGTGCCCAGTGCGAGTTCCTGTTTGTTGCATGTTTTATGTTTCACATAAAACCCATATCAAACGGAGTCCAAACGGGATAAAAACGAACGGAGAATATTTTTGGAATATTTAGGAGATTTGGGAAGAAGAATCAACACGAGACGGTGCCCGAGGGGGCCACGAGGCAGGGGGCGCGCCCCTGACCCTCGTGGGCACCCCGTAAGGCGGTTACTACTCTTCTTTGGCCGCAAGAAAGCTAATTTTCAGGAAAAAAAATCGTGGCGAAGGTTCAATCCAATCGGGGTTACAGATCTCCGAATATATAAGAAACGGTGAAAGGGCAGAATCGGAGAAGGCAGAAACAGAGAGAGACAGAGAGACAGATCCAATCTCGGAGGGGCTCTCACCCCTCCCATGCCATGGAGACCAAGGACCAGAGGGGAAACCCTTCTCCCATCTAGGGAGAAGGTCAAGGAAGAAGAAGAAGAAGGGGGGCTCTCTCCCCCTTGCTTCCGGTGGCGCCGGAACACTGCCGGGGGCCATCATCATCACCACGATCTACACCAACACCTCCGCCATCTTCACCAACATCTCTATCACCTTCCTCCCATCTATATTAAGCGGTCCACTCTCCCCACAACCCGCTGTACCCTCTACTTGAACATGGTGCTTTATGCTTCATATTATTATCCAATGATGTGTTGCCATCCTATGATGTCTGAGTAGATTTTCGTTGTCCTATCGGTAATTGGTGAATTGCTATGAATTGTTTAATTTGATTGTGGTTATGTTGCTGTCCTATGGTGCTCTCCGTGTCGCGCAAGCGTGAGGGATTCCCGCTGTAGGGTGTTTCAATACATTCATGATTCGCTTATAGTGGGTTGCTTGAGTGACAGAAGCATAAACCCGAGTAAGGGGGTTGTGGCATATGGGATAAAGGGTACTTGATGCTTTAATGTTATGGTTGGGTTTTACCTTAAGGATCTTTAGTAGTTGCGGATGCTTGCTAGAGTTCCAATCATAAGTGCATATGATCCAAGAAGAGAAAGTATGTTAGCTTATGCCTCTCCCACATAAAACTTGCTATCGATCTAGTAAAGTAGTCAGTTGCTTAGGGACAATTTCACAACTCCTACCACCACTTTTCCACACTCGCTATACTTACTTTATTGCTTCTTTATCTAAACAGCTCCTACTTTTTATTTACGTGTTCTTTATTATCTTGCAAACCTATCCTATCACACCTAGAAGGTCCTTCTAGTTTTATACTTGTTCTAGGTAAAGCGAACGTCAACGTGCGTAGAGTTGTATCGCTGGTCGATAGAACTTGAGGGAATATTTGTCCTACCTTTAGCTCCTCGTTGGGTTCGACACTCTTACTTGTCGAAAGAGGCTACAATTGTTCCCCTGTACTTGTGGGTTATCAGTCCTCTACCTATCCATACAACTATAGTACTCTCCATACGACTAGTAGTAATTGTTGCATCCGACTTGTACCTCCATTGATATAGTTCCTCGTCCAGGGCTTATACCGAACATTTATCTTGCGTGGGAGTGTTTTCTTTCACGGATCTTAGGTGATCTGCTATCGAGGGGGCTTCAATTGCTTCAATGTAAAACATCAAAGCTTATAAATGTCGTGTTTCAAATATGTATAGTGCTTTACGATGATCTGGTGATCAATACTTCCTCCATCTAGAAATAGTTGATGCTCAAACGGATGTAATTCCGGACGACAAAGTATTTGCAATCAAGCTCAGTGCGACGAACTATGCAGGGCGAACAATTGGACAGTTGGGAGATGATCTGTCTATTCTTCGCGTGTTGTGCGATTTATCAAGCGCGGCAAAGGCAATACCAACATAGGAAGCTCACTTGAAAAACAATGGACATAAAGGTTATCCAAAACAACGCAGGAAACTAACCTTCTTGAAAAACAATGAACATAGAGAAAATATCCATATTCCTGAAAACAAAACAAATATAAATGCTTGTGTTTCATCATACTACACATATGAGTTTTTGTTTTTAGAAATGGTTGCATCAGAAAAGACTCACAGACAACTCCATACACGCATGTGACCTGAGCAAGTTGCATAGTAGCTAGCTCAAGTTACAATGGATGCTCTTGCCTTTTTGTATTTGTTTAAGTGGTGAGCATAGGAGTATGGCAAATTTGATGATATGCTGGTTGGATGGGACGAGCTTGACCGGTACTTGGTCGACGGCTACCGCAGGAGGACACCGCAGGCACTCGCGCGGAAATGTGCTGCCTCGCGGATCGGAAGAGCCTCGACATCAAGGGGGGCTTCTTGAAGCCAGGCAGAGTCGTTGGCGACGAAAGTGAGCGCACCGAGATGGATCTCGCGTCCCACAGCTAAACCGCCACCAGAAACCATGTTGATGAAGATCGGAGAAATTGCAACCTCGCTGGAAGTTGCCAAGATGCTTTACCCCAAGGTGGGCGCCAACTGTCGTGGTACTAAGCCTGACAATAAGAGTAGGGGTACGTATGAAGAGGCAAGGCCCTAGCTACGGCGAGGTTGTACACACGAGTTTACGAGTTCAGGCCCCTCTCGGAGGAGGTAAAAGCCCTACGTCTTGGTGCCGTGAGGCGGTCGACTAAAGTATGGGTGTGTGTTATAGGGGGTGCAAACCCTTGTCCCAGAGGAGGGGGTGGCTTATATAGAGTGCGCCAGGACCCCAGCTGTCCCCCGTTACAGGGTTCAATGTACATTAAGATAGGGCGTTACTGGTAACGCCAACAATAAAGAGCTATTAATGATCTTCAAGACTATGGAGTGAACGCCTGACCATTGCCATCCTGAGTGACTCTAGGTCTCATATACTCTGAGTGGTTCCTTGTATGGTCGAGTGACTTTATCTTGGTCGAATAGAATTGGGGTATCCGAGTGAGGTGATTGGTCGAGTGGATTGCACTCCATGGTTACTGTTAGATGTGTATGGTCCCTTTTCGGTATATCCCCGTTATATAAGGGGTTTTCTGCACTTTGTCACACATGTATATGTAATGGCCTTTGGCCCTCAGGAAATACTAGTTGCTATTCATCCAACATGGTATTAGATTCCAGGCTAGCCCCTCTCTCCCGCACAATGCAACTCCATGTGTCCCGAACCTAGTCTGCCCGTCTCCGGTCGCAGCTGTCTCCAGCCATCTCCTCTGCTCTCAATTGGCCATCTCCTCTGGTCGCTGCTCTCTCCGGCCATCTCCGTCTCTGTCTATAGCCGCCACTGGCCCATCCTGCTGCTCCCCTGCCTCCTCGCCCTGCCTGGTCATCGCCGCGGCCAGGCTTATTCGGCCGCAGCCTCCTTCGGCCCGCTCGGTCGCCTTCGCGGCCTGGCTTGGATCCGGCCGCCGCCCCTGCTGTTGTTCTTGTCGTGCTCCGCCCCGACCTCCTCGTGTACGACCAGCCGCCCCCATCCGTCTCCTGCGCCCCAGCTGCTATCCGGCCAGGCTGGCTCTCTCTTCCTGGCAGGATCTGAGGCTGGGCGGGTGCTGCTCCTCGCCTCTGCTCGGCAATCTTCGAGCGAGCGTGCGTACGGGCGCGCGAGCGGGGTTCGTTTCCTCTCGATCTAGATTGGGTCTTCCCGTACCGACGATTGACCAAAAAAACAGGAGCGAGATATCTCAATATGTCATCTTCGGGCTATGTGGCGGTTCCTCGCTGCTCGGTGATCTTTGATGGCACCAACTATGTTGAGTTTCTGGGTTTCATGTGTATCCATATGCGCGGCCTTCTGTTGTGGGGCGTTCTCTCTGGTGAGGTACCCTGTCCGCCCTGCCCTGTTGCTCCAGTTGCTCTTGTGCCGCCGGTACTTGCTGCTGATGCTTCTCCTCACGCCCTCACACAATGCGAGATGTCGTGATTCCACTATTGGTGCCCTTGAAGGCGGCGACCGAACCTTTAGAAACAAGGTTGGGGCAATCTCCACAACTTAATTGGAGGCTCCCAACGACACCACGAAGCTTCACCACAATGGATTATGGCTCCGAGGTGACCTCAACCGTCTAGCATGCCCAAACACCCAAGAGTAACAAGATCTGCTAGGGAATAGTGGGGGGAATCAAATTTCTCTTGGTGGAAGTGTAGATCGGGGCCTTCTCACCCAATCCTGAGCAAATCAACAAGTTTGATTGGCTAGGGAAAGAGATCGGGCGAAAATGGAGCTTGGAGCAACAATGGAGCTTAGGGTTCGAAGAGGTAGTCAACTAGAGGAAGAAGACACCCCTTATATAGTGGCAGGACAAATCCAACCGTTATCCACTTAACTAGCCCGTGACTTGCGGTACTACCGCTCCAGACAAGCGGTACTACCGCAAGGGCTCACAGTACTACCGCTCAAGACCAGTGGTACTACCACAAGGGCGCACGGTACTACCGCGGTGGGTCGCGGTACTACTGCTGCTACGGCAGGCGCTAGTCCAGGCCAGAGCCGCAAGGGCTGAAAGCGGTACTTCCACTGACGCGGTACTACTGCTCCCCCTTGCGGTACTACCGCATGGCTGGAGTGGACTCGTCCTGGGAAGGGCGCGGATGAAGAAAAATACATCCGCGCCTACTTCCGCGGAAAAACAGATGAGCAAAAATCCGGCACGGTACTACCGCGCCTGGCGAGCGGTACTACCGCGTAGGGAGCGGATGTAAAAAATTACATCCGCCCCTACTTCCGCTCGTGTTGTGGAACAAGGTCTGAGGCCACGGTACTGCCGCTCCTTAAGAGCGGTACTACCGTGGGCATCTATGGTACTACCGCAACAGTGTGCAGTACTACCGCGGGTGCCTGCGGTACTACCGCTCCTAAGAGCAGTACTATCGCCTGCCTCAGAACAGCAACACTAGGAATCCTTCTTTTTGCAAAATATGAGGATAACGAAAGAAGCTCCAAAGAGCAGAGGGAAAGGCGGGAAAAGGAAGAAATCGTGTATGTGATGATTCCACCCGAACCTTTCCAACGCGTACCCCCTCTTAATAGTACGGCTATCCTATGACTCAAACCACCGAAAAGAACCGTAGAAAAACGCCATCTTCAATAGTCTTCGAGGGGCACCAAACCGTCTTGTGCCTAGTGACGAATAGTCTGAGAAACTCAAGGCACATGATTAGTCCACAAAAGCATTGTCATCAATCACCAAAACACCTTAGGGATAAAAATGCCCTTAAAATCTCCCCCTTTTTGGTGGATTGATGACAATACGGGATTTGCACAAAGGGAAGCAATATAGAACATATGCAAACCCCACAACTCCAAAATATAGACGAGCTCCCCCTAGATGCGTACTCTCTAGATAAGTGCTTTGGACTGCACGGCACGTATACTAGGATCAACACTCCCCCTATATTTTGTAAACACAACACATAGGCAACAATTAGGCTAACACTAGACAATATGAAAAATATGAGCATAACATAAGCTCAAGTAAGGTACGATAGAGCGCATATGTCTTACACCATACGATAGATCAAGACTCACGAGCAAACTAAACCAAAGCAAGCAAGGTTCAACGAAACAAACGCGAGAAAAGCAAACCACAAGCACGACAAGCACGACACAAGACTCGCAAATCCCTACACTCTCTCTCCCCTTTGGCATCGAGACGCCAAAAAGGCAGAGAGGACACCTAAAAAACAAGTGGTGGCTCAAGCGGAGTAGTCAGACGCACGCTCCTCGTCAAACTCGGCAGAGGGAACGGTCTCCTCATTGTCCTCCTCAGAATCGATCCACACGAGGCCTTGCTTGGCCATCCAGTCAGCTTCGGGAGTGATGTGCTTCTCAGAACCGCTTGAGACCTCCTCGCCCAGCTTCCTCAAGATCCTCTTGTCGCAACGGCGACTCTCCTTGGAAGCAACGTGAGCCCGATGTTGCCTCTGAGCTTGCATACAGAACAGAGCCTTCATATTGTTCGTCAGCCTCTTAGCCCAAGATGGCTCAGAGGTGGGAGGGATGAAACCCTTAGAGCTGACCTCGTCCGCTGCCTCCTCCTCATCCTCATCTGCATCCACATCCATGGCAGCCGCGGCCTCAGCACGAGAAGTGGTGTTAGCCCACTGAGTCTTGACACGGAGCCTGATGGACTCGTGTCGAATCCAACCGGGGGCCTCAAACTCCTCCTGAGGGAACTCCTTCTCCCAGGTTGCCGAGATCAATTGAAACAGATAAGGTCCATAGATGGGGACCTTACGGTTGAATACCGAAAACCGAAGCTCACACCACATGATATGTGAGACATCAAGTGGTGGTGACTGAGAGTTGCGCGCTTCCTCACACAGAAGTAACATGTCCACCAGATAAGCATGTACCTTGTCCTTGTCACCAATGCGAGGAAAGAGAGAGTTGCGGAAGATCCGGTACATGATGTCAAGGAAGGAGTTGAGCACCCAAGTTGACTTGCCACTTGAGAGCTTCTTCTCAACATAGAAGGGCTAAAGCTTGTTCTTGTTGGCTGACTCGCAATTGGCATGAGGACGAGCGCCTTGGGGAGTGGTGAGCCCCTCATCCTGAACACCAAGCAAAGTCATGAACTCCTTCCAAGTAGCAGTCAGCTTCTGACCATTGGTCATCCAAGTCATAGTCCGTGCCTCATCAGAATGAAAGTACACAAAGGCAAAGAACTGAGCCACAATCTCAGGATCATAGTCTTCATGGAAAGAGACGATGTGCTCAATGCCAAATTGCTCCACAAGATCCAGAGCCTCACCAAAATAGTCCCGGTGCTTTGCTTCCCTCAGATGATGCATGTCGATCCAGTGCACGTCCACATAGATGTTCCGCTTGGCCTTGATCACGTCCAGATAAATGAGATTCTGCTGCTTGGTCCAGAACATATCATTCCCTCGAAAGTTGGCACGAGATTGCACATAGGGGTTGATCCTCCTGCGAGAGATGTACTCAGCGAGTGGTCTCTCATCCATACCCATGGTGGGTTCCTTGTCCTTGGAGGCGGTGGACTTGGTCCTGCGTTGGGGGGCACGGGAGCCCTCTGGAGCTTCATCTTGATTGCGCAGACGCTTGGAGCCCGTGTCATGGCTTGGATTGGAACGGTGAGCAGAGGTACCGGAGCCACCACCTAAGACACAAGGCACAAGAACACACACAAAAGCGAGAAGGATCAATGCAAAGAACACAACAAAGCTGTGAAACAAGTAGAACTAGCATTTGATAATTGTCACATGATAGATTTGACAACATGGTAGCACTGTGCGGGCGGAACTAAAAAATTAGTACTGCTCTAAGTCACGGTAGTACCGTGCGGGCGGTAGTACCGCGCGGGAGATGCGGTAGTACCGCTCCGGCGGTAGTACCGCACGGGAGGTGCGGTAGTACCGCACGGAGTCAGATCCGAAACTGCCACTGGATCTAAGTACTATCGCAGCAACCAAGCGGTACTACGGTCGATCAAATCTACCATGGGGCAACAAATCAAGTACTATCTCTACGCATTACTACTCTCCTACATCCTACTCTTGCATAGATCTAGCCTAAAATCTCAAGAACCGCAAGCATCTCCCCAAAAACCTAGAAGCACAAGAATCAACCAACAAGAGAGGGATTTGGGGGAGAAACCTTGGTCCATGGCAAGAGGACGTGGTGGGGAACGATCCCATCGGTCGGAATCCGAGGAGAGCGGCCGGGGACGGAGATCCGATGAGGGCCTCCGGCGCCATTCGTGGGCAGGAGAGAGAGAGAGGCGGCGTGGGGAAGAAAGGGTGAATGGGTATGGGGGAGTTGGAACTCCCCCTGCCCGCTCTTAACCCCCGTGCGCTCGCTACTCCATGGTAGTACCGTGGGTCCTCCCGGTAGTACCGCCCGGGCGGAAGTACCGCGCCGTGGGCGGTAGTACTGCTCCACCAGCGGCAGTAAAAAATTACTACCGTGCTGGTTGCGGTAGTACCGTGTCCTTGCGGTAGTACCGTGGCATGCCATGGTAGTACCATGAGCCCAAGAAAATGCAGTTTCGACCAAAGGGAAAAACATCTTTGCACGAAACCTTCAAGTGAACGAACACACCAATGAGCTGACGAACAAGACACCACAAACACAAGCTAGGCACAAAGAGAGAAAAAGAAAAGACAACAAGGAACACAAAACCAAAACCGACCTTTCCAAGGAGAGGGCGGTGGCCGGAGCCACCTATGTTTGAGTTGATTGGTATGGCACCGCGAAGAATTATCTTTGGGCCCATGACCGAAACTCGTCTTTGAAGCACAAGTACCATCAAAAATGGTGAATGTGAAAGAGTTTATTAATGTATGCATAATGGGGGGAGGGAGAGTTCATTGAGAGAACAACACTCCCCCTATGTCCATGCCTACACCTAAACTAGACAACAAGTTGAGAGTGGTGGGATGTGCAAGGGTTCAAGTCACATTGCTCGAATCAATGATATTTAGCTCATTCCTTAACTCATGAAATCTTGCTTCATCCAAGGGCTTCGTGAAAATATCTGCAAGGTTATCATGAGTGTTGACATAGTTGAGCTCGATCTCCCCTCGCCTAATATGATCCCGGATGAAGTGATACCGAATCTCAATGTGCTTCATCTTGAAGTGTTGCACCGGGTTGAGAGAAATCTTGATGGCACTTTCATTGTCACACCAAAGAGGCACTTTGTCACAAATGACACCATAATCCTTTAAAGTTTGCCTCATCCATAAGAGTTGTGCACAACAACTACCGGCCGCCACATACTCCGCTTCGATGGATGAGAGAGACACAACTTTGCTTCTTGGAAGACCAACTAACCAAAGAGCAACCAAGAAATTTGCACCCTCCGGAAGTGGACTTCCTATCCACTTTGTCTCCCGCCCAAGTCGGAATCCGAATATCTCTCAAGTTTGAAGTTTGCTCCTCTTGGGTACCATAAGCCAAAGTTTGGGGTATGAGCCAAATATCGAAAGATTCGCTTGACCGCCACCAAGTGACTTTCCTTTGGTGCGGCTTGAAACCATGCACAAATTCCCACACTCAACATGATATCCGGTCTAGATGCACAAAGGTAAAGCAAGGAGCCAATCATGGAGCGAAATACCTTTTGATCCACCGCTTTACCATTGGGATCAATGTCAAGTTGGCATTTGGTGGGCATTGGGGTGGAAGCCGGCTTGACATCACTTAGCTTGAATCTCTTTAGCATGTCTTGAGTGTATTTGGCTTGGTTGATGAAGGTACCTTCTCTTCTTTGCTTGATTTCGAACCCGAGGAAGAACTTCAACTCTCCCATCATAGACATCTTGAACTTTGAGGTCATAAGTGCGGCAAATTCTTCATTGAAAGCTTTGTTAGGGGAACCAAAGATAATATCATCAACATATAGTTGGCACACAAATAACTCCCCTTTGACCTTCTTAGTAAAAAGAGTGGGCTCGATTTTCCCGATTTCGAACCCACGATCTTGTAACAACTCCGTAAGATGCTCATACCACGCACGTGGGGCTTGTTTAAGGCCATAGAGCGCCTTATGGAGTTGGTACACATGATCGGGGAAGTAGGGATCTTCGAACCCGGGGGGTTGTTTGACATACACCAACTCATTAATGTGACCATTAAGAAAAGCACTCTTCACATCCATTTGTTCCAACGTGAAATTATATGAGAAGCATAAGCAATCAACAAACCAATAGATTCAAGGCGAGCAACGGGAGCGAAGGTTTCACCGTAGTCGATACCCTCGACTTGGGAGTAGCCTTGTGCCACCAAGCGAGCCTTGTTACAAACAATAATCCCATGATCATCTTGATTGTTCTTGAATATCCACTTGGTGCCTATGACGTTATGATTCCCGGTTGGCCTTGGAACTAATTTCCACACTTGGTTATGCTCGAAGTTGTTGAGTTCTTCATGCATGGCATTGAGCCAATCCGGGTCCTCGAGCGCCCCATAAACCTTTTGTGGCTCGACACAAGACCCAAACGCATGATGTTCACAATAGTTTGCTAATTGTCTACGAGTGCTTACCCCCTTTCTTAGGCTTCCAACCACATTCTCCATAAGATGACCTTTGGTGGTGAGCTTGGAGGCGATCTTCGCGTTACGACGCTCTAAATCCTCCTCGGAAGTGAAGAGAGGAGGGGTAACTTGATCATCCTGAGCGTCATCTTGAGCTTGTCCTTGATCTTGAACTTTCTCAAAGGGAAGGACTTGACCTTGGGCATCATTCGGTGGTTCGCCATCATCTTGAGGTTGATCTTGCTCATGAGGTTGAGGGCCTTCACTTTGTTCTTCGGAAGCGTGTGGGTCTTAGGTTGGTGATGGCTCCACTTGAGTGGAGCTTTGTCCTTCTCCTTCGGCTACAAGGGGTTCCTCAATAGGTAGGATATGACCAACACCCATTCTTCTTATGGCTTGGGGAGGATTTCATCACCTACATCACAAGTATCACTTTGCTCCACTTGGGAGCCATTATTCTCGTCAAACTCCATGTTACATGTCTCCTCAATGAGTCCGGTGGACTTGTTGAGGACATGGTAAGCATGAGAGTTTGTAGCATAACCAAAAAATATGCCCTCATAAGCTCTAGCCTCAAATTTAGACAAACAAACACCTTTCTTGAGAATGAAACACTTACACCCGAACATCCAGAAGTACTTGAGGTTGGGCTTGTTACCGGTAAGAATTTCATAGGGAGTCTTGTTCAAGCCATTGCGGAGGTAGCCGATTTAATGCATGACATGCTGTGTTGATGGCTTCGGCCCAAAAGTTATAAGGAGACTTGAACTCCACCATCATGGTCCTTGCCGCATCCATCAACGTCCGGTTCTTCCTCTCTTCTACACCATTTTGTTGAGGGGTGTAAGGTGTGGCATACTGATGCTTGATCCCCTCATCATTGAGAAACTCATCCAAGGTGTAGTTCTTGAACTCGGTGTCGTTGTCACTCCTTATGATCAAGATCTTTGCATCATGTTGCCGTTGAGCTTCATTTGCAAAGTCGATGATGGTTTGTTGAGTCTCGCTCTTCCTCTTGAAGAAATATACCCAAGTATATATTGAATAGTCATCCACGATCACCAAGCAATACTTCCTACCCACAAGACTATCAAATGAAGGAGGCCCAAAGATATCCATGTGAAGGAGCTCCAAGGGTCTCTTCGAGTAGATGATAGTCGAGGGAGGGTTAGTCGTCTCATGAAGCTTTCCCTCGATACAAGCACTACAAGCATGATCTTTGGCAAAGCTAACATTTGTTAGTCCCCGGACATGGTCCCCCTTGAGAAGGCTTTGCAAAGATCTCATATTGACGTGGGCTAAACGGCGATGCCAAAGCCATCCCACATCAACTTTAGCCATTAGGCATGTCGCAATCTTAGTGGGTCACTTCGAAAAGTTAATCACATAAAGACCATTCTCGACATGCCCAACAAAGGCTACTTTAAGAGTCATGCTCCACAAGAGGGCCACGGTATCAACATCAAAGAAAGTAGCAAAGCCCATGAGTGCAAGTTGACGGGCGGAAAGAAGATGGTAAGCAAGGGACTCAACAAGCATGACTTTCTCGATCGAGAGATCATGAGAAATAACAACCTTGCGAAGCCCCAATACCTTAGAGGACGAGGCATCACCCCACTCGACGTTGGTGGGCATAGATGGAATCCTTTGCACATCCACCACCAACTCCTTGCTTCCGGTCATATGATTTTTTGCTCCACTATCGAGCAACCATGATCCTCCACCGGAAGCAAACACCTACACGAAATCAATGCTTGGCTTTAGGTACCCATTGAGTAATGGGTCCTTTGATGTTAGTGACAAGGGTCTTGGGAACCCGAATAGACCATTCAATGTACTCATAAGGGGAACCAACAAATTTAGCATAAACATGTCTATCACTAGCACAGCATAACATATAGGAAGGGTTAAAGTCGCCGGCTTTGTTGCAAGGGGTGGCATTGCCCTTCTTGACATCACCACCCTTCACATTGTGAGCACTCTCTCCCTCCTTCACAAACGTTTGCTTGAGAGGAGGAGGTCGTTTGGTCTTGTCATTCTTCTTCTTGTTCTTGGACTTGCGTGCGAACCCAACTCCCTCCTTGGCCACAACTTCCTTTTTATTGCTCAAAAGTTCATTGAGGTTTTTCTCACCTTGAATGCATGTCACAAGGCCTTTCTTCAATTGATCTTTCAACTGGGCATTCTCCTCCACAAGATGCACATGCTCACAACACGGATTAGTAGCATTTGCGTTATCAATTAAGACCATATGAGGAAAAGTGGTTTTCTCCTTGGTTAGCTTCACTTGGAGTTGAACATGAGACTCCTTGAGACTAGCATGAGCACCCTTCAAGGCCTTGTGAGACTTGTCAAGTAAATCAAACTCCTCTTTGAGTCTAGCAAGGTCAACCCCAAGTTTAGCCTTCTCGGAGTTTACCACATGAGAGACAACAAGAGCATGATCAAGATCTTTCTTTAGTTTAGCATGGACATCGTTGTGTGACTCCTCAAGAGCCAAACAATGCCCACGCTCTTCCTCAAGAGCATTAGAGAGATCCAATATCTCATCGGCATAGTCACGACTATGACCTTCCATCTTAGAGATGGTTTCTTCATGAGCCTCGATCATGTCATTGGCTTCACCAAGTTGTTCCAAGAGGGCAACAAAGTGCTTCTTGGATTTTCCCTTGAGTTTACTCATAAAAGACTCAAATTCATTCATCTCTTCATTAGATCCCTCCTTTTCATCAACGCAATCCGTCAAGGAAGGATTAGTAATGATGGTGGTTTTGATGTTGGGGGTTACCTTGTTAGTGGCTTTAGCCATGATGCTTGGCGGTGATGTTCTTGTTGGGTGAATCGAATAGAGACACCCGGGGAGTTGTGGCAATGGCAACGGAGGCCATGGCCATTGCTTCTCCATCTCCATAATCATCGTCATCCTCATGGTATTCTTCTTGAACCACTAACCCTCGAGTAGGAGTCTTTTTGGTGAAGTTGTTCTTGTTGGGGAAGGACTTGGCTTTGTCTTGTCGAATGAGCTTGCCACCATTGTCTTCCCGCTTCTCGTAAGGACAATCCACAACAAAGTGACTCACATTGCCACAATTGTAACAAGCTCACTCGTTGCTTGCCCTTGAACCCACTTGAATTGTTCTTGTTGAAATTGGGCCTTGTGTTCTTCTTGCTCCAAAATTGCCTTGAAGCAAGAGCCATGTGCTCATGATAATCATATTTTGTATCCTCGGGATTGCCCTCCTCATCTTCCTCTTATTCCTCTTCTTCCACAATGACCTTGGCCTTCAAGGCAAGATTGGACTTCTTTGTTCTTTTGAGAATGGAGCACTGCGTTGTCGGCGGTCTTGTCCAAGATGCTCATAGCAACTAACTCATCCAAAACTTCACTTGAGGTCATGGAGTGGAAGTCCGGTCTTTGACGGATGAGGAGGACATGCGCTTGATCCAATTTTCATCCGTGTCCTTGCTCCCATGATCTCGAAGTGTGACCGCGAGTTTGGTTACTCTCCGAAAGAGCTCATGAGGTTCTTCATCTTCTTTCATTGCAAACTCATCGGCTTCATCTTGCACCACCTCATAGTTGGAGCATTGAATGCTTGCGCTTCCCCGATAGAGAGACACAACGCAATGCCATGCATCTTTGGCCATGGCGTAGGGTCGAAGATTAGGGAGATCTTTGGGGAGAATTGCATCTTGGGTGATGAAGAGAGCATTCTCATTGAATTGATTATCCACGGATTCTCTTGGGGTAAAGTTGCTTCGGTCATGTGGATAGAAAGCTTCTTCAATGATTCTCCAAAGATTAGTATTCACATGATTTAAATGATGCTTGAAGAGATACACCCAAGAATCAAAATCCTCATTTTTCACAATCTTAGGAGGAGGACCGGCATGATTTAAATGAGTAGAGGGAATCGGTCCTCCATAAGTTGGAGGTTCCACATGGGCAAAGATGTCGGTGCCATTTCTACCACTAGTAGAAGGACCCTTTTCACTATTTGCTTCCCCCTTGTCGGAATTAGCACCCGTCACCTTGTTAGTGGGATCACCCACTTTCATCGGCGAGGTAGATAGTTTAAGTCCTTCTAAGAATTTAGTAAACATGCTTTCAACCTCGGTCGTCATGGAGGTTTTCAATGTGTCCAAAGTCACATTGAATTCCTCACGAGAGACCGAGGTTCCCCCATCGGCCGTAGACGAGCTAGTATTCACACGGAGTGCTCCTCCACACTGTCTGCGGTGTCAACCATACTCTTCGGACGGCAAAGTCCTTAATAAAGAGACGAGGCTCTGATACCAATTGAAAGGATCGATATAGTTGACTAGAGGGGGTGAATAGGCAACTAACCCTTTTTAAACTTTTCTTTACCAAATTAAACTTTGCATCAAAGTAGGTTGTCTAGATATGCAACTAGGTGAGCAACCTATATGATGCAATAACAACTAGCACACAAGAAAGCAAGGGATACAACACAAATAAGCTTGCACAAGTAAAGGCACGAGATAACCAAGAGTGGAGCCGGTGGAGATGAGGATGTGTTACCGAAGTTCCTTCCTTTGAGGGGAAGTACGTCTCCGTTAGAGCGGTGTGGAGGCACAATGCTCCCCAAGAAGCCACTAGGGCCACCATATTCTCCTCACGCCCTCACACAATGCGAGATGTCGTGATTCCACTATTGGTGCCCTTGAAGGCGGCGACCGAACCTTTACAAACAAGGTTGGGGAAATCTCCACAACTTAATTGAAGGCTCCCAATGACACCACGAAGCTTCACCACAATGGACTATGGCTCCGAGGTGACCTCAACCATCTAGGGTGCTCAAACACCCAAGAGTAACAAGATCCGCTAGGGATTAGTGGGCGGAATCAAATTTCTCTTGGTGGAAGTGTAGATCGGGGCCTTCTCACCCAATCCCAAGCAAATCAACAAGTTTGATTGGCTAGGGAGAGAGATCGGGCGAAAATGGATCTTGGAGCAACAATGGAGCTTAGGGTTCGAAGAGGTAGTCAACTAGAGGAAGAAGACACCCCTTATATAGTGGTGGGACAAATCCAACCGTTATCCACTTAACCAGCCCATGACTTGCGGTACTACCGCTCCAGACAAGCGGTACTACCGCAAGGGCTCACGGTACTACCGCTCCAGACCAGCGGTACTACCGCAAGGGCGCACGGTACTACCGCGATGGGCCGCGGTACTACCGTTGCTACAGCATGCGCTAGTCCAGGCCAGAGCCGTAAGGGCTGAAAGCGGTACTTCCGCCGACGCGGTACTACCGCTCCCCCTTGCGGTACTACCGCAAGGCTGGAGTGGACTAGTCCTGGGAAGGGCGCGGATGAAGAAAAATACATCCGCGCCTACTTCCGCAGAAAAACAGATGAGCACAAATCCGGCATGGTACTACCGCGCCTGGCGAGCGGTACTACCGCGTAGGGAGCGGATGTAAAAAATTACATCCGCCCCTACTTCCGCTCGTGTTGCGGAACAAGGTCTGAGGCCACTGCACTACCTCTCCTTAAGAGCGGTACTACCGTGGGCACCTACGGTACTACCGCAACAGCGTGCGGTACTACCGCGGGTGCCTGTGTTACTACCGCTCCTAAGAGCAGTACTACCGCATGCCTCAGAACAGCAACACTAGGTATCCTTCTTTTTGCAAAATATGAGGATAACCGAAGAAGCTCCAAAGGGCAGAGGGAAAGGCGGGGAAAAGAAGAAACCGTGTACATGATGATTCCACCCGAACCTTTCCAACGCGGACCCCCTCTTAATAGTATGGCTATCCTACGACTCAAACCACCGAAAATAACCGTAGAAAAACACCGTCTTCAGTAGTCTTCGAGGGGCACCAAACCGTCTTGTGCCTAGTGACGATAGTCTAAGAAACTCAAGGCACACGATTAGTCCGCAAAAGCATTGTCATCAATCACTAAAACACCTTAGGGATAAAAATGCCCACATCAGCGCTATCAGCCCTCTGGTGATGCTCTATACCTTTCTATGGTGTGTCAGGAGCATGCTCTTCAGCAGGGTGACATGTTTGTTGATGAGTTATATTCATAGTGCTCTGCCATCTGGCGTCAGCTTGACTCACTGAGGACCGTTGTTTGTGGCACCTGTCGTTGTTGTCAGAGTACTCGGTCTGATCTGTAGTTTCAGCGGGTCCATGAGTTCTTATCTCGTCTCCACTCTGAGTTTGAGCCCAGACATGCTCACTTGCTTGCTCGTGGTCGTGTTCCTATCTCGGAGGTGCTTGCCGAGCTTCGTGCTGAGGAGACCCGCCTTCGCTCTGCTGGTTTGCTGGTGGTCCCGTCTGTGTTAGCTGCTCGGGCTCCTGTGTCGTCTGCTCGGCTCACCACTCCACCGCTCCTCCCCACACCTTCAGGAGGGTGGGTCGCCCTGCTTATATTGAGAGGGGTCGGTCGCGCCGTGACACCTTTTGTGGCTACTGCTCTCGGCCAGGTCACCCAGAGTCTGATTGTCGTGAGAAGAAGCGAGACCAGCGGCGCTCCTCTTGCAGTGGGACTCCTGGATCTTCCTCGACTTCGTCACCCACTGACCAGGATATTGTGAGGCTCAAACGTCTCTTGGCTTCCTTAGGCTCTTCGTCGACTGGTTCAGCTGTTGTTTTGTCTGCATCCACTTCTCCACCACCGCAGGCATCTACACAGTCAGGTACATCTTCGTGGGTTTTGGATTCTGGAGCCCAGGGGCGGATCTACACCCCAGGCCCCCAGGGCCCAGGCTGGGGCGTGACTTTTTTTCTTAGCTATTACTATGCTATGTTTTTCACATGGGCCCGGGGCCTAGCCCAAGAACATAGCCAAGGCCGAGACGCAGGAGCGAAGGGGCCACGACCTAGGCACCAGTTCGCTCGTACGTGACTCAGGAGCGATCTCGGACTGCTGCCTCCCCTCCTGTGCACCGCGGCTCCCCTGCCCCGACGGCCTCATGAACAGAACTGCCCCCTCCCCATCAAGGCGGGTGTCAGGGCCCCAAGTTCCCCTGCTCGCCTGCTCCCCGCTGGACTGCCGTAGCTGTCTGCTGATCTAGCCGGGCGGCGCCGCCGCTGTACTCCGGCCAGCGGCCACTGCCTAACTCCGGACTTCTCGTCTCCCTACGACCCTGACGCCGCTCTACTCCGGCCACCACTCGACTCCGAACTACAATTTAATTGATGTATAGCCCCTGCCTATGTATGATATGAAAAAAATAACTGAACCTTGAACCAACTCTGGCCTGCCTAAGTCTATATGTATTGTCAATTTGAAGCTGAAGCATTTTAATGTCACTTCATTTCATATTGCAGAAATAGAAGATGAAGAGATATTTACTATATTGAGCGAGATGTATTTGCAAGTATTCCCAATGATGATATTTTATATCGCTTTCAAGCGTATAGGGATCGCATAGGGCTTTTACCTCCTCGTAGAGGTAAGTTTTTAGGTTTTAATTAATCATTATTATTTCACTATATTTATGTATTTTCTTATGAAATTACATTTTTCATGTCTTGAAGGTGTTGCTTCTTCGTCTGCCGTTGATCATGTTATGGGAGGCACAAATGAAATAAACAACTGATATGGTGCACTTTTGTATCCTGGTATTATTTCTAGTTTTGCCATGTTTTATCTCTTCTGTTGGATTGTTAAGCACTGAGATTAAATTCTAGAATTATTGAACAATTGAGATTTTTTTTGTTTGTTTGTTATCACATATGGCTTTTTTTAAATGTCATAATGTATTTTTGTAGTTGTTATAAGTGCCAAAGTTTTTCCATTCCATGTTGCCAAAAGAAATTTTGGGCCCGGACTTTGCTCCAATCCTGGCTCCGCCACTGCTGGAGCCTCCTTCCATATGTCTTCTGATTCTTCTGTGTTGTCTTCTCTCCGACCTCTTGGTTCGCCTGTTAATGTTCTTACCGCCGATGGTACACCTCTTCCCGTTGCTAGCCGTGGTCTTCTTTCCACTCCATCTTTTTCTATTCCTAGTGTTTCACATGTTCCCCGCCTTACCATGAATCCGTTTTCCGCTGCCCAACTTACTGATTCTGGTTTGTCGTGTCATTCTTGATACTGACTCTTGCTCCATTTAGGATCGTCGCACCAAGGATTTGGTTGGTGCTGGCCCCCGGCACCGTGAGTCAGAGGGCCTTTGGGAGGTTGACTGGATTCGTGTTCCTTCCGCTGCCACCACTCCTGCCAGCTCACATGCTCTTGCTGCCTCTTCTGCGTCCTTCCAACAATGGCATCGTCGCCTTGGTCACATCTGTGGCTCTCGCTTGTCTTCTTTAGTTCGTCAGGGCCTCTTAGGGTCTGTATCTGGAGATGTTTCATTACATTGTAATGGTTGTAGACTTGGCAAACAGACCCAGTTGCCTTATCCTACCAGTGAGTCGGTATCTCAGCGTCCTTTTAACTTGGTTCATTCTGATGTTTGGGGCCCTGCTCCCTTTGATTTGAAAGGTGGTCATTGCTACTATATCTTGTTTATTGATGATTTCTCTCGCTACACTTGGCTCTACTTCATGAAATCTCGTAGCGAGGTTCTCTCTATATACAAACGTTTTGTTGCCATGGTTCACACCCAGTTTTCCACGCCCATTCGTACTTTTCGTGCTGACTCCGCTGGTGAGTTTATCTCCCAGCTGTTGCGTGTTTTTTTTTGCGGAACAGGGTACTCTTGCCCAGTTCTCATGTCCTGGTGCTCATGCTCAGAATGGCATTGCCGAACGTAAGCATCGTCATCTCCTTGGGACGACTCGTGCGCTGATGATTGCCGCTTCCCTTCCACCTCACTTTTGGGCCGAGGTTGTGTCTGCATCCACCTATCTCATCATCATTCAGCCATCGACTGCTTTGTAGGGTGGTATCCCTATGGAGTGTCTCACTGGTCGTTCTCCTGACTACTCAGCTCTTCCTATGTTTGGATGTGTGTGCTATGTCCTTCTTGCCCCACGAGAACGCACCAAACTGACTGCTCAGTCGGTTGAGTGTGACTTCCTTGGCTACAGTGATGAGCACAAGGGTTATCGTTGTTGGGATCCTGTTGGTCATCGTTTGCGCATCTCGCATGATGTGACCTTTGATGAGTCTCGCTCTTACTACCCCCGTCCTTCTTCCTCGAGCTTCTCTGTGGATCATATTTCTTTTCTTCTTCTCCCTGATACACCCTGCTATGTGCCTCCTGTTTCCTCTCCTCCTCCTGCACCTCTCATTCCCTCTCCTTCACCACCGACACCATCTTCCCCATCCTCCCCCTTCACCTCTCCACCATCATCTCAGTCCGTCGCCCTCTCTCACTGTTTCCTCTCCACTATACTCGCCGCCCTCGTTCTGAGGATGCTTCTCCTGATGCGCCTTCCACCTCTGGTGCACCTCCCTTCACGCCTCCCCCGGTTCATAACCTCCGTGCTCGGCCTCGCCCCCCGCCTGATCGCTCCTCTCCTGCTCGGTACGGTCTCTCAGCTATTGCTGAGCCCACTTCCTATCGGACTGCCATGACTCAGCCTGAATGGCAGCTTGCGATGGCCGAAGAGCTTGCTTCCCTTGAGCGCTCTGGCACATGGGATCTGGTTTCCCTCCCTTACGGTGTTTGTCCCATCACCTGCAAGTGGGTCTACAAGATTAAGACTCCCTCTGATGGTTCTCTTGAGTGCTACAAAGCGTGTCTTGTGGCCCGTGGTTTTCAGCAGGAGCAGGGACGCGATTATGATGAGACATTCGCTCCTGTGGCCCACATGACCACTGTACTCACTCTTGTTGTTGTGGCTACTGTTCGTCATTGGTCTATCTCTCAACTTGATGTTCAGAACACCTTTCTCAATGGCGAGTTGCGTGAGGAGGTTTATATGCAGCCACCTCCAGGGTACTATGCTCCTGATGGTATGGTCTGTAGACTTTGCTGCTCCCTCTATGGTCTTAAACAGGCCCCTCGCGCCTGGTTTGAGCGTTTTGCCTCTGTGGTGACTGCCGCTGGTTTCTTGCCCAGTGATTATGATCCAGCGTTGTTTGTTCACACGTCTCCTCGTGGTCGGACTCTTCTCCTCCTCTATGTTGATGACATGATCATCACTGGTGACAACCTTGACTATATTGCCTTTGTTAAGGCTCGCCTTCACGATCAGTTCCTCATGACTGATCTTGGTCCACTTCGCTACTTTCTTGGGATTGAGATCTCCTCGACCTCTGATGGCTTCTACATCTCCCAAGAAAAATATATTCAGAATCTTCTTGCTCGCGCTGCTCTCGGTGATGAGCGCACTGTTGTGACTCCTATGGAGCGCAACGTTCAGCTTCGTGCCTCCGATGGTGACCCTCTTCCTAATCCCACTCGCTATCGTCATCTTGTTGGCAGTCTTGTCTATCTTGCTGTTATGCATCCTGACATCTCCTATCCTGTCCACATCCTGAGTCAGTTTGTTTCAGCCCCCACCTCTGTCCACTATAGTCATCTCCTCCGTGTTCTATGATATCTTCGTGGCACGATCTCTCAGCGCCTTTTTTTTCGCTCCAGCTCTCTTGAGCTCCAGGCCTACTCTGATGCTACCTGGGCTAGTGATCCCTCTGATCGACGCTCGTTGTCTGCTTATTGTGTCTTTCTTGGTGGCTCTCTTATTGCCTGGAAGACAAAGAAACAAACTACAGTTTCTCGCTCGAGTACAGAGGCTGAGTTACGAGCCATGGCTATGTTGATGGCTGAGGTGATCTGGTCGCGGTGGTTACTTGAGGATTTTGGTGTGTCTGCTCCTACCTCGACTCCCTTCCTGTCAGACAGTACTGGCGCTATCAGTATTGCGCGTGACCCGGTGAAACATGAGCTCACCAAGCACATCGGTGTGCATGTCCACTTTGTGTGTGCTGCTGTGCAGGATCAGATTCTCGCTCTTCACTATGTGCCCTCTGAGTTACAGTTGGCGGACTTCTTTACAAAGGCATAGACTCAAGCGCATCATGGCTTTTTCCTCTCCAAACTCAGTGTTGTTGATCCACCATGAGTTTAAGGGGGGGTGTTAGATGTGTATAATCCCTTTTCGGTATATCCCCGTTGTATAAGGAGTTTTCTGCACTATGTCATACATGTATATGTAATGGTCTTTGGCCCTCAGAAAATACTAGTTGATATTCATCCAACAGTTACCTCAGTCGGTACCTTTTGTTATACTCCGTATGCCCTTGCTTCTAGGGTAGTGAACTTGGGTAGGGCGTATAGGTCAGGCCTATGACCCTACCCGAGGTCCATGGCATCGTCATATTTCCCGAACGAAAAAAAGGGTATGACGTGGCTAATCACCTTGCTCCAAGATTCGCGCTAATGATCCAAGGGTACTACAAAACACGTTCGGGCTGGGATCCTAAAATCCTGACGTTCGGTAGTTATCCATTCTGAATATGAATGCTTGTGTTTCATCACAATACGCATAGGAGTTTTTGTTTTAAGAAATGGCTGCATGAGAAAAGACTCACCGACAACTCCATACACCACGCACGTGACCTGAGCAAGTTGCATAGTAGCTCAAGTTACAACGGATGCTCTTGCCTTTTTTGCATTTGTTTAAGCGATGATCCGGATGGAGCATAGGAGTATGGCGATTTTGACGATGTGCTTGACCACCGCGCACGCTTCGCGAAGGATTCTCTTTGTGTTTTGTTTCCAAGCTTACGCTCTAATTTTTCTATCCTTCCAACGTCAATTAAACAAAACAATTCACCCAGTAGACTCGCACTCCAGTGGATGGTTGGTCTTTGGTGTGCGGACTACGCGTGGCATTCATGGACACGGGACAAATCTCCGTTCTTGAGTTGATGGACACGAGACTATCGAAAACTAAATTAATCCCCACAAGGAAAGGATCATGACTGTTTTCTTCGAGGAGTGGTAACATTACTTAGACCCTGTTTGGTTCATTAGTCCTAGGAATTTTTCTAGTCCCAACTAAAAAGTCCCTAGTCCCTAAAAAGTCTCTTTCTGTTTGTTTTCAGGGACTAAAAAGTCCCTAGTCCTTCCCTAGAGGTTATTAAATGACATATAAAAGATCATGTTACCCCTAGTATACAGAAAAATAATAACCAAACAACACCATGGGGCAGCAGGGCAATGGGTGCAGGGAGGGGCATTGTTGGAAAAGTCCCAACAAGTCCCCAAAAAGACTCTCCTTGAGAGTCTTCTTCATTTAGTCCCAAAAAGCAACTTTTAGTCCCTAGTAGTCCCTCATGTTTGGTTAAAAAGTATCTAAGAAGGACTTTTTCTAGTCCCTACACCAAAAAGTCCCTCGAAACAAACACCCCCTTAACTTCTCAAACAAACTACTCCCTCTCTCAATTTATAGGCGTGCATGTATCCCTAGGTCGTCATTTTAACCAACCTAATACAAGTCATATATTACAAAAAATAATCAATATAAACTTTAGATGTTCTATTTTCAAACGGTATAATTTTTGTGTTATATAGTTTATATTAGGGCCAGCTTTGAGCCCTTATCTTTTTGCATTGGTGATGGATGAGGTCACAAGGGGTATACAAGGAGATATCCCATGGTGTATGCTCTTTGCGGATGATGTGGTGCTAGTTGACTATAGTCCAACGGGGGTAAATAGGAAGTTAGAGTTATGGAGACAAACCTTGGAATCGAAAGGGTTTAGGCTTAGTAGAACTAAAACCGAGTACATGATGTGCGGTTTCAGTACTACTAGCTGTGAGGAGGAGGAGGTTAGCCTTGATGGCCAGGTGGTACCTCGGAAGGACACCTTTCGGTATTTGGGGTCAATGTTGCAGGAGGATGGGGGTATTGATGAAGATGTGAACCATCGAATCAAAGCCGGATGGATGAAGTGGCGACAAGCTTCTGGCATTCTCTGTGACAAGAGAGTGCCACAAAAGCTAAAAGGCAAGTTCTAGAGGACGCCGGTTCGACCCGTAATGTTGTATGGCGCGGAGTGTTGGCCGACTAAAAGGCGACATGTTCAACAGTTAGGTGTGGCGGAGATGCGTATGTTGAGATGGATGTGTGGCCACACGAGGAAGGATCGAGTCCGGAATGATGATATACGAGATAGAGTTGGGGTAGCACCAATTGAGGAGAAGCTTGTCCAACATCGTTTGAGATGGTTTGGGCATATTCAGCGCAGGCCTCCAGAAGCTCCAGTGCATAGCGGACGGCTAAAGCGTGCGGAGAATGTCAAGAGAGGGCGGGGTCGACCGATTTTGACATGGGAGGAGTCCGTTAAGAGAGACCTGAAGGATTGGAGTATCGACAAAGAGCTAGCTATGGACAGGGGTGCGTGGAAGCTTGCTATCCATGTGCCAGAGCCATGAGTTGGTTGCGAGATCTTATGGGTTTCACCTCTAGCCTACCCCAACTTGCTTGGGACTAAATGCTTTGTTGTTGTTGTGATAGTTTATATTAGGGTGATAAAATTCGCAACCTAGGTATACGCGCAGGACTTGTAAATTGAAACAGAGGGAGTACCTCCTCTCCCCCTTCCTCCAATCCTAATACTCCACATCAGCGAGTACGTAAAATTCGGGGTGCACTGGCGACTTTTAGCATGCCGTTGCGTAACTGCTACTGTAGCACATGTTGCCTTCCCTTGTTTACCTTTGAGTTAGTTATCAGGATGGGTGAGGAGTTTGGATGGCTACCATCAAAGCGAGATGAATATCACGGGACTTAGATCGACGCGCGATAAAAACCGATGATGAGTTAAGTTTCTAAGCTATTTAATGCACTTAGCACCTTATCTAAGCACATTTGTATTAGAAGAGACCTTACAGATTGTTATAAGATGTGTTTGATATAGTTTACTACCTAATTTCTCGATATAGCATTTGCGACTATTCTACGTCTCTAAACAAAAGGCACACTCACAGCCTCATTGGCGTACACTAGCACTTTAGACGGCGCTGCGGCGGTAGACCAGTAGCATCGAACAACCGAGTAGAGAGAAGAGGAAAACGTTCTAAAACAATTAAATTTATTAAGATTAGTAACACGTGAAATGCACAAAATATATTCTTTATAGAAATTATCACTATATTCTCAAGGTAAACTCTGAGTCAAACCATACTACACATAATTTCTGTAGTATGATATACCATAAAAGTATCTCTGATTTTCTTTAAACGATCAGGAGGAGCATGGCAATTTTGACCATATGCCGGGTGGATGGGCCAAGCTTGACCACCGTGCACTCTTTCGGGAAGGATCTACCTTCTTCCGGCTATTTTCCTGTGCAAGGAGGAGTATTTTGTTCTGTTAACACAATACATAAACAAGCTCAAAATAAACACAATACGTTAGTGAACAATTAGCATAGTATTGATGAAGGTACAATACATTAGTACGTATAAGTAGAATCTTGTATTAGTGAGTATTAGGATATTTTTCCTCAAAAATGTAAGAGGATATTATTTTAAAGATCTTTTTCTACCCTCACGTCGTTAGAGAAAATACATGACCAAAATACCATTCGTAAATTTTTACTTCTTCTTCAAAACGTCCCTTTGTAGTTTACTCCAAAGATGGTTGGTGTGTGTGTGCCGACAATGCATGCATGAATCTCATGGACACGAGGCAATCAAAATTAAATTAATCCCAACAAGGAAGGAATCCTAGACTGACTCCTTTAGTTGAGGAGCTGGTCTAGGGTGCAGGCCATGGGCGCATGTCGCGAGGCGTTGAACAGTGAGGTTGGAGTAACCAGTGCGGAGAGTTTGTTTATGTGGTATGTAGTTAATGAGAAGAGAAGTGTTTAGGCCCTGTTTGGTTCATAAGTCCTAGGACTTTTTCTAGTCTCAACTAAAAAGTTTCTAGTCCCTAAAAAGTTCCTCCTTGTTTGTTTTCAGAGACTAAAAAGTCCCTAATCCCTTCTTAGAGGTTATTAAATGACCATGTTGCCCCTAGTATATAGAGAAATAACAATCAAACAACACTATGGGGTGGCGGGCCAATGAATGCATGGAGGGGCATTGTTGGAAAAGTCCCAAAAAAGATTCTCCTTGAGAGTCTTCTTCATTTAGTCCCAAATGCCTAGTTTAATCCCTAAAAAGTCCCTCCCGTTTCATAAAAAAGTCTCTAAGAGAGACTTTTTCTAGTCCCTACACAGAAAAGTCCCTGGAAACAAACACCCTCTTAGAGTGACATAAGGCTAGCCATAGTGAGAGTAACTTAGGTAGTAACATAACACATCCCAAGATATATATGCTTATGTGGCATGGAGTTAATGAGGAGAGATGTGCTTGTGGTAACATACTATGTTGGTTTTTCGCGTCCCAATGCAAAATGAGTCTACACCATTATAAATGAAGGCTTGCATGATACCACACTTATGTTGCTACCCACTAAGATGGTAGTAACATAGACTAGTAACATATGCATGTTACTAGTCTAGTACTCCCTCCGTCCAAGTGCATAGGGCATCTAAGAAACTGCATCACAACCTAGGTGCATGGAGATTGGATAGAGGATGCTAAATCGAAAATCAATGGCAATAATTAATCTTCTTTCGCCTGCTTAAAAAATTGGGAAGAGCCAATCACTACATTGGTTTTTCCATGTCATTAATTTTCTAAGAGCAGCATGCAAATCCTATTTAATGCGTGAACCAATGAAAGTAGTAGCATGTAAAATAAAAATTAATGGTCGTGAGAATGAGGAGCTCCTTCCATGCATGGTGACTTATATATTTGAAATAATAAATTTTCATTAGACGCCCTATGCACCTGGACGGAGGGAGTAAGTTATTACCCACTATGACTAGCCTAATATGTTACCATAACATAGGGCATTCAACCCAAAGCAAAATGAATCTACTCTAATAAATGCAAGGATTTATGATATTTATTTTATGTTATTTTGCACTAAAGGTATGCATGACACTAGTATAAATTACTCCTTACTATGACTAGCCTGAGCTGATTGGAATCACTTGCCTTAGAATACTAACCAAGGTACAATCATCACTAAATTATGTAAAATCTTACTTTGTTAAGCAATATCGTATTTTGTGAACTGAGCATACTTCAAACGATAGAATCCTTGGGGTAAAATTATTCCATCAGGTTCAAGTCCAAACTTGGTACAATGACATTGGTGGCCATACTTTTCTAGATTTTTTTAGGCTTTTTGGTGATGCTCGTTCAGTAGAAGAAGAAGTTTAAGTCGACTACAAGGTGTATGTAATAATTTTGTCAATCTCAAAATGTTGTGTCAGCTTAGTATCGTACACGGGTGCTTAAAGATTTGTGTATATGAGCATCTACAATTGTATTGTGTTAAAAAAAGAGAGTAAAATCTTGTTTCGAAGCTCCTCGATATGTGACCTAATATTTTCTACTTCCAAATGGATAGTTTTTTCTTAACATAGTACAGACACAGATGCTCATATATATACGCGCGTGCACACACACACCTTACTCCTATGGACACTTTCGAGAGATTGAGTCGGCATATTATTTTGAGATTGACGAAGTCATCAAAAATCGTCATCGTAGTGACTGGAATGTCTCCTCCTAGTGGTCGTGAACCGTCGAAAATCATAAAATAAATCAAAAAATAAATGCGAGCACCAGGATTTCAAACCTGATGGGCCAAGAATACCACTATCCTCCTAACCTTGCAACCACATGTTTGTTCGCATTTCCAAATGGATAGTTTGTGCCGACGTTGCAACTGAAAACTAAAGTAACCCTTCGAAGGAAATGATCCGTTGAATATTGCTTCATTCGAGGAGGTGGGTTGATGGGGTGCACTTCCACATGTGAGTTAAATTAGCATTTAGCAACATGTTGTTGCCCCTAGCACAAGTTGCATAGGTTCTCTTGTTTATTATTTTATATGGATGAGGAGTTTCTCTCCACATGCTGCTGGTTGGATGGTCGGTCGAATTATAATCCGGTCGACCAATAGGCTTCTTCTCCAAGGCTCCATCGGAGGAACAAGGAGTGACTAACCTCTACGGTGAATGGCATTAGGTTGGTCATAGTGGGGAGTAACTTATACTAGTCTCATGCATATGACACTAGTCTAAGGGTCTGTTTGGTTCCAAATAAGTCACCAATTTATAAGTCGAAAAGTGAAAAAAGTGACTTATTTTACCAAATGGACCCAACTTATAAGTCACCCCAACTTATAAGTCATAAGTTGCTTCACCCCAACTTAAAACTTATAAGTCATCTCCTTTTGCGTGGGTCCCACCACCTGCATGATGTGGATTGGTGTGAAAAGGTGTGGTCAGGTGACTTATAAGTCAGGTGACAACCAAACAGGCGTGACTTATAAGTCACTGGTTTTAAGTCACCTGACTTATAAGTTGGTGACTTATTTGAAACCAAACAGGCCCTAAATTACTACCTTCATAGTGCAAAGTAACATAGTAGTAGTGTCATAGATTGCTTCATTTATTAGCTCATAGACTCATTTTGCCTCGGGAAGCGCTATGTTACAGTAACATATTATGTTACCACAAGCACATCTTTCCTTATTAAATACTTGCCACATAAGCAAAATTGTCTTGGGATGTGTTAAGTTACTACGTAAGTTACCCCCACTATGACTAGCCTTAGGCTGGCCATAGTGGGGGTAACATAAGTAGTAACATGTACTTGGGACTCGCAAACGTGCTTATGTGGCAGGTAATTAAAGAAGAGAGAGATGGTTATAGTAACATAGGTAGATACCGTAACATAATAAATGTGATGCTACTATGTGTCATGCATGACAATAAATGAGACCATCTATGATACTACTATATGATACTATGCACTATAGAGGTAGTAACATAGACTAGTAACATGCATTGTCATGCATGGCAATAAATGAGACCATCTATGATACTACTATATGATACTATGCACTATAGAGGTAGTAACATAGACTAGTAACATATGCATGTTACTAGTCTAAGTTACTCCCCACTATGACCAGCCTTAGTAATTCGGGGGCGATGAGATGACAAAAGTAATATCACGTTGAATGAAATTAATGGTGGAGCTAGGATTTGAAAATAGGGTGGTCAATGACGATGAACAAGTAATGTCACGTCGAGTGAAATTAGTGATGGATCTAGGATTAAAAACACACAGTTATCCAACCTAAGATTTTACATAGTGGTTGATTGCCCTGGATTCGTAACTACTACCCTGCCCCCCCCCCCCCCCTCACGAAAAAAACATTTTTCTATTACGATTCGCTCATTTGAAGGTTCGTTCTCGTTTTAGTCTTCAAGAAATTCAGAATATTTATGAATTTCCATTTTTTTCGCTGGGTCAAGCATGCCCCCCTCAAGAAAATACGCAACAGGGTGGTCACTGACCATGAGTAAGGAATGTCACGTCGAGTGAGATAGCTGGCAGCTGATGGCACATCGAGGGGGAGAGAAAGTGAGAAGATTGTCTTAGTGCGTCTGCATTTCATTGAGCTGCAAAAGTGGTTTATATTACTTAAAATGTTAGCGATCTGACATCAGCTCAAAGGTTGTTTAGTTGAGCGGGCGTGTTGTGACACGCTTAATTCTCATGTACAAATATCAAAGCAATACATGTGGCGATCGCCATGCGCTACTGCCATGCACTCCTCTAAGCAAACTATGAGCTGAAGACATTAGACGGTTCACTCAGGATGACAATATGGGCGAACACCTAAGCGGACGGCAAGTTCTATTTTTAGAGCAACTTTCTTTAACCAGATCCCTTTGATGCAGCATTGTAGTTTTGTTTGCCAACATTTGTGAATCCTAAACAAATTGGAACTTTTTTATTTAATTTGTTTGTCAATTATCCATTATGCATCATGGCAATTCCCTAAGACGTATGAAAATTACTCTGTTACATCATGACAGATTACTAACGATATTTACGCCGTCATGGTAATTTTTTCTTCACAATGTGGCAAATCTTTATATAATAGCATGAAAAATATATTCGTCTTAGCATGGTAATTCTCGAGCGCTTGTTGGGAAAGGCTTTGTTGAAGGGGCACTCCCAGATTGCGGTGTCGCTCGGATGGTCTCCCGGAGGGAACGATAATTGGCTCGATGACCCCACTAAGGGAACATCATCGCAATATTGGGGTTCTTTCATAAACTGCAAGGTTTATAGGGGGAAAGAACTTTCCCCGAGACACTTCAAAAAAGAAAAAGAAAGTGTCTTTTCTCCGATTGCACCGGCCTAATAGAACTACTTGCTGCTAACCAATGCCCCGCGAAAAACAGCAACGAATTAGCCAGTGATAATTTTGTCTCAAAATCTCTAACAGATTTCATCATCATATTAAAATGACGGGCGTGCGGCGCAAGGAGGCGATCAGCGCGAGGCGCTGACTGG
Organism: Triticum aestivum; assembly: GCF_018294505.1. Taxonomy (NCBI): domain Eukaryota; kingdom Viridiplantae; phylum Streptophyta; class Magnoliopsida; order Poales; family Poaceae; genus Triticum; species Triticum aestivum. The sequence continues at coordinate 834,699,519 of NC_057801.1, read as the reverse complement.
TCAGCGGATTGGAATCACTTACCTTTGAATATCGACCAAGGTACAATCATCAGTAAATTAGTAAGTAGGATCTTGTTTTGGCATAAGTAGGGTCTTGTTTTCCAAGCCCCTCGATACGTGATCAAATATTTTGTACTTGCAAATGGATGTTTGGTTTGCCGACTACGCATGGCATTCATGGACACGAGGCAATATCAGAAACTAAACTAATCCCCACAAGGAAAGAATCGGAGACTGACTGCATTGCTCGAGGAGCTGGTTTCATGGGGGTGCACATGTGCTAGCCACAAGTTGGGTTAGATTCTCTTGTTTTCGTTTAATTAGTTTTGGATGGACCTGGAGTAAGATTGATCGGGGCCGGCTCTACCTGTTGGAACACCCTAGGGCGAACTCGACGACACGGGCCCCTAAGCCCTCGGACTATTTAAATCGGTTGTATGTATGTGTATTTCTACATAAACAAATATATATTGAACTTCATTCGCATAATACTAAGAGTAAACTTTCAACCATAAATCTTTAGTTTGAGATGTCTAGCAATAATTGTTGGCCAGTGCCATATTATGACAGAGACACTGAAAAGATAGCAAATGAAACTAACATGATTATCTTAAATTAGATCCAAGTTCAAATGACTCCATCAACAACAATAATGCTTCACAAAAAAGTTTCTTTGGCGTTTGTTGATGCAAAGTCATCGATATGAAGATCAACATTGTCCAAGATATGTACTGCATAGAATTATAAATTTGTAGAGATTGTCAAGAAAAAAGGAATACCTTGAGCTACAAATTAGACATTAGAAATTTGGATCAAGAAAAGGGAATACATAGATTTGAAATTTGTACATGAGAACCCTAATCATGTACTCAGTACACTGAAATTGGGGATGGATGAACACGTACTTGATGACGAACTCATGGTCACGGTCTCACTGATGGCCGAACATGAGTGACTGAGTGGCCGCCGGTCGCTCAGCGCCTCGGCCAGGCAGTGAACGGCGGCAGTGCGGCACACAACCAGAGGAGAATCGGTAGACGGAGGTTGCAGGCAGCTAGAGCGATGAAGCGATCCTGAATTCACGAATGAAGTGTGCGGGGTGCGACGCTTCTGTTTCCTAGCACTAGCAATCAACAATTTGGCCAGCCCATCTTATTTTCCATATCTATTTTTTACTGTGCTATGGCATACATGCATGCCAATAAGATCATGGGGCCCCAAGGTTGTTACCTCTCTGGCCATACACGAGGGCCGCCCCTGAGATTGATATCATGGTAATTTTCTCCCCGTACTGGCTGGATGATGGCCGCTCGAACTATAACCCGGTCCAGCCAAATTGAATCAAAGAGTGCCTTCTTCTCCGCGGCTCCACCGGAGGAGCAAGAGGGCCTCCATGGTGAATGGCGTCGGGAATTCAAGGCGGCGTGGCGATGAACAAGAAATGTCACATTGAGTGAGATGGTTGGTGGCTGATGGCACGTCAAGAATGAGAAAGATGGGGAGAATTGGCATAACGCGTGTGCCTTCTATTGAGCCACACAAATGGATATAACTTAAATATTAACAATCCGACTTCAACTCTATGGTTTTTTTCAAGCGAATGCGATGTGACACATTTAATTTCCTTGTATGAATCTCAAAGTAAATTCCTCTAAAAAAAGAATCTCAAAGTAAAATACGTGGCAGCTCCCACGCACCCCTCCGAGCAAACTACGAGATGACGACACTAAAACTTAGGATGGTAATCCGAACAAACACATTCAGGATACATGATAATTTTCCCTAGTTCCCTTTGATGTAGCATGCCATTTTCCTTTTCCAACATCGCAAATCATGAAAAAGTTGGAAATTTCTTTTTTCGGCCGGGTAATTCTCCATATCGCATCGTGACAAATCTCCGAAAACGCGGCATGGCAAATTTCTACACTTTCTTCTATGATGGCATTTTTTTCTTTACAACATGATAAATCTGTATACAAGCATGTAAAATACATCTGCTTTAGCATGACACTTTTCGAGCGCTCGTTGGGAGAGGTTTTTGTAGGGGACAGTTCCAAATCACGGCTTTCACTCGAATGGCCTCACGTAGGGAATGATAGTTTGCTCGGATACACCAATAGAACCTTAGCATAGGCGTGGAGGTCCGTATACAACTACAAATTTGGGACCGGATATGCGTCGGTTAACTGAAAAACGATTCACATCAGCCACTTCATTTCTGTCTGTAAGATCAAAATCCAACCATCCGCAATTCATTTGCTTCCTCCAACCTTCTTCCTCCTCATATCCAAACGACCTCCTGTGCAACCACCGGTCTTACCCAACCCCATCCATCCGTCTCCACCACCTCGCCGCCCCCACTCACCCCTATGAACGCACACTGCACACACGCACACCCTACCTCTACGAGCACCTTCAAGAGACTGAGCCGGCACCTATTGAAAGCGCATCACGAAATAAATGCAGGAATAATGTGAGCACCAGGATTGAATCCTGATGGGCTGGGGATACCATTGTCCCTTTGACCATCCAACCACGGGTTGGTTCGCATCCTCTTGAGTTGAGACACACACGAGCATCGTTTGAGAGAAACAGAAGGTAGAAAACAACCAACGCGTCTGACGCATGCTTTACAACCAAATCAAATCAACCCACAAGCATAATCATCAAGGAAGAAAAGGTATCCAAAGAGGAGAACTTAAGAAACATCTGGTGAAGAAAGAATGAGAGGGGCCAATCTAGAGAGAAGGGGGGGAGGCCGGGCCCACAGGGCAGCGGATCTCGATCTGGCCGGTGGGGCCCACCCCACCCCGAGAAACCCCATTCCTTCCTTCCTTCGGCCACTCCACTCTCGCCCCAATCCCTTAACAGTAGTGCTACACAAACGACACCCATGCACGACTGCTGCACGATTCTACACATCCAGCCATCAAAATATTGAATGAAGTCCAGCACGGCCATTTGATCATCAATCGTCCATGAATCGTCCATTTCGCATCGGCTGTGAAGTAGTTTCGATCCCTTAAATACCGCCACCCCATCGACGCCGTACCATCGCCAGTTCCCCACCGACATCGCCGCCGGATAGATAATCCCAGCCCAAACCCAACCAGACCCGATCCCCGCGCGCATTCCCCCCGCTCCCCGCCCCGGATCCGACCGTCCGTCCACCACCGACCGCGCCGCGCGACCGCCGGGGGAGAGAGGTTGAGCATGGCGAGCGGGGGCAGGACGGATCTGGACGGCGGCGCCGTGGCGCCGCTGACCATCTGCGTGATCGGCGCCGGCGGCTTCATCGGCTCGCACCTCTGCGAGAAGCTCATGGCCGAGACCCCGCACACCGTCCTCGCCGTCGACGTCTACTGCGACAAGATCCGCCACCTCGTCGACCCGCCCCCGCCCCACCTCGCCGGCCGCATCGCCTTCCACCGCCTCAACATCAAGAACGACTCCCGCCTCGAGGGCCTCATCAAGATGGCCGATCTGGTACGCCCCTCCCCTCCCCTCCCCCTCCCGCCCTCTAATGGCGTTCTTGATTCTTGCGAAAAAGGGAACGATTTTCCTGGGATTCAGTTTCTTGATTGATTCAGTTGCAAGTAGCGAGTTCGTCGCTTGAAAAGAAAACAGTTGGCGTTCCCTGAATTAATTTCTGGAAAGAAAACCGCTGACGATTTTGTTTCTGCGTGTCGGTGGCTGGATCTGCTCCGCCAAGACGATAAACCTGGCGGCGATCTGCACGCCGGCGGACTACAACACGCGCCCGCTCGACACCATCTACAGCAACTTCATCGACGCGCTCCCGGTGGTACGTGCTCACCTCCACCCATTATCCAAGATTATATTCCTCGGCGCTTGCGGCGTGGCCAAGCAAAGAATGAATGTCTGAATGTCGGTGCTGCTTGCGTGCGCAGGTCAAGTACTGCTCGGAGAACAGCAAGCGTCTGATCCACTTCTCCACGTGCGAGGTCTACGGCAAGACCATCGGCAGCTTCCTCCCCAAGGACCACCCCCTCCGCAAGGTGATGAACTGAACATGACATCCCCATTCCCTTGCTCACTACTCACACTATCTGTCTGCACTGCACTTGCTGTACGCGTCTGTGTGTGTCACTCCCCAAGTGACATCAGTGGATAATGCGGTACCTTTTTCGGTTGGTTAAATAAACAAACGGGCTTGATCTGGTTTGATTGGGGTGGAATTGATTGGATTTGGTGCACGTTGCTAGATTGTGATTGATGTTCACCTGTAATTATTCTGTCCTTTGTAGTAGAGTCCTTAAATAAAAGGTTGGCCTAGATTTGGTGTTGGTTGGGAGTGGAATTATTCTAGTTGAGGCCTTGTTGGTTGTTGGATGACACTGGGATAATGTCTTGTAATGGTGGTTTGGCCTGAAGCTTATGGAGTGGCTTGGCTTTAAGGAAGAGCAGAGTTTGACTGCATACGCTGATTTTACATTTTAGCGATGGTCGGTCTGAAGAGGAGTTGCTCATTGGTTGATATGTCTAGTATTCCCTCCCTTTCTTTTTACTCCGCACATTAGATTTGTTCGAAGTCACTAAGTAAACTTTGACCAAATTTATATTAAAAAATGTCAACATCTACAGCACTAAATAAATATAATATGAAAGTATATTTCATGATGGATCTAACGATATTTAATTCGTATGGTGAATGTCAATACTATTTTGTATAAACTTGGTCAAACTTACTTTGAAGAAACGGAGGGAGTACCTTTGTATGGTACAGTCCTTAAATTGTCCTGTATTTGATATTCACCTGTAATTGTCCTGTTCTTTTAGTACAGTCCTTAAATAAACGGTTGGCCTGGATTTGGTGTTGGTTAGGAGTGGAATTATTCTAATTGAATCCTTGTTGGTTGTTGGTTGACACTGGGATAATGTCTTGCAATGGTTGTTTGGTGTGAAGGTTATGGCATGTCTTGACTTCAAAGGAAGAATAGAGTTTGATTGCATACATTGATTTTACATTTTAGCGATGGTCTGTCTTAAGTTGCACATTGGTTAATCTGTCTAGTACCTTTTTGTGGTAACTTACAGGGCTAGCTCTATGAGAGGATGCTGTCATTTGACAGTATTACTTTTCTAGGTTGACAAATAATTAATTGTTCAAGCTATGTTCCGTGTATTTCAGTGTTTGTTCTTCTTATGTTGCTTGTTTGTTAATATTTCCGAGTTGATTGTCCAGTACCATACTATACCAACTTCCAGGGAATAGTTGTGAGCAAGGATACTGTCATTTCACATTGTCTGCTCTCTTAGCTTGAAATATATATATTTTGGCTCAAGCTATATCATGCTTATGCCTGTCACTGCATATTGCTCTGCAAGTGAATGTAGTAATTTACAAAACGTGCTGCCATAAGTAACTCCCCTTTTCTTATTCAATTGTTTAGTTGGAGTCTCATCATTTAAAGAAGACCCTTAAAAGTTACAATGATTTTTGCTATTCTTGTCTTTAGATTCTTGTCTTCGTAGCAATACTATACTCAGCCTAGTAGTAACAATAATTTGTTTGGTCGTCAGTGATGTGTATTTCCCATGTCAGAGTCACATATTCATATGATCACACCTGGCTGTTCAGCTGATGCTCCGTGTACCTTTCAAACAGGAAGCTGAATTTTATGTGCTGACAGAAGATGAGTCACCCTGCATCTTTGGTCCAATCGTGAAACAGAGATGGTCCTACGCGTGCGCAAAGCAGCTTATCGAGAGGCTTGTTTTTGGTGAGTGGGAGAACTTAATTTGTTGATTGTGCCATTAGTAGCACCCTTAAAACCTTTTCTGACCATGTATGTTTGAGTTTCCCCCAGCTGAAGGCGCAGAAAATGGCCTTGAATTCACGATTGTGAGACCTTTCAATTGGATTGGGCCAAGGATGGACTTCATTCCTGGCGTTGATGGTCCTAGCGAGGGTGTTCCTCGGGTTTTGGCTTGCTTCAGCAACGTATGTAAACGTATCCCTGAATACCTTCATTGCACTGTGTTCAGTCTTCTTTCTTACAAGATATACCATGGCAATGGATGTGCAGAATCTCCTGCGCAGAGAGCCCCTGAAGCTTGTCGATGGCGGCGAGTCCCAGAGAACTTTTGTTTACATCAAGGATGCCATTGAAGCTGTTCTTTTGATGATTGTATGTCTGCTCTGTTTATGTTCTACTCCCTCCGTCCGGAAATACTTGTCATCAAAATGAATGAAAATGGATGTATCTATAACTAAAATACATATAGATACATGCATCTAAATGACAAGTATTTCCGGACGGAGCGAGTATCTATTTTTTCTGATGTTACTCGGCATTATTTACTGCATCAGTGGAGCTTAAATCTCTGTTTTCTTGTGCCAAAGGAAAACCCTGCTCGAGCCAATGGTCATATCTTCAATGTTGGGAATCCTGACAATGAAGTCACTGTTAGGGAGTTGGCCGAAATGATGACAGAGGTATGTATGCCATCAACCGGCAATAGCAACTGTATGTTCTGTTACTCTGTCTCTTCTGAATCTTTGGTTTGCATTCATCTGCAGGTCTACGCTAAGGTCTCAGGAGAGCCCCCGCTGGAGGAGCCTGTGATCGACGTGAGCGCGAAAGAATTCTATGGGGAAGGGTACGACGACAGCGACAAGAGGATCCCCGACATGACCCTGATCAACAAGCAGCTAGGTGTGTACATCACTGAAACCACGCAACAGCGTGTTTGTTCCGCCTTTCATTATCCTCCAGATTTATACTAGTGTACCTAATGTCTGATCTCCAAACTGCAGGGTGGAACCCCAAGACCCCTCTCAAGGACCTGCTGGAGACGACGCTGACCTACCAGCACAAGACCTACAAGGAGGCCGTCAAGACGCAGATGTGCCTGGCCACGGCGACGCCTTCAAGCTAGACGGGCTCTTGATCTTTTGGAAGCCAGATACTTATATCGTAGTGAAACAAACCGTCGTCGTCGTCGTTTTTGTCGCGCCTCTAGATCCCACCCCACCCACCTATCTTCTTACCTACCTAGATTCGTCGTCATTGTGTAACCCTATATCGGGCAAAGGGAACTGAGTATCTGAGTATCTATTATATACCTGTGGTGGCAGTGTTTGTTACATTTTGTTGGTTGGTTGCACCTCCCGTGCTATTCTTTTGCTGTTAGTGAGAGAGATATATTCTTGTTCGGCATAGCTGATTATGATGATGTGAGATTACGGTCTGGAAGTTTACAGTATTAGTTTTCAGCACAGTCAATCTCAGAGTTTTAGTGAGCTTCAGTCAGTCAGAATGATGCGTCGGTCAACAGTTCTGCCTGATTATTTTGAACCTGGTTCTTCAGGCTGCCAGTACAATGACGGCATCACCGACTAATAATCTTCCTCAAATAGTTTTATCCTCTGAAACAGGACTAGTATTGTGACTGAAACAGTGGCCATGTTGCAATCATGGGCTGAGCTGGTCCTGGCCCACCCAGGCCCGGCCCTAAAATCCAGGGCCTAGGCCTGATGGGCTTGCCCGTGGGCTGGGCCTGGGCCTAAGTTTTGAGCCCACCAGCAGGGCCTGGACAGGCTTGGGCTTGGCATATTGGTATTTTAAGGAAGAGGCCCGGCTCATGGCCCTAAGCCCTAAGGGCTTTTCAAGGCTTTTTACCAGATGGGTCGGGCTTGGGCTTCAAAAGTAGGCCCGATGGTAGGGCCTGAGAGGGCTTGAGCCTCAGTTTTCTGTCATGGGCTTTTTAAGCCCGGCCCGGCCCATGGCTAGATAAGAGCACCACAAAAGCGCTCCCTTTGCAACAAGACCCACGTTCTGATTGCAACAACAGTAACCATGTCGCGATCCCGGGAGAAAGCAACCAGTGCGGTGCTTGGTTCCCGGCCTTTTTGTTGGCAGTGCTTGGAGGGAGTGCATGGAACTTGGGTGAGCTCTCGGTGAGTGCATCCATGTCGAAAAGGGCAGGTCAAGACGAGAGGTGGGAGACGAAAGGGGATCTCACTTGCCGCCCAGAGAAAAAGAAAAGGAAACCGAGCTGTTCTCATCATCTCACAGGAGATAACAGAAAGGAAAATGGTGGGTGTTGAGCAGGCCGATAGGTACACTTGTTGAGCATAGAGGGACCACAAGACCTCCCATGTTGAGGGTCTCGTGTTTGCAACTTGATCCCATGTTGCAAGCCGCCGGCCTGTCCACGTGCGGGAGGGATACGTTGCCCGCCCTTTTAATCAAAGTCGGATCCGGCGGTAGCGGAGACGGCCGACTTGTGCCCAATTATCAGCATGATGTTTCCAAGCGTTTCCCATTCAGTTTTTATTTGAGGGTTGTCCGTGTTTGTTCTAATGTGTGCAATTACTATGTTTTGTTGATCAATAAAGTTGGATCGTCTGTGTAAAACTAAGGTGGGCTAATTTGGTTAGCCCTTCAAAAGAGTCTAATTTGGTTAGTGTTCCAAAAGAAACTAATGTGGGCAAGATCTACTTTATAGTTTCAAATCAATGCACAGAGAAAAAGAAAAAGGAAAAAGACACATGTCCCATGTGCTCCGCGAAAGCCATCATGGCCATCGATATATTGGTGCACTATTTATGATTGTTTTGGGATAGCTCTCATCGTAATGTATATCATCTTCAAATTTTACACACACGTACGTAGTATACATCCGTATGAATGTGTTAACTGCTTTTAGAAAATTTTAGAAGTTAAAAAATGCTAATTCTCAAATATTCAAAAAAGAGCTCTTCCACCATTCAGGATTTCAATTTTTCACAGCTTGTACACCTACGAATATATCATTTTTGTAAAACATCTATGAGTAGGTACTTTTTAAGATTTATTTGAATTTGAATTTAAATGTAAGTAGTAGTAGTACACAAATATTTTTGTAAACTGGTCCTCAATAAACCCCTTAATTAAATCCGGCGCAGGTCAGACCCGAGCCGCACCGCACCGCACGAATCCTATCGCCGAGAGAAAGTCTTTGGGTTTGGGGAACGCCGGCGGGAGATGGGCAACGCCGGGAGCGCGGGCTCGCCGGAGCAGGCGAAGAAGCCGGAGCAGGCCGACGGCGGGGGCGGGGGCGGGGCCCCGCCGTCCACGGTGCGGTTCTTCCCCGCCGCCGCGCAGCACACGGCCAGGCAGCCGCCGCCGATTAAGCTGGAGGGGGAGGACCTGCCGCCGCCGCCGGCCGAGGGCGTGGAGGAGGACATGGCCGCCCCCCGCAACCTCTGGCAGGTACGTACATGGCCGCCCTCGCCCGCCCGTCACCCGATTCCCGGTTATTACCCCACGGCCGAGCCAGAAACCCCCCAAAAATCCTCCATGGTTACTCAACTGAGCCGGATAGGGGGGAGATTCTTACCTGGATTGGCGTTCGGTATGAATCGGGGGGACATGCCGATTATCAGTTGTTTAGAACTGAAAATCTAACCATCTGAGCACACACCTTGTTGCTTTTGATCTTCAGAACATGAGAATTTACCATCCCTGCTCCCTGAGCCGAGCATGGAAAGTATAATGCTGGATTCAGTTGACGGGAGCAGGCGCGGAAGCAATTAGTCACGATGACTCCGCCTGTAAAACCCACTGCTCCCTGATGTAGCTAGCTAGTAACCGCTTTTAAGGTCACCGGGGGGAAATTTGATGTTATGTGTTACTGCTTAACACGGCGACGATGATGATTTTAACTCCAATAAGAAGCTTTGACTTTTCTCGTCTAGTTGATGTACTGTCAATTGGGTCTCGGTGTTAAGAAACCGACACATTCCTTGAGAGAACCCCTACCTTCATTTTCGTGCGATTTCCTGGTGATTAAATTACTGCACTATGGATATGCGCTAGATCAGCTATCAAGCCTCGGTCTTTGCTATTAGTGAGATCTTGTTTCCAGAAACCTTGTGAGATTGCAGAATCGGGAGGGACCTGCGCTACTTGCATCACGATCTTACGGTTGTTCAGAACTTTACTGTAGGCTTCTCTTTAGGTGTTCGATATGTGGTACACACCTAAACTACTTTCTGGCGTTGAAAACTGGACATTCTACCATCACTGCTTCCAAAATCGAGCATGGCAAGTATATGTGCAGTTGTGCACTGCACGTAGTGCAATTTTGCATGTACTTGTTGCTGAATTTATTAACCACTAACCACTTTGAGCCCGGGGTCAACTGGGGTTTGAAGCAATTAAGTATCTCTGAAGGTGCTGTGAGACATCAATTGTTATGTATTCATCCGCTTACAGAGACAGTGCCGATTTTAAGTTTAGACAGAAGCTTTGATTTGATTCATCATCTAGATGATGTAGATCATATTACTGTTTTCTGTCCGTTGGTGGTTACTGTCGTAAATTCAGAGAAATCAGCACACCCATCCAGAGCATGGCAAGTATAATGTGGATGCAGCAATTCTATGTTTACCTTTACCTGACGCTCAATTTAGTGATCACTAACCGCTTTGAGGTCACTGGGGTAGTGGGGTTTGAAGCGATTACGTATCTGTGAAGGTTCTGTGTGACATAATTTGTTATGTCTTCATTCACTTACGGAGACAGCGATGATGGTTATAAGTTCAGGAAGAAGCCTTGGTTTGGTTCATCTAGTTGATGCAGAGCATCTTACTATTTTCTGTCAGCTGGTGTTTACTGTCTTAAGTTCAGAATAAATCAGGACATTCCTTCAGAAAACCCACATATATGCCTCAAGCACATATATGTGTATGCGACCATGTGGTCATTCATTCATCCCTGTTAGATAATAGTACTGCGTATTTCTGCCTGTTAGTTTTCAGAGAAATCAGCACAGCACATCCTCTGTTTTGTGCTTCTTAGATGAAAATGGCGTTACACAATAACTAATCAGCACAGCGTATCCTGTGTGGTTTTGCTCTTCAAAACTACACTGTTGGCTTCTCTTTAGGCGTTCGGTATATGGTACACACGTAAACTACTTTATAGGTGTCGCTTTCGAACGATCTCTGCTTCCAAAATCGAGCATTGCATGCATAATGTGGATGTAGTGCAATTTTGGGTTGACTTGATACTGGATTTAGTAACCGCTAACCGCTTTGAAGCCACTGGGGTTTGAAGCGATTACGTATGTCTGAACGTTCTGTGAGACATAATTTGTTGTTATGTCTTGGCCAACTTACAGAGACAGCGATGATTTTAAGTTAAGTAAGAAGCTCTGATTTGGTTCATCTTGTTGACGCAGAGCATATTCCTGTTTTCTTATCATATCAGTTGCTGTTTACTGTCTTTAAGTTCAGAGAAATCAAGAAATTCTCCCAGACAACCCCTATGCCTCTAGTTTCCTGTGATCTACCAGCGAATATATTGCTGCACTATATGGCCGTCTTGTGGTCATTTGCTCTTCAGAGAAACCAGCACAAGCATATCCTCTGTTTTTCGGGTTTCAGACCAAGCCATCATTCATTCATTCGCCTCGTTACTCTTGCAGGTGTACGCGCTGGGAGCGTTCCTCGTGGCGCGATGGGGCTGGGCCAAGTGGCAGGAGAGCAAGGACCGAGACGACTCCGCGGATGGCCAGTTGCCGCCGCCGGCTGCTTCATCCTAGGTCCATCTCCTGCCACCGCAAGGACTGACCGGGCTCCGCTTCCGGTCTGAACCATCACTGTTAGTTGCAGCAAAGTAGATGAACGTCGCCGAACTTCCTCTCAAAGGTAGCGGTTGCGGCGACGACGAGTTGATGGCGTTGCATCATCGCGATCAGAGGTTTTTCCTCCCACCATCGTCGCTGTGTAACCGGATAATGTGTGGATTCGCAACAAGTTGTTTATGAGACTTGTGCTGCTACTGAATATGTGCCGATGAGTCGAAACCTGGCAATGTCTTTCCAGCACGAATCATACATAACTCGACGGATTATTTCATCAGCCGGCAAATGCATTGGTACAATGTTGCGAATTACTACCTGTTTACCACGTAATAACCCCTCCGTCCCAAAATAAGTGACTCAAGTTTATACTAACTTTGTAGATGACGTGAAAATAGAAATAAACGAATAAGTAAAATTCTGAAGCAGTTCTATGGTCCATGTTCAACTAACTAACGACGGCTCATCATCCGCTGGCGGCGAGGCGCGGCGGCAGCAGCAGCAGGCGGAGATCACGCCGCCCGCGGTGGCCCCGGCGACGGCCAGGAGAGCGGCGCCGGCGACGACGACCGGCCCGCCGCCGTCCTCCCCCGCCTCGGGCGGGAGGTAGAATTTGCCGAGCAGTATGTAGTAGATGCCGATGAAGGACACGAAGTATGCCGCGAGGCCGGCGAGGAACAGCCCGACGTCGCCACGGCCCGCCGGGGCCCCTTGGTCGTCCTTGTTGCCGCCGCCGCCCTCGAGGTCCCTGTACTCCCCTGCAGCCGCCATTGCCGCCGACTCCTCCTCGTCCGCCGGACCGGCCCGCTTCGACCGGGAGAAGCTGCACCCGCAAAGGAAATTAGTTAAGCTGTTGAGGATTAGTCCTCCTCATATTGCATGCATGGTAAGTCGGTTGACGGACGGATCGATCGGTACCTGAGAATCTTGGTCATCGAGTTTTGTGATTGCTGGGAAGATGGGAGAGAAGCAGATGGGATGGAGTCGAGGCACCAAGAGGAGAGGAGAGGAGAGATCGATTGAGGAGTTTAATTATGGAAGCGCGTACGGGACTGAATCTGCAACAACCTGGCGACTAATCTGCAGTAAATCCATCTTTAACCGTACCAGTTTTTTTAGGGTTTTCGTTTGGAGTCGCTGCTCGATCGCATCCGTCCATCACAGAGATAGCCAGCGGAGAGATGACGTGGCTCACACCACGCGCGCGATGGGCATCGTACGTGCAACACGTATTGCAGTAGTAGATGCTCAAAAAACATAACGAGAGTTGCCCGCCGATGGTATCTTGTCAATTACAAGCAACTATCAGCGAGCCACGGCGAAGATAGTTGTGACAGAAGAGGAAAGATGGTTGAAGCCAGACCCAAAGTTCATCAAACTTAATGTGGACGCGGCCTTTTTTGCAGAGCAAGGAGTTGGAGCTAGGGCATCAATTATTAGAGATGAATGAGGTATTTTCCTTGCAGCTCAATATGTGTTTATCCCATATGTAGCGGATGCAATGACATCAGAGACAACGACGATGAGAGACGGACTGAACTTGGCAAATAGCCTAGGGTTCCAGTGAGTTGAAGCGGAATCCGACTCTCTAACAGTGATCAACTGCTGCTCCGGTCAAAGTACTTGGTGGAACATGGCGGCAGTGATATTCGCGGAATGTGTGGACGTCTCTACCTTGATTGGGAAGGTCAACTTTAAGCATTGTTTTCGATCGGCAAATCAAGCGGCACATGTGCTAGCTAATTTTAATTATTGTAATAAACTTTCTTCTAGTTGGACCGACGAGCCTCCAGATTGTCTGGTGAACAAGCTCGTAGACGATGTATCTTTATGCATTAATCAATAAAGCTAGTCATAATGGCCTTCCTTAAAAAATAATACTAAAAAAACATGTACTGTAAGTAGAGAAGGAAACAAACAAAGTCGGAGGATCGGAGCAAATCTGCCTACGCTTGTGAAACAAAATTTATGGATACCGCGGCGGCATTCCTCACTGCCGGAAAGCCACCGCCGACTGAATCCAACGGTTTCAAATTCAACTTTTGTTTTCAAAAATTGGTCCGGAAATTGTCTGCTTACCACGGTATCCATAAATTCCGACCACCCTTGGTAAAATAATATATCAATTCGGTAGCAAAATCCTTCGCCAGGATAAACTTTCTGGAATGGAAAAAAGGGCTAGGACTTAAGGAGTACAAGACTGAAAGAATCCCAACTACTACCTCCGTCCTGGTTTATAGGTCCCCTTTGTAGTTTGTGTCAAATTTTGACTAAAGATTTAACTAACAAAATGTTAATGCATGTCAAGAAAAATTATCTCATTGGATTCGTATTTGAACGTAGTTTTTAAAAATATAATGTTTGGTGACATGCGCGAACATTTTGTTAGTTTAATCTATGGTCAAATTTTGGCACGAAATACAATGGGGACCAATAAACCCGGACGGAGGTAGTGGTACATAATAGCCTTTCCGAGCGGTCACAGATAGCCCATCCAACGGCGATCGTCGGTGACGTTGGCCATGAATTGGTACTGCATTTTCGAGGTCTCGGATAGCCACCTTACCAATGTGGTTTCCCATAAGAGAACCTTCTTCTTCGGTATAGACCGTCTGCGATGGGTTTGTATGAGTGGATGTCTCCGAAGGGGGCATAGTGCCATGGATAAGGGTTGACTAGCCTGGCCTAGCCATGCAACACTTCTTTTGCCAAAATTTAGCTCAAATATGCTTGAAAATGAGCATAAGCAATTGCTATTTTCCCCTCAGCGGTGGTAAAAGATTTTGCCTCATATTGTTGGGGAACGTTGCAGAAAATAAAAATTTTCCTACGGTTTCACCAAGATCCATCTATGAGTTCATCTAAGCAACGAGTGAAAGGAGAGATGCATCTACATACCACTTTGTAGATCGCGAGCGGAAGCGTTCAAAAGAACGGAGTTGAAGTAATCGTTCTCGTCGTGATCCTATCACCGGAGATCCTAGCGCCAAACGGACGGCACCTCCGCGTTCAACACACGTACGGTCAGCGTGACGTCTCCTCCGTCTTGATCCAGCAAGGGGGAAGGAGAGGTTGATGATGATCCAGCAGCACGACGGCGTGGTGGTGGATGCAGCAGAACTCCGGCAGGGCTTCGCCAAGCTGCTGCGGGAGGAGGACGAGGTGTAGCAGGGGGAGGGAGGCGCCAAGACTTGGGTGCAGCTGCCCTCTCCCCTGCCCTCCTTTATATAGGCCCCCAAGGGGGGGCGCCGGAGATGCAATCTCCCAAGAGGGTGGCGGCCAGGGGGGGGGTGGAGTGCCCCCCAAGGCAAGTGGTGCGCCCCCCCACCTAGGATTTCCAACCCTAGGCGCAGGGGGGCCCAAGGGGGGGGGGGACGCACCAGCCCACTAGGGGATTGTTCCCCTCCCACTTCAGCCCACGGGGCCCTCCAGGATAGGTGGCCCCACCCGGTGGACCCCCGGGACCCTTCCGGTGGTCCCGGTACAATACCGGGTGACCCCGAAACTTTTCCGATGGCCGAAACAGCACTTTCTATATATAATTCTTTACCTCCGGACCATTCCGAAACTCCTCGTGACGTCCGGGATCTCATCCGGGACTCCGAACAACATTCGGTTTGCTACATACTCATATTCATACAACCCTAGCGTCACCGAACCTTAAGTGTGTAGACCCTACGGGTTCGGGAGACGTGTAGACATGACCGAGACGGCTCTCCGGTCAATAACCAACAACGGGATCTGGATACCCATGTTGGCTCCCACATACTCCTCGATGATCTCATCGGATGAACCACGATGTCGAGGATTCAAGCAACCCAGTATACTATTCCCTTTGTTAGACGGTATGTTACTTGCCCGAGACTCGATCGTCGGTATACCAATACCTCGTTCAGTCTCGTTACCGGCAAGTCACTTTACTCGTACCGTAATGCATGATCCCGTGACCAGACACTTGGTCACTTTGAGCTCATTATGATGATGCACTACTGAGTGGGCCCAGTGATACCTCTCCGTAATACGGAGTGACAAATCCCAGTCTCGATCCGTGTCAACCCAACAGACACTTTCGGAGATACCTGTAATGCACCTTTATAGTCACCCAGTTACGTTGTGACGTTTGGTACACCCAAAGCACTCCTACGGTATCCATGAGTTACACGATCTCATGGTTTAAGGAAGAGATACTTGACACTGGAAAAGCTCTAGCAAAACGAACTACACGATCTTATGCTATGCTTAGGATTGGGTCTTGTCCATCACATCATTGATGTGATCTCGTTGTCAATGACATCTAATGTCCATAGTCAGGAAACCATGACTATCTGTTGACCAACGAGCTAGTCAACTAGAGGCTTACTAGGGACGTATTGTGGTCTATGTATTCACACGTGTATTACGATTTCCGGATAATACAATTATAGCATGAATAAAAGACAATTATCATGAATAAGGAAATATAATAATAATCCTTTTATTATTGCCTCTAGGGCATATTTCCAACAGTCTCCCACTTGCACTAGAGTCAATAATCTAGTTACATTGTGATGAATCGAACACCCATAGAGTTCTGGTGTTGATCATGTTTTGCTCGCGAGAGAGGTTTAGTCAACGGATCTGCGATATTCAGATCCGTATGTACTTTGCAAATATCTATGTCTCCATCTTGAACATTTTCACGGATGGAGTTGAAACGATGCTTGATGTGCCTGGTCTTCTTGTGAAACCTGAGCTCCTTGGCAAGGGCAATAGCTCCAGTGTTGTCATAGAAGAGTTTGATCGGCTCCGACGCATTGGGTATGACTCCTAGGTCGGTGATGAACTCCTTCACCCAAATAGCTTCATGCGCTGCCTCAGAGGTTGCCATGTACTCCGCTTCACATGTAGATCCCGCCACGACGCTCTGCTTGCAGCTACACCAGCTTACTGCTCCACCATTCAACATATACACGTATCCGGTTTGTGACTTAGAGTCATCCAGATCTGTGTCGAAGCTAGCGTCGACGTAACCCTTTACGACGAGCTCTTCGTCACCTCCATAAACGAGAAACATGTCCTTTGTCCTTTTCAGGTACTTCAGGATATTCTTGACCGCTCTCCAGTGTTCCTTGCCGGGATTACTTTGGTACCTTCCTACCAAACTTACGGCAAGGTTTACATCAGGTCTGGTACACAACATGGCATACATAATAGATCCTATGGCTGAGGCATAGGGGATGGCACTCATCTCTTCTTTATCTTTTGCCGTGGTCGGGCATTGAGTCGAGCTCAATCTCACACCTTGCAGCACAGGCAAGAACCCTTTCTTGGACTGATCCATTTTGAACTTCTTCAAAATCTTATCAAGGTATGTGCTTTGTGAAAGACCTATGAGGCGTCTCGATCTATCCCTATAGATCTTGATGCCTAATATGTAAGCAGCTTCTCCAAGGTCCTTCATTGAAAAACACTTATTCAAGTATGCCTTAATGTTGTCCAAAAGTTCTATATCATTTCCTATCAAAAGTATGTCATCTATATATAATATGAGAAATGCTACAGAGCTCGCACTCACTTTCTTGTAAACGCAGGCTTCTCCATAAGTCTGCATAAACCCAAACGCTTTGATCATCTCATCAAAGCGAATGTTCCAACTTCGAGATGCTTGCACCAGCCCATAAATGGATCGCTGGAGCTTGCATACTTTGTTAGCATTCTTAGGATCGACAAAACCCTCCGGCTGCATCATATACAGTTCTTCCTTAAGATGCCCGTTAAGGAATGCCGTTTTGACGTCCATCTGCCATATCTCATAATCATAGTATGCGACAATTGCTAACATGATTCGGACGGACTTCAGCTTCGCTACGGGAGAGAAAGTCTCATCGTAGTCAACCCCTTGAACTTGTCGATAATCCTTAGCGACAAGTCGAGCTTTATAGATGGTAATATTGCCATCCGCGTCCGTCTTCTTCTTAAAAATCCATTTGTTTTCTATCGCTTGCCGATCATCGGGCAAGTCTGTCAAAGTCCATACTTTGTTTTCATACATAGATTCTATCTCGAATTGCATGGCTTCAAGCCATTTGTTGGAATCTAGGCCCGCCATCGCTTCTTTATAGTTCAAAGGTTCACCGTTATCTAACAACATGATTTCCAGGACAGGGTTGCCATACCACTCTGGTGTGGAACGTGTCCTTGTGGACCTACGAGGTTCAGTAGCAACTTGATCCGAAGTACCTTGATCATAATCATTAATTTCCTCTCCAGTTGGTGTAGGCACCACAGGAACATTTTCCTGAGCTGCACTACTTTCCGGTTCAAGAGGTAGTACTTCATCGAGTTCTACTTTCCTCCCACTTACTTCTTTCGAGAGAAACTCTTTTTCCAGAAAGGATCCGTTCT
Source organism: Triticum aestivum (assembly GCF_018294505.1). Lineage (NCBI taxonomy): Eukaryota > Viridiplantae > Streptophyta > Magnoliopsida > Poales > Poaceae > Triticum > Triticum aestivum. The sequence continues at coordinate 834,681,540 of NC_057801.1, read as the reverse complement.
TGGCAACAAAGGTCTTGCCCTCGGATCTTAAGTAGAAGGTATACCCAATGGTTTCCTTAGGGTATCCTATGAAGACGCATTTTTCTGACTTGGGTTCGAGCTTTTCAGGTTGTAATTTCTTGACATAAGCATCGCATCCCCAAACTTTTAGAAACGACAGTTTAGGTTTCTTCCCAAACCATAATTCATACGGTGTCGTCTCAACGGATTTAGACGGTGCCCTATTTAAAGTGAATGTAGCTGTCTCTAGAGCGTATCCCCAAAATGATAGTGGTAAATCGGTAAGAGACATCATAGACCGCACCATATCTAATAGAGTGCGATTACGACGTTCGGACACACCGTTACGCTGAGGTGTTCCAGGCGGCGTGAGTTGTGAAACGATTCCACATTTCCTTAAGTGTGTACCAAATTCGTGACTTAAATATTCTCCTCCACGATCTGATCGTAGGAACTTTATCTTTCGGTCACGTTAATTCTCTACCTCATTCTGAAATTCCTTAAACTTTTCAAAGGTCTCAGACTTGTGATTCATCAAGTAAACATACCCATATCTACTCAAGTCATCAGTGAGAGTGAGAACATAACGATATCCTCCGCGAGCCTCAACGCTCATTGGACCGCACACATTGGTATGTATGGTTTCCAATAAGTTGGTTGCTCGCTCCATTGTTTCGAGAACGGAGTCTTGGTCATTTTGCCCATGAGGCATGGTTCGCATGTGTCAAATGATTCATAATCGAGAGACTCTAAAAGTCCATCAGTATGGAGCTTCTTCATGCGCTTGACACCAATGTGACCAAGGCAGCAGTGCCACAAGTATGTGGGACTATCGTTATCAACTTTACATCTTTTGGTATTCACACTATGAATATGTGTAACATTACGTTCGAGATTCATTAAGAATAAACCATTGACCATCGGGGCATGACCATAAAACATATCTCTCATATAAATAGAACAACCATTATTCTCGGATTTAAATGAGTAGCCATCTCGTATTAAACGAGATCCAGATACAATGTTCATGCTCAAACTTGGCACTAAATAACAATTATTGAGGTTTATAACTAATCCCGTGGGTAAATGTAGAGGTAGCGTGCCGACGGCGATCACATCGACCTTGGAACCATTCCCGACACGCATCGTCATCTCGTCCTTCGCCAGTCTTCGCTTATTCCGCAGCTCCTGCTGTGAGTTACAAATATGAGCAACGGCACCGGTATCAAATACCCAGGAGTTACTACGAGTACTGGTAAGGTACACATCAATTACATGTATATCAAATATACCTTTAGTGTTGCCGGCCTTCTTGTCCGCTAAGTATTTGGGGCAGTTCCGCTTCCAGTGACCCTTCCCCTTGCAATAAAAGCACTCAGTCTCAGGCTTGGGTCCATTTTTTGACTTCTTCCCGGCAGCTGGCTTACCGGGCGCGGCAACATCTTTGCCGTCCTTCTTGAAGTTCTTCTTACCCTTGCCCTTTTTAAACTTAGTGGTCTTATTGACCATCAACACTTGATGTTCTTTCTTGATTTCAACCTCTGCTGACTTCAGCATGGAAAATACTTCAGGAATGGTCTTCACTATCCCCTGCATATTGTAGTTCAACACAAAGCTCTTGTAGCTTGGTGGGAGCGACTGAAGGATTCTGTTAATGACCGCCTCGTCCGGGAGGTTGATCTCCAGCTGGGACAGGCGGTTGTGCAACCCAGACATTTTGAGTATGTGCTCACTGACATAACTGTTTTCCTCCATCTTACAACTATAGAACTTGTCGGAGACTTCATATCTCTCGACCCGGGCATGAGCTTGGAAAACCATTTTCAGCTCGTCAAACATCTCATATGCTCCGTGTTTCTCAAAACGCTTTTGGAGCCTCGGTTCTAAGCTGTAAAGCATGCCGCACTGAACGAGGGAGTAATCATCAACACGTGACTGCCAAACGTTCATAACATCTTGGTTCTCTGGGATGGGTGCTTCACCTGGCGGTTCATCTAGGACATATGCTTTCTTGGCTGCTATGAGGATGATCCTCAGGTTCCGGACCCAGTCCGAATAGTTGCTGCCATCATCTTTCAGCTTGGTTTTCTCTAGGAACGCGTTGAAGTTCATGTTGACATGAGCGTTGGCCATTTGATCTACAAGACATATTTTGCAAAAGTTTTAGACTAAGTTCATGATAATTAAGTTCATCTAATCAAATTATTTAATGAACTCCCACTCAGATTGACATCCCTCTACTCATCTAAGTGTTACACGATCCGAGTCGACTAGGCCGTGTCCGATCATCACGTGAGACGGACTAGTCATCATCGGTGAACATCTCCATGTTGATCGTATCTTCCATACGACTCATGTTCGACCTTTCAGTCTCTTGTGTTCCGAGGCCATGTCTGTACATGCTAGGCTCGTCAAGTTAACCCTAAGTGTTCAGCATGTGGAAATCTGTCTTACACCCGTTGTATGTGAATGTAAGGATCTATCACACCCGATCATCACGTGGTGCTTCGAAACGACGAACTTTAGCAACGGTGCACAGTTAGGGGGAACACTTTCTTGAAATTATTATAAGGGATCATCTTATTTACTACCGCCGTTCTAAGTAAACAAGATGCATAAAACATAATAAACATCACATGCAATTATATAGTAGTGACATGATATGGCCAATATCATATAGCTCCTACGATCTCCATCTTCGGGGCTCGATGATCATCTTCGTCACCGGCATGACACCATGATCTCCATCATCATGATCTTCATCATTGTGTCTTCATGAAGTTGTCACGCCAACGACTACTTCTACTTCTACGGCTAACGCGTTTAGCAATAAAGTAAAGTAATTTACATGGCGTTCTTCAATGACACGCAGGTCATACAAAAAATAAAGACAACTCCTATGGCTCCTGCCGGTTGTCATACTCATTGACATGCAAGTCGTGATTCCTATTACAAGAACATGATCTCATACATCACAATATATCATTCATCATTCATCACAACTTCTGGCCATATCACATCACATGACAATTGCTGCAAAAACAAGTTAGACATCCTCTAATTGTTGTTGCATCTTTTACGTGGCTGCAATTGGGTTCTATAAAGAACGTTTTCTTACCTACGAATAATCACAACGTGATTTTGTCAACTTCTATTTACCCTTCATAAGGACCCTTTTCATCGAATCCGCTCCAACTAAAGTAGGAGAGATAGACACCCGCTAGCCACCTTATGCAACTAGTGCATGTCAGTCGGTGGAACCTGTCTCACGTAAGCGTACATATAAGGTCGGTCCGGGCCGCTTCATCCCACAATACCGCTGAAGCAAGAAAAGACTAGTAGCGGCAAGCAAGTTGACAAGATCTACGCCCACAATAAAATTGTGTTCTACTCGTGCAATAGAGAACTACGCATAAACCTGGCTCATGATGCCACTGTTGGGGAACGTTGCAGAAAATAAATTTTTCCTATGGTTTCACCAAGATCCATCTATGAGTTCATTAAGCAACGAGTGAAAGGAGAGATGCATCTACATACCACTTCGTAGATCGCGAGCGGAAGTGTTCAAAAGAACGGGGTTGAAGTAGTTGTTCTCATCATGATCCTATCACCGGAGATCCTAGCGCATGAGCTACTAGTCGACCCGGGCATTTGGAGCCTCGGTTGAGAAACGACTACTTCTTAAAACGCTTTTGAGTATGTGCTCACTGACATAACTGTTTTCCTCCATCTTACAACTATAGAACTTGTCGGAGACTTCATATCTCTCGACCCGGGCATAATCTTGGAAAACCATTTTCAGCTCCTCAAACATCTCATATGCTCCGTGTTTCTCAAAACGCTTTTGGAGCCTCGGTTCTAAGCTGTAAAGCATGCCGCACTGAACGAGGGAGTAATCATCAACATGTGACTGCCAAACGTTCATAACATCTTGGTTCTCTGGGATGGGTGCTTCACCTAGCGGTTCATCTAGGACATATGCTTTCTTGGCTGCTATGAGGATGATCCTCAGGTTCCGGACCCAGTCCGAATAGTTGCTGCCATCATCTTTCAGCTTGGTTTTCTCTAGGAACGCGTTGAAGTTCATGTTGACATGAGCGTTGGTCATTTGATCTACAAGACATATTTTGCAAAAGTTTTAGACTAAGTTCATGATAATTAAGTTCATCTAATCAAATTATTTAATGAACTCCCACTCAGATTGACATCCCTCTACTCATCTAAGTGTTACACGATCCGAGTCGACTAGGCCGTGTCCGATCATCACGTGAGACGGACTAGTCATCATCGGTGAACATCTCCATGTTGATCGTATCTTCCATACGACTCATGTTCGACCTTTCAGTCTCTTGTGTTCCGAGGCCATGTCTGTACATGCTAGGCTCGTCAAGTTAACCCTAAGTGTTCAGCATGTGGAAATCTGTCTTACACCCGTTGTATGTGAATGTAAGGATCTATCACACCCGATCATCACGTGGTGCTTCGAAACGACGAACTTTAGCAACGGTGCACAGTTAGGGGGAACACTTTCTTGAAATTATTATAAGGGATCATCTTATTTACTACCGCCGTTCTAAATAAACAAGATGCATAAAACATAATAAACATCACATGCAATTATATAGCAGTGACATGATATGGCCAATATCATATAGCTCCTACGATCTCCATCTTCGGGGCTCGATGATCATCTTCGTCACCGGCATGACACCATGATCTCCATCATCATGATCTTCATCATTGTGTCTTCATGAAGTTGTCACGCCAACGACTACTTCTACTTCTACGGCTAACGCGTTTAGCAATAAAGTAAAGTAATTTACATGGCGTTCTTCAATGACACGCAGGTCATACAAAAAATAAAGACAACTCCTATGGCTCCTGCCGGTTGTCATACTCATTGACATGCAAGTCGTGATTCCTATTACAAGAACATGATCTCATACATCACAATATATCATTCATCATTCATCACAACTTCTGGCCATATCACGTCACATGACAATTGCTGCAAAAACAAGTTAGACGTCCTCTAATTGTTGTTGCATCTTTTACGTGGCTGCAATTGGGTTCTATAAAGAACGTTTTCTTACCTATGAATAATCACAGCGTGATTTTGTCAACTTCTATTTACCCTTCATAAGGACCCTTTTCATCGAATCCGCTCCAACTAAAGTAGGAGAGACAGACACCCGCTAGCCACCTTATGCAACTAGTGCATGTCAGTCGGTGGAACCTGTCTCACGTAAGCGTACATATAAGGTCGGTCCGGGCCGCTTCATCCCACAATACCGCTGAAGCAAGAAAAGACTAGTAGCGGCAAGCAAGTTGACAAGATCTACGCCCACAATAAAATTGTGTTCTACTCGTGCAATAGAGAACTATGCATAAACCTGGCTCATGATGCCACTGTTGGGGAACGTTGCAGAAAATAAATTTTTCCTATGGTTTCACCAAGATCCATCTATGAGTTCATTAAGCAACGAGTGAAAGGAGAGATGCATCTACATACCACTTCGTAGATCGCGAGCGGAAGTGTTCAAAAGAACGGGGTTGAAGTAGTCGTTCTTGTCATGATCCTATCACCGGAGATCCTAGCGCCGAATGGACGGCACCTCCGCGTTCAACACACGTATGGTCAGCGTGACGTCTTCTCCGTCTTGATCCAGCAAGGGGGAAGAAGAGATTGATGATGATCCAGCAGCACGACGGTGTGGTGGTGGATGCAGCAGAATTCCGGCAGGGCTTCGCCAAGCTGCTGCGGGAGGAGGACGAGGTGTAGCAGGGGGAGGGAGGCACCAAGACTTGGGTGCAGCTGCCCTCCCTCCTGCCCTCCTTTATATAGGCCCCCAAGGGGGGGCGCCGTCCCTGGGAGATGCAATCTCCCAAGGGGGCAGCGGCCAGGGGGGGTGGAGTGCCCCCCAAGGCAAGTGGTGCGCCCCCCCCCCACCTAGGGTTTCCAACCCTAGGCGCAGGGGGGGGCCCAAGGGGGGGGGGGGGCGCACCAGCCCACTAGGGGCTGGTTCCCCTCCCACTTCAGCCCACGGGGCCCTTCGGGATAGGTGGCCCCACCCGGTGGACCCTCGGAACCCTTCCGGTGGTCCCGGTACAATACCGGGTGACCCCGAAACTTTCCCGATGGCCGAAACAGCACTTTCTATATATAATTCTTTACCTCCGGACCATTCCGAAACTCCTCGTGACGTCCGGGATCTCATCCGGGACTCCGAACAACATTCGATTTGCTGCATACTCATATTCATACAACCCTAGCGTCACCGAACCTTAAGTGTGTAGACCCTACGGGTTCGGGAGACATGTAGACATGACCGAGACGGCTCTTCGGTCAATAACCAACAGCGGGATCTGGATACCCATGTTGGCTCCCACATACTCCTCGATGATCTCATCGGATGAACCACGATGTCGAGGATTCAAGCAACCCCGTATACTATTCCCTTTGTCAGACGGTATGTTACTTGCCCGAGACTCAATCGTCGGTATCCTAATACCTCGTTCAGTCTCGTTACCGGCAAGTCACTTTACTCGTACCGTAATGCATGATCCCGTGACCAGACACTTGGTCACTTTGAGCTCATTATGATGATGCACTACTGAGTGGGCCCAGTGATACCTCTCCGTAATACGGAGTGACAAATCCCAGTCTCGATCCGTGTCAACCCAACAGACACTTTCGGAGATACCTGTAATGCACCTTTATAGTCACCCAGTTACGTTGTGACATTTGGTACACCCAAAGCACTCCTACGGTATCCGGGAGTTACACGATCTCATGGTCTAAGGAAGAGATACTTGATACTGGAAAAGCTCTAGCAAAACGAACTACACGATCTTATGCTATGCTTAGGATTGGGTCTTGTCCATCACATCATTCTCCTAATGATGTGATCCCGTTGTCAATGACATCTAATGTCCATAGTCAGGAAACCATGACTATCTGTTGACCAACGAGCTAGTCAACTAGAGGCTTACTAGGGACGTATTGTGGTCTATGTATTCACACGTGTATTACGATTTCCGGATAATACAATTATAGCATGAATAAAAGACAATTGTCATGAACAAGGAAATATAATAATAATCCTTTTATTATTGCCTCTAGGGCATATTTCCAACACATATCACTTATCACTAATAATTAACGGAAATGTTAACGCCCACACGTGTGGGCGTTTGCACATCGCCCACACGCCTCCATCATCGCTCATTTTGCCACGTATGAATAGATGACATCAGCAGATTTTTTTTTGGTTTTCGGCTTAAAAATGTTGTATCTCCTAAATAAAAAAGCGAACTAAAAATACGTTTTCACCATTAAATCCGTCTCGACGAGATCTTTAAAACTAGACCCCATGTTGATATGTTTCGACGATTTTTTTTGCCAGAAGTTGCCACGATGTTTACACTGCAGTTGCCATATGGCTTAAACTAAAGTTGCCATGTGACAATTTTAGTTTGTAGATCATGACAATTTTAGTATTTTGATGATGGCAACTCCAGTACTTTGACCATGAAAATTATTTTTTGTATGAACCATGGCAATTTTACGTGCATGTATCATGACAATTTTAGTTTATGGTTCATGGCAAGTCTAGTTTTTTAATTCCCCGTTTTATAAATGTCAAAATTTATTTTTAAATGTAGAAGAAAATAGCTGAAACATATCATGGCAATTCATATGCAATAGACATGGCAACTTTTAATCTAATTTTTTTTTCATCAAAACATATCAACATGGGATCTAGTTTCAAAGATCTCATCGCGAGGGATTTAATGGTGAAAACGGATTTTCAATCGGATTTTTCGTTTAAGAGATAAAACATTTTAAAAACTAAAAATCCAAAAAGATTCATGCATGCATGCATGCGATGACGTGGCAATCTGTTTACATTAGAGACGTGTGGTGCGTCTCCCTTCCTGTCACACGTGTGTCAGTTAGCGCGACCCATAATTAATAAAGAGGAGAGGAGAGGAGAGATCGATTGAGGAGTTTAATTATGGAAGCGCGTACGGGACTGGATCTGCAACAACCTGGCGACTAATCTGCAGTAAATCCCATCTGCAGTAACCGCGCCAGTTTTTTTAGGGTTTTCTTTTGGAGGCGCTGCTCGATCGCATCCGTCCATCACAGAGATAGCGAGCGCAGAGATGATGACGTGGCTCACACCACGCGCGCGATGGGCATCGTACGTGCAACACGTATTGCAGCAGTAGATGCTCAAAACACATAATGAGAGTTGCCCGCCCATGGTAAGATGGCCTTTGTCGGTCTTGGCAGTTACAAGCAACTATCAACAAGCCATGGCGAAGATAGTTGCGACAGAAGAGGCAAGATGGTTGAAGCCAGACCCAAAGGTCACCAAACTTAATGTGGACGCGGCCTTTTTTGTGGAGCAAGGAGTTGGAGCTACGGAACGCGATATTTTCCTTGCAGCTCAATGTATGTTTATCCCATATGCAGCGGATGCAATGACATCAGAGGCAATTGCGATGAGAGACGGACTGAACTTGGCAAATAGCCTAGGGTTCCAGCGAGTTGAAGCGGAATCCGACTCTCTAACAGTGATCAACTGCTGCTCCGGTCAGAGTATTTGGTGGGACATGGCGGCAGTGATATTCGTGGAATGTGTGGACGTCTCTATCTTGATTGGGAAGGTCAACTTTAAGCATTGTTTTCGATCGGCAAATCAAGCGGCGCATGTGCTAGCTAATTTTAGTTATTGTAATAAACTTTCTTCTAGTTGGACCGATGAGCCTCCAGATTGTCTGGTGAACAAGCTCGTAGACGATGTATCTTTATGCATTAATCAATAAAGCTAGTCATGATGGCCTTCCTTAAAAAAATACTAAAAAAACATGTACTGTAAGTAGAGAAGGAAACAAACAAAGTCGGAGGATCGGAGCAAATCTGCCTACGCTTGCGAAACAAAATTTATGGATACCGCGGCGGCATTCCTCACCGCCGGAAAGCCACCGCCGACTGAGGGGGTGTTTGTTTCCAGGGACTTTTTGGTGCAGGGACTAGAAAAAGTCCCTAACAAACCAAACAGGGTGGGACTTTTTTGGGACTTTTTGCTAAAAGTCCTTAGAAGCACCTCCTTGAGAGTCTTTTTCAAAAAGTCCCAGGAACTAGAAAAAGTCCTAGGCCTAGAGAAACAAACACCACATGAATCCAACGGTTTCAAATTCAACTTTTGTTTTCAAAAATTGGTGCGGAAATTGTCTGCTTACCACGGTATCCATAAATTCCGACCACCCTTGGTAAAATAATATATCAATTCGGTAGCAAAATCCTTCGCCAGGATAAACTTTCTGGAATGGAAAAAAGGGCTAGGACTTAAGGAGTACAAGACTGAAAGAATCCCAACTACTACCTCCGTCCTGGTTTATAGGTCTCCTTTGTAGTTTGTCTCAAATTTTGACTAAAGATTTAACTGACAAAATGTTAATGCATGTCAAGAAAAATTATCTCATTGGATTCGTATTTGAACATAGTTTTCAAAAATATAATGTTTGGTGACATGCGTGAACATTTTATTAGTTTAATCTATAGTCAAAATTTGGCACGAAATACAATGGAGACCAATAAACCCGGGCGGAGGTAGTAGTACATAATAGCCTTTCCGAGGCGGTCACAGATAGCCCATCCAACGGCGATCGTCGGTGACGTTGGCCATGAATTGGTACTGCATTTTCGAGGTCTCGGATAGCCACCTTACCAATGTGGTTTCCCATAAGAGAACCTTCTTCGGTATAGACCGTCTGCGATGGGTTTGTATGAGTGGATGTCTCCGAAGGGGGCATAGTGCCATGGATAAGGGTTGACTAGCCTGGCCTAGCCATGCAACACTTCTTTTGCCAAAATTTAGCTCAAATATGCTTGAAAATGAGCATAAGCAATTGCTATTTTCCCCTGAGCGGTGGTAAAAGATTTGCCTCATATCACTTATCACTAATAATTAACGAAAATGTTAACGCCCACACGTGTGGGCGTTTGCACATCGCCCACACGCCTCCATCATCACTCATTTTGCCACGTATGAATAGATGACATTAGTAGATTTTTTTTTGCTTTTCGGCTTAAAAATGTTGTATCTCCTAAATAAAAAAGCGAATTAAAAATCCGTTTTCACCATTAAATCCGTCTCGACGAGATCTTCAAAACTAGACCCCATGTTGATATGTTTCGACGAATTTTTTTTTACCAGAAGTTGCCACGATGTTTACACTGCAGTTGCCATAGGGCTTAAACTAAAGTTGCCATGTGGCAATTTTAGTTTGTAGATCATGACAATTTTAGTATTTTGATGATGGCAACTCCAGTACTTTGACCATAAAAATTATTTTTTGTATGAACCATGGCAATTTTACGTGCATGTATCATGGCAATTTTCAGGGCCGGCCCTGTATTTCTGGAGGCCCTAGGCGAACTCGACGACACGGGCCCCTATGTCCTAAGTCCTAAGACAATATATATGTATGCGTGTGTTATATATATAACTTATTGAAAGTAATTTTCAATCACACATCTTTAGTTTAAAATATGACTATAATAATTCAAATGACTCCATCGAGAACAACAATAACCAAATTCGAACCGACTCCATAAAAAACAATGGCACTAAAAAGATCGCAAAATGAAACTAACATGACTTGATTACCTCAAATAAGAACGAAATTAGACTGACAATTTTTCCTCCTTTTTTCAGCACCCGACAATTGCTTCTTCTTAGGTAACATGGCAGGCTAATGTCCTAAAATCATGAAGAAAAGATCAAAAGAGCATACAAAGAATTAGGAATTTATAGATCGGATGATTGGAACCCTAGTCATGTTACATAGAATGACAAAAAATTGATAGATTGGATTAGAATACGTACATACTAAATAATGAATAAATAAACTACTGAGATTGTCAAATTGAGGTTTGAGGATGGACAGGAACATGGATGCGTACTTCTTGACTTCTAGTCGGATGCGTACTTGACTACTTGTATAGGTATTGCCGTATTGCCACGATGCCGGATGCCGGATGCCGGATGGCCGGGCTGCCGCATGCCTGCCGGACTGCTGTGTGGCGGCGACGGCGAGCCGGCGACGCGACAAGGGCCAAGGGGCAAGGCGCCGAGCGAGCGATAAGGCCGACGGGCGAGCGAGGGCCACGAACCTACGAAGGAAACGTCGGAACGAGCGTGAGTCACGGCGCCGCTTCGCCTTCGCGTATCCATCAGCGATCACTAGCTAGCTATATCTGGGCCGCCTAGCCCATCCTATTTCTTTTCTTTAACTTTTTTGTAATTTTTTACTTGCTTTTTGCTGGGCTATAGTATATGTATATACTCCATCATGTGCCCCCTCCTCGCCTGGGCCCTGGGCCGTCGCCCCGTCGCCCATGCCCCAGGGCCGGCCCTGGCAATTTTAGTTTATGGTTCATGGCAAGTCTAGTTTCTTAATTCCCCGTTTTATAAATGTCAAAATTTATTTTTAAATGTAGAAGAAAATAGCTGAAACATATCATGGCAATTTATATGCAATAGACATGACAACTTTTAATCCAATTTTTTTTTCATCAAAACATATCAACATGGGATCTAGTTTCAAAGATCTCATCGCGAGAGATTTAATGGTGAAAACGGATTTTCAATCGGATTTTTCGTTTAAGAGATAAAACATTTTAAAAACTGAAAATCCAAAAAAATTTCTGAATGCATGCATGCGATGACGTGGCAATCTGTTTACATTAGAGATGTGTGGTGCGTCTCCCTTCCTGCCACACGTGTGTCAGTTAACGCGACTCATAATTAATAAAGAAGAATATGGACCCCTGGATATGTCCATCCGGGCCTCATATCACTAATTAATAAAGAAGAAATAATTGCCGAGTGCGCACCCCTTGCTGGCTACAAACACAAGCAACAAACACATCAACTGCAAGAAGGTTGCATTGCTCCATGCCAAATAGTCGGCCACGAGACACAGTAATGAAATAGCTCCGACTTTGATGATGATTGACCAACTTACTCCTTGTGACGGGCTCATTCAGAACTCATGGTAGCAATGACACATTCATTCATGACAGCTTTGATATATCATTCACAGCAATCACACATTATCATAAGTCAGAGCATTTCATCGCATATTTCATCACTTCAATCACTGAAAATAGTTCAAATCCACAGCTAGTAAATTTGAATAAATCGGCCGGTAGCTAATACAATTAACTACAAAGATGATAATAACAGATCAATTCACACTGGATCCAACTAATGGGGACAATAAAGTAAGCAAAGGATGGATGAAAATACACCTCAATTAGAAACCCTAAACCACGAGGAGACAGTGTAGCCTCGCAAGGCCAGACCGGCCAAAGCGGCGGCCCCGACAGCGAGCAGCAAGGCGCCGGTGATGACCAGGAGGGCGACGTCTTGCCCCGCCAGGCCGCCGGCCTGGAGGTAGGAGCCACCCAGGAAGAAGCAGCCTACCATTATGCACGAGATGCCGATGAGAATGGTGCCAACGACGTCGATCGTGAGCGGCCCATCAGAGTCCACGCCGCCGCCGGATTCCGGCTTCTCGCCGCGGCCTCCACGCTTGCCTTGGCCGTCCTCGAGATCCACGTACTCGTACTCCCCCGCCGCCGATTCTTCGACCTCCTCGGGTTGCTTCGACCGATAGTAGCTGCACCTGCAAAGAAGAAGAAAAAGCTTGGATTGGATCCATATGCATGGCGAAGCTTTGAAGCTTGAAGCTTCATGGATGACTCGATTGATCTGTTTTTTTTTTTCTGGGGCGGAAGATTGTTTCGATGGATCAATCGATCTGTACCTGAAAATCTTCGTCATCGAAAAGGGTCGCTGAGATCTTGCGATACGGCTAGACGCAAATTAATCAAGTTGTTGCGTACGTACGTAGTACTCCGTGTTAAGTAACACGAGAGAAATAGGGATCGGAGCCTGTTGCGTTCCGCAACCTATACGTAGAGAGGAGTTTGGTCATTATATATCCGACTTGTGTTGTTATCCGTTTCAGTTTAGAGTTCTGGCGCCCTATATATGCATGCATGCATGCATCTGTCCATCAAGTTTTTTTCTTCCGAAAAGATAGGAGTAATGTCCCATCACGTACACAGCCAGGTACTCATACATGCCTCCCTGCAACCGACCCCGCCTCCCTTCCCACGGCTCGTCTTCTTTCCCTCAGTGCTGCTAGAGGTGGTAGGGGGCTAAGTTCCGACACTGGTCGATGAAGGCGATGTCAGAAAGATCTCTGCTCTGGTAGTCTTCAGCGGGCGAGGCGAGATATGACCTTCAGATCCGACGTCAACAACGATTATGTTTTGCTAACCAATTCAGCCGTTACAAACGAGGGCATCAAAGCATGTGGACCGTGCAGTACTGCCACTCTGCCAGAGTGTTCGAAACTGAGATTTTAGCAGTGTAACCTTCCTCTCTCATCAATATTCGTTGCATGTCCAACAACAACCTTCGGCGTTCCGAGCCTTTGGTGGTTAATCACACTTGTTGTGGCTAGGCCATCTGCTTGTGCGGGCATTGTCTTCACTTGCGTCCCATCTCATGTGAAGATCGTGCAACACATGTACTACCCGGATCACTGAAAGTGGTGGCAATAGAACATGATAACTTCAATTTGGTGGTCCTTCTTGAGTACATGGTCTCGAGCTCCGAGATGAAAACCCTAGGCCTAACCCTAGTTTGTTATACCTGACATTAAGGAGTTTTTCATCGTTACTTGTTGAAGGCATTGCTTGGATATTCTTGAATTTTATCTTTGGTGTGAAAACCCAGGATATGACCTTTGTTGTTTAGATCCGATGAAGGCGGTGCTTCAACATCGGCCCTTCCTGGTGGTGTTGCTGCTAGAGAATCTTTATTATTACCCTTGCGACGTCAAGAGAAGGTGTCTGTCGATGAGACACGATGTTCCTGTCGACTACGAGGCGCCTGCAAATCTGGTCAACCCATTCAACCTTGGAACAACCTTGCAACTACTTCTCGACTAACTATCGACCAATCTGCAACAACCTTGCAACTAATCTGCAGTAAAGCGAACAGAAAATCAGCATCCACACAGGACAATTGAGCAGCCTTGCAATAGAAAAAACACATGACATGACAAGATTTCTTGAAGAAAAATCACACGCACATATGAGAAACAGGGATGACTGAGGGCATGGCCAAGGTAGCCTCAACCTAGTGCCCCACAGGTCCACATAGGCTTGGAGCTTAGTTCAGACTAAAAGCTACAACCTCGCAGGAGCTTATGTAGCCTATAGAAGAGCCGACCTCTTGGGGTGTAAAAGCTGAGAGAAGGCAAGAAAGGAGAAAGGTAGGCTGATGCATGAGAGAGAGAGAGAGAGAGAGAGAGAGAGAGAGAGAGAGAGAGAGAGAGAGAGAGAGAGAGAGAGAGAGAGAGCAAAGAAAATAGTATGCATGTGAAGAGAGATGGGTCGCTATAGAGTGTAGCCTCTAAGGCTCGGTTGGCTAGAAATTTTCACAAACGATGGTTCTATTAGGCTGGTTGCAATGGGGTGTATCATATAATATTGTATGATACTACATATGTAATGCATAGTATCATATGTTGGTATCATAAAAGGCTACATTTATTACTATGCATGACACAAAGTAGCATATTATTTAATATGATATGGTATCTTGATATGATACTCAAGTATCTCTTTCTTCATTTAATTCTATGTCACCTCATAAAAAACGCTTAGTTGACATACATGATTCTACCTATAATACTTCCATTACAGGCATCCTTACTTTTTGATGAGATAAATAGCTGAAGCAATGTCAAACAAAAAAAATGATAAGGCCAACGGAAAAAGGAAATGGGCCGCACCATCCTACAACCCCACACACGCTATTGAGCCTTTAACGACACAAATCACTTTCTCGGGATCCGGCGGTCAACTGCGTGATTGGGGTATAACTATTTCTCAGCTTCAACTAGCTAGCCGAGAATTAGCAAAACCGATTTTTCTTCATCAATTAAGTAGCCAAATCATTGGCCAAGACTACCTTTCTAGAAAGGGCTAGAACTTTAGGAGTACACGATTGAAAACACCACTAACACATAATAGCCTCTCCAAGGCGGTCACACATAGCCCATCCAAGGTAGAGCACCCATCAATGACGTTGGTCGTGAATTGGTAGCGCCTTTTCAAGGTCGTTTCACGGTCATCTCGGATAGCCACCTCTCAATGTGGTTTCCCACTTTCTTCGGCACAGACCTAGTGCTAGAGATCCCATGCAACACTCTTGCCAAAAATTAGCTCAGATATGTTTGAAAATTGATAGAAGCATACTTTTCCCGCACGAGTTATAATTGCACGCATGGTTGTCATCCCTCCTCCACGAGGGAGAGCGACTCCGGCCTCACTGTAAAAAAAACCACCAATAGGGCCCTTGCCGCAACGATTGCAAGAATCTTACATTGACCTATGCTAAATAGTCGGCCACCAGCGAGAGTGGAGAGATAACTCCAACTTTGAATTCCATCACAGAGCATATTTCGTTACTTCAACCATGCTCAATTGTCTGCATTCACAACTAATAAGTCTGAATATGCCTATAAAATTATTATAAATACATATGTTTTTTTATTTTGTAAGACAAATACGATGATACTATTGATACATGTTCATACCATGCAATTCAATGGTCAAAGACGTGTATGAAAGACCGTGAAAAGTCAAGTGTGCCTTATATTTTAAGGAAAAGAGAGTAGCATATGTGGATAAACATGATGATTTGTTTGACTCTTGTTTCAATAGTACTATAGAAGATTGGTAGAAGCGGTTGCACTTATCTTAGGCTGATCGTAATGGGAGTGTCATAACTACTATCATGGATGCCAACAAGGAAATTTTGATGAGGTGGCATAAAATTAAATGAAGAAAGAGAAATTTGAGTATCACATCATGACACCGCATAGTAATAAATGCTATGCTATTACTCCCTCCTTTCCGGTTGAAGGGCTCAAATATGAAATCTCATCAACCAAGACATTTTGTGAGTGGAGAAATGCATCTCGTACATTACAAAGCTACCCAAATTAAACTCATGCATTAATTTTGATTAATTGCAGTACATGAATGCTTGACCACTAGATGAATAGGAACATTACATGCATTTGTGTGTTTCTTTTTAGTTCTTGCATGCAAAGATTTCATGTGCATCGGAAAATAAAAATGAGATGGAGATGAGCCTTTTAAATTGGAATTTTTTTTTGAAATAAGCCCTATAAATCGGAAATAAGGGAGTATGTGTCATGCATGATAATAAATAAAGTCATCTATAATATTAGTATATGATACTATGCATTAAAGAGGTAGTATCATATGCATGATTCTAAATTATGATCTACCTATTACAAGCAGCCTTATATACTCCCTCTGTAAACTAATATAAAAGCATTTAGATCACTACTTTACTGATCTAAATGCTGCTATATTTCTTTGAAAAGAGAGTGGATAGAAACGAGCGGCAGCACATTTTTGACGCAATTTCTTATAGGATATGTCCACTAGTGTTAATAGTCCATGGGAGGAATTTTTTTAAAAAGAAATTGAACATAATCTGTTGTATGATGGAGAAAAAATGAAGGAAGGGAGAGAAAAAGACTTACTTCAACTGGGTGGCCAGGCCAGTGAATGCTTTTACCTCAGCAGAGCTATAGCTCAGCTAGCTAGCCTAGCTGGTCTAGCTGGTCCAGTCAATGCTTCGTCTGGTAATGCCTCGACAGAGCTATAGCTCAGCTAGCTAGCTTAGCTGGTCCAGTCAATGTTGTCCTCGGCGATGACGAGGTCATTACCTCGATTTTCAAGCCGCTAGATCCCTTTGGAAGCGAGCGGTGTGGTACTAATTAATCAAAATACGTGGAACCGACCGGTGCCGGTGCGCTCGTAAAACTCCCTAGAGCTAGCTCTATAATAAAGATGACAAATATAATCGATCCAATGGAGGCCATGATTCTATGTAGCAAGTAAAGAAGGAACAAAACTCAATCAGAATCCGACGACCGCCACCTCGAGGTGCAAGCGTAGCGTGCCAGAGCGGCAGCCCCAATGGCGAGGTACAAGGCGCCGATCATGGCTGCGAAGTGGCTGTGCTGCGCCGGTTTGGGCACGAGGTAGGAGCAGCCCAGCAAGGCGCAGCCCAGCAGTATGTAGCAGATGCCCCGACCGAGGGCGAGCGAGTCACTGGAGCCGCCTCCGCCGCATCCAGGCGTCTTGACATGCTTGCCTTGGCCGTCCTCGAGATCCACGTACTCGCCCGCCGCCGATTCCTCCTCTTCCTTCTCCGGCAGAGGCTCGGGTTGCTTGGACCTGTAGAAGCTGCTCCTGCAAATGAGAAGAAAAGGGTTGGATTGGGTCAATGCATGGCGCCGAAACTTTGTACGCACGATGACTCGATTGATCCCCTTGATTTGTGCATGCGTGTGTGTGCGGGAAGAAAAAGGCAGAGGATGAATACTCGTTTGGATCGATCGAGCGATGGATGTATCTCTACCTGAAAATCTTCGTCATCGAATCAGCACAGAAAATTAGAACAAGGACTGGGTACTGATGAGATCTCCTGATACGTACGATTGAGTAGGAGCAAATTATAAGTTGTTATAGAAGACGGGAGGAAGAGGGGATATATGGAGTCTGTTGGGTACGTATGTAGTACTCCAGAAGATATTATAGGAGTTTGAACATGGCCCGATTCGTGTTGTTATCCGTTGCAGTTTATTTGTATCTGTGCATCACGTTCACGTAAGACATGTATAGGGTCAGATTTGAAAATATGCTTCAGCTCGTGGAAAAGATAGGATCGGACACAAAAGTAAGGATGTACTGCGTATTTTCTCCGTCCTAAAATAAGTGTCCCAACTCTTAACTTTATGTAAGAGTACAACAATACATAAGACAACAAGTAACTAACCAAATGCATGCATGCAAAAATTAGCTAATTGAAGAATTACCTAAGCATGGAGCGCGCGCACGGTGGAGGCGGCTGTGCATGCAGCTGGAGGACCAGATGGCAAAAATATTAACATATACAATATCAAGTGAAAGCATATCAACATCGGTGTTCGCAAGTTCGATGATCGGGTTCCCCACACCTAAGCCGTGTGGTAGGGGAAGCACATCGCTAGGGGAGCCGCTGGTTTTTGCAGAAGGAGAGGGATGGCATGAGTGGTGCCAAACCCAAGGGCGTGGCGCGAATCGGACAGGGAGTCGACCGACCTGTAGTGTTGTTCAAATAGAGATGGGATCTCGTTTCTCCAAAACTAGAGCGATAACCACGTGACAAATGTGGTAAGCAATTCAGATTATTCAGAAAACAATACTAGTGTGATAGATATACAGGTCTCGT
Organism: Triticum aestivum; assembly: GCF_018294505.1. Taxonomy (NCBI): domain Eukaryota; kingdom Viridiplantae; phylum Streptophyta; class Magnoliopsida; order Poales; family Poaceae; genus Triticum; species Triticum aestivum. The sequence continues at coordinate 834,663,127 of NC_057801.1, read as the reverse complement.
GTCAACGTACACAGTAATACTGCAACCAAATGCATGCATGGTGCAACAATTGGCTCTAATTAACGAACAAACTGTCTTCGGTGGGCTTAGGGCCATGGAGGCGGAGTGGATCTCGTCCCTTGTCGGTGGGAGGGTTTCGTTTTTAGATCTTTTTTCGAGTTTGTTTAGGGTTTGTGTCCTATTAAGGAAGGCGAGACGGCGGCGACTCCCTAAAGATGGAATAAAGGTCTCCCCGCCTAGCCCCCGTTCCGGTGATGCGTCTAACATCGTCGGTGGGCGTGTGGAGGTGTGTCTCCGGCGGATCTGTCTTTGGTGGATTTGCTCGGATCTATTCGTTGTTCGTCTGTATTCCTGTGTCTTCAGGTTGGATCCTTCTGATCTACACTCTTCATCGGCGGCGGCTACTGTTCTGGTGTGTTGGTTCTATGGGGCCTTAGCACGACGACTTAACGACTGTCTACTACAACAAGGTTTGCCCGGCTCCGGCAATGGAGGGGCGATGACAGTGGCGCGCCTTCGGCTCGCTTCAGTGCTTGTAGTCATCGCTAGGTGGTTTACGGATCTGGGTATAATTTTAATTATTTCTAGTATTTTTTCTACTACCATGATTGAAGATGAATAGATTGGAAGTTTTTCTCGCAAAATAAAAATAAAAAAATTAACGAACAAACAAAATATGATCAGTTTTCTTTCTTCCACGGGAAGAAACATGACCCTTTGGTTAGGGTTTCTCATGCCTACCTCGTCTTCTATTGTCTTAGGGCCATGGTGGTGTGGTGGATTCCGGCATTTGCCGGCAGGAGGGCTCCACTTTTTCATACTCTTGTGAGTTTTATTAGGTTTTGTGTCCTGGTCGGAGAGGCGAGGCGGCAGCGGCGGCTCTCTGCAGAGAGAATAAGGTTTTTCCCGCCTTGTCTACATCCCGGTGGTGTTTCTAGTATCGTCGGAGGGTGTGTGAAGGTTTGTCTTCGGCGGATCTTGCGAGATTTGGTTGGCGTTTGTCTTCGGTGGATCCACGTGGATCTTGTTTCATTTGTCTGTGTTCATGTGTCTACAGGTTGGGTCTACGCTCCCTTCATCGACGGCGGATGTTGTTCTGGTGCGCTGGTCCTATGGGGCCTTAACATGACGACTTTCTGGCCGTCTACTACAACAAGGTTTGTCCGGCTCCGGTGAGGGAGGGACGAAGACGGTGACGCGCCTTCGGCTCACTCCAGTGCAAGTAGTCGTCGTTAGATGGTCTACGTACCTAGATGTATATTTTACTTCTAGTGTTCTTTGTACTAACTTGACAGTTGATGAATAGACCAGAAGTTATTTTAAAAAAAACTAAATATGATCCACCACGCGGTCGTGGCCCCTATCCAAGCAGCCAGACCACCACCAGCAGCAGAAGCGGAGGGTCAATCACGCCCACAAGCCGCACCCGGCCACGACCGTGGCCCATGGAACCCCTTGGCACTGGCAGCTAATACTTTCACATCTAATACTTTCTAGGATATGCTTTCGTATTGTGTTTTCTCAAAAAACAAAATCACATGTTTCAACCACCCCATCGGTTATAAGATCATGGCGAGGTTTATCCCCGGGTGCCCTTGCTCCGATGCTCACACTCCTCTTTTCTTGCTTCAATAATCATCTCAGAGATCTGAGTGAGCGAGATCCATTGCCTCGTATGCTAGATCTCTTGATCTGGTGAAGGTCAAAGGGAACATCATCATCGACGTGGACACTGTCGAATTTGACAATTGGTGGCCTAGGTATGTCTCACTGTGAATTCTTCTCTTCAACTAATCTGAAGCCGCTAGTGTTTTCTTTTCCTCCTGGCCATGACTAAACCATATGGGGGCTAGGATTACGTAGTTGTTGTAACTTTAACACCTCACACAATCTGCATCACCGGGAGGCAGTTGTATTGCAGCTCCGTGGAAACCCTCTTCTACAACAATGGCGTTATGGCCGGCGATGGCGAGGTGGAAGTGGGGTGTTTTCCATCAACTGATGATTGGTGGCCATGTGCCCTCTTCCCTTGTGGGAGCAGTCATGTAATAGTCACATAATGTGTTTGTATAATTCCTTATAAGCATTGGGTTATTTTTCTCGAAAAGATCATGTACAAAGTCTTGAGAGCATCTCTAGTAGATCCCCTCAACTTAATCCGTCAAACATTCTCCCTATTAGAAAAATCATTTTTTTACGGATTAAACTTTTCTTCAGCTAGCGGAGCCCCTAAACTTAATCCCGTACAAAATTCAAACACAAATTTTTTATACACAAACTCGTTTCAAACACTAATTTATAAACTACCTAATTGTACAACTCAACAATACCACACATTAGCACCATACATACCGTAATTAAAGAGTATATTCCATAGTACAGTAACACTACATCAAACACTACATATATAGCATAAACCATATTTATACTACATACTAGATAGCTCTACTCGTCGTCGCATAAACTAAAAACATCATCAGCGTAATGACTCCCACAAGGAGAATTGTATCTGCTCATGAGAGTATGAACCAAATCATTATAGTAGTAATAAGTGCAATGCAAAGTTTCTGAAATTTCCTTCTTTGGGCTTGCATCTCGTTGATTGGACAATTCCGGCACGAGCGGCCAGTGTGGGCTCGCATGTAGGCCCCCATCCGGTTCCCCAACCTCAAGGGGCTCCATTCCCGACCACATCGGGGCTTAGAAACTGTCGAGTATCATGATTATTAGGAAATCTAGGATAGCGTAGGATATTATTCTATCTTGCCTTGTATTTCAAGATGATCATGTACTCATATATATAGGGTCGCGCTATTCGTCATCCTGGGTGAGGAAAGTTATTCTTCACCACCTCTCTATTTTGACATCAATGCACTATATTTTTACTTTTCGTAAGTTTTTGTCTTATTTCATACATAAAAAGAGAAGTAAGAAAAAGAGAAGTAAGAAAATATGTTCTCGCCATAAACAATATTTTATGTCACATAAAATTTCGAATGTAAAAACATAGTGCAAAACATACATAAAATGTGATTTTTCTGGTCTTATAACCTATATTTTATTTATTTATACCAAATTTTACATATTGAATCAATATGCATGTAACTATTTATATTCTAAGAAGTGATCATAAGATTACCTCGGATGAAGAATAACTTATTCTGCATCCTAGATGGGTGAATAGTAACACTATATATATACGGTCAAGCTCTGTGTATCCGTGCCATCCCTGGATCAGTATGCTAGCACACACAGTATGTCAATGTATATATCAAAGTGCAATTACATGTATAAATAACGTAAAACTGATATATACCTCATAAGTCTCAGCGGGAACAAACAATCGGGTGTGGAGTCCCATCAACGCCATCGGCAGGTTGAGTGTAGACCGTAACCCTATATCGCAACTTTTACTCGTCGAAGAAAAAAAATCTGCAACATGATACGTTGCAGCCGTGTAGGTCAGAAATTGAATGTACTGGCAAGATCACAATATGAGAAAAACAGATGATAAAACTATACTATATGCCAATGAGGCTCAAGCAATACAACTAACAATTCCACCAATCCCTCTCTCCCTTTTAACATAGTATCAGCCTAACCGATCAACCCTAGCCGTCGCCCACCGCTTCCGCCCTGCGCGCCGCCTCCGGGACGGTCGGCCTCGACAAAAGGGAGAGAGTCTGGTGCAGCACGCGGCGCTCGACAAAACGCCTGTTGTCCACGCGCATCCATCCGCGCGTTGCACTTCATCGCCATGGACTCTCCACCGACCCGTCTGCACCGGCTGCCTCGCGACGCTTCGTGTACGGAGGCACCCCCAGTGCGTACAGTGCCCCACGCTGGCTTGCACCTGGTTGGGTGGCACAACATGTGCACCCCATCTGTGTTGGGCTCCACGCAACGCACATCAAGTCGACAACCGATCTACGCGTCGATGGCTGTATGCCACTGCGTTCGTATTGGTTATTCGTGTCCCGCTCGGTCTCTCCACCTAATGCGTTTGCAAGGAGTCTCGTCGCACGAGTCTGTCATGTCCGCCCGCACACCGTATTGTGAAGATCGACCCTAAGTACAGCACCCTCTCCAATCGAGCGCCGCCGTTCCGTGGTTCTTTCCATGGCTGCACCGATCTGCGCCGCCGCTGCGTCGTCCCTACGGACCGTAATGCCGCGGCACATGATCCCCGTCGCCGCCCTAAGGCCGTTCCCATGGTTGCACCACCTCGCGCGTTGCTGCTGCGCCGCCCATTCAGGCCGTAGTGCTGCAGCCCGCGGTCAACCGCCGCATCGAGGCCGTACACTCCAGGCCATTCCCGAGGCTGCATCGACCCTCGCCTTGCCGCTGCGTCGGGCCGTAGCAAGCGTGGCACGTGATCCCTGCAACCGCCCCGAGGTCTTCCCCGCCATCGCCACGACCTGCCCGCCGCCGTTGCGTCGCCCCTTCGGGCCGTAACGCTGCGGCCCGCGGTCCACTGACGGTCCACGCGCGTTGACTTCCACGTGATATGCGCCGCGCCGCCTTCCTTGGCACGGCAAGGTCACCGTCCGCGCCGGTCTTCGTCACAATGTCGGGTTCATTATCGCCTACTTTGAGCACCGCCGCCACACTCCTTCTCTAGCCGCCGCCGCACCCTCCTTAGGCCGCCGCTGCTGCTCTTCTTCCGCGGCTCCACGACGACTACCTCGACACTGGCGACCCCCGACTCGACAACGACCACGGCGTTCTTCGCACGGATGCCCCGACTACAGCTACACCACCTACGCTCTCGGGTACCTCGACAAACGGCACAAAGGGCTACCGCCTTGCTTGAGCAACCTAGTCGGTTTCCACTCCGACCACGATTCCGTGATGCATCGTCCGTTACGACTGTGGGGGGCTGTCCGTTGGCTTCCCTTCGGATTATTCTCTAGTCTCACCGTCTGCATCGCTACCGTTGTGACTGCGAGATGATGTTGAGTATCGTGATTATTAGGAAAGCTAGGATAGTGTAGGATATTATTCTACCTTGCCTTGTACTCCAAGATGATCATGTACACATATATATCACACACAAGCAATACAGCGAACAATTCCACCAATCTCTCTCTCCCTTCTAACAGAAGCAACGGAAAGCTTTGCAATGGTGTTAGCGGCAGCGATGGATCTGGTCGAATCTTCACACTCTTTGGTTTAAATTTACTCCAAATGATAGCTTTTTTTGAGGGATACAAATTCATACTTTTTGGAGTTGTGTGTTTGGTGATCTGCCTCCTAGGGCTTATAATTCTCTAATCAGAAAATTTTCACTCTCAAATTTACTCCTCTTAGGGGGCATCTCTAGCGGACCCCTTAAAATCGCAAACTGCAAAACTGGGATACGGGTTGGAAAAAGTGCATTTTAAGAGTTCATTTTAGCTACAGCCGAACAGATACTATAAAAAAAATTGTAAAACTGGAATAAAGAGCTCCTTCCTCCAGTCCGGCTGTTGCCCCCCCTTCCCTCAGCCGGCCGCGCCGGCCATGCCGGTCGCATCCAACCCCGTCGGCCACACCCCATCGCCCGCAGGCCATGCCGCGTCGCCCGTCGGTCGCGCCTCGTCGCCCGTCGACCGCGCCCCGCCCCTGTCGGTCGCGCCCCATCACCGCGCCGGCCGCGCCTAGCCTCGCCCCGTCGCCTCCGTCGTCCGCGTCCAGCCTTGCAGGCCACGCCTCGCCGCCTCGGCCGTCTGTGCCTTGCTCTATTGCCAGCCGAGTCGTGCCCCTTTGTCTGCCGCGCCGGGAGGATTCCGGCGGCCAGGCTGAGGTCATGGGAGGCCACGGCTATGTCGAGCTCGTCCAATTCGGACCGGCGGCGATCGATTGCGGGGCCTAGTGGCCTTTTCCGGTGAGCGGTGGTGAATTCCGGCGAGTTTAGGGCGGATTCCGGCAAACTCCGCGGCGGCGTGTTTGCTCCGACGAGGTTTGACCGGTATACGGGGCCCCCTAGATTCGGCCTTCCAACCTCCAAAGATAAGGGTTTCGGGTGTGCATTTGCGGCGGCCCTTAAAAATTTTACGGGTTGGACCACTTTTACGGTTTTTGTTCTGGACACTTTTTTCGCCCAGAACTGTAAAACGCAAATTTTTTACTGGTTTGACCACTTATGCGGAGTCTGCTAGAGATGCTCTTAGATGCAGCTTTACCTTTTGGATTGCAAGGAGATCTAACTGTCCCAGTTTATGAGGTCGATCCCATCCAGCCATCTATTCATCACGTACGCAGATGCATGCTCCAAGGGAGACAAGTTATTTTACAGACGGTCAGTTCTTTTGGCCGATATTCATGGAATCAGACCCTTCTCAGCTTCTCTCATAATCTGTAACCACCATTCGTTTGACATACCTAGCTAATTAGACTCAAACTAGCTACAATTCACGGCAGATTACAATGTTTCTTTCAAAACTCACGGCCGCCTTCACAGTTGAGTCAATTACACCATTGATGCTAGAACTTGGCACAAATAATCACTTTCGTGTTAGAACTTGTGGTGTATATATAGATGGTTCAAGAATTTGGTTTGATGGTGCAAATACAGTATTGCATACGCCCGCGGCGCTGACTAGGCGTGCTTGCATGGCGAGACCCGCTGTCAGTGACAGAAAGGGAAGGCAGGGCGTGCGGCTTGTTTTTATTTTGCTAAAATCCCCTCAATAATTTTTTTCTCTTACAAAAAAGTACAAAAAATAAATTGGTTCGTCGGAGATTCAAACCAGCGACCTGCAGATTGCCAGCCCCCCTAGACGGCCTTGTTGTCACGTGAGGATACACATCCTTTATATATTTCAACTGAATAATTTTAATCTCAAAAATCAGTGCATGCTCGGTAATTCAAACCAGGAACCTTAGGGTAAATAAGTGCCTAGGTATACCACCACAACAGACAAGGTCACTTATTTGTGATGTCTAATTGCACTTTATGAATATAACATAACGCGGTCGTGTGAGTAAACTGAATTGCAGTCAGTGATACCATTTTCAACATTTTAGTTTTCTGCATCTTTAAATTGGGTAAAAAATGTAAATTATAATTATGTGCTATCAATAATATACATATAAATAATACAAATACATTAAAAATGTTGATATAACAACAAAACAAATCCACCTACTAATTTAACAAAAATCCATATAATTAAATTAGTGCCCAGGGGTACAATTTCAACCGAAGAGGTAACATATTTCTGCAGTATAATTACACTTTATGACTATAACAGAAAACGATCCAGTGGTTGAACTTAATTACAGTCAGCGCGGACAATTTCAACATTTTATTCTTGGGGATTTTAAAATTCTTTTAAATTATAATAATGCATTATAAATAAAATAAATTACATTAAAAAATGTTCATACAACATCAAGACATATCCACGTATTAATTTAACAAAACCCATATAATTAACTTATGAATTTTTTAAAAACTATGATTTTACAAACTGTTCACATTTTAAGAAAATATTTTAAATAGTTTTAGAATTTAGTATATATTAAATAAATTATTATATGTTGAATTTTTCCTGATTTTTAATATCATATTCATGTAGTATATAAAATTGAATGCTTTAAGAAAATTTTAGGTTGTTTAATAAGAGTTCATGTGTTTTAATTTTTTTTTCTTTTCTGAAAACATTATTTATGTATTTTTAATTAAATGTAAAATGTCTATGAAAAATAAATATGAGTCTAGTGTGCCATCAGATTGCAGATTCTGAAATTTGTACTTTTTAAATCTTATAAACAGATTTTATAATTCATGGATATTTTAAATTGTATGAATATGTTTTAAAATAACACATGAACTTTTTTAAATTATGCAAACCGTAATTATACTTTGGACGTCTTGTGTTGGGATGGTATGCTTGGCTATTTAATTTGCTGTATTTTGTTTTTGGGACTAAAATTCTTAAATTATATGGTTACGCCTAAAGTATATATAAAACCTATGTATCTATACTTGACATCGATTCCAAATTGTTGTGCTGGCAAGCCACCAGCGCAGGTGACCTGTAGGTCGTGAGTTCTAATTAACGACTCGCTTTCTTTCTTTTTTATGTACAGTTTCTCTCGAGGGACTTTTTCGTGAGTAAAAAAAAATTAAGAGGCATTTCACAAAAGACAAGCCACACGCCCTGCCCTCCCCTTCCTCCCTACGGCAAGCTGGTGCCCCGCAAGTGTGTACAACACTGTATTTGCACCGATCAAGCCAAGTTTTTGAACCACTTATATGTATACCACAAGTTATGACGCTAAAGTGAACTTTTGTGCCAAGTTCTAGCACTAGTGGTGTGATTGACTCTTTTTTTTGCGAGAAAATTTCTGATCTATTCATCTTCAATCATGGCAGTACAACGAATACCAGAAATAATAGAAATTACATCTAGATCCGTAGACCACCTAGCGACAACTACCAGCACTGAAGCGAGCAGAAGGCGCGTCGCCGTCATCGTCCCTCCATCGCCGGAGTCGGTCACAACTTGTTCACAGTTCACACATTCATTCACGGCAGCCATCACAATGGCATGCCATCACACAATCATATTCCACCACTTTAATCACACGTGCATACTCCTATATAGTTAAAAAAAAAACTACCTCTCGTGAGCCGCCCAAGCGACTCACGAGGCGATCCCCCCCGCCGCCGCCGCTAGTCATCCAGTCCGCCTCCTCCTCCGGCCGGCCGGCCGGTGGCGGCGGGACCTACAGGCCATCTCCTCCTCTACTCTTTCTCTGCTCCTTGTGATCGATCTCAGCAATGAGCACTGCTGCAGTCTCCCGTAACAAGGTTCTGATGGATTTTGGGGTGGCTTTGACGAGATGCGTTCACTGCCTTGGCTCCCAGCAATAAGGTCTACACTCATGGTCACTGCCCACGCAACTATGCCCGGATGCCACGCCATGAGGTCTGCGCTAATGATGGTTGATCTCGTGGCGGCGGTCGACTCCTGCGCGGAGGCTAGGCACGTGTATGCAGACATTGCGCCGCCAGCGTGTTCTGCTCCTCGCGCCGAAGTGGCCTTGGCCAGTTGTGCACTCGTTGGGGTTGTGATGCTACGGAAATGTCTTTATGAGGGTTCCTCCCTTCACATCTGATGGTTTAGTTTGGTGGTGAGATGCAAACTATGAACATCAGCCTGACGGAGAGGGATGGTTGTGCAGCGACGGCGGTCCACATCGCATGTAGCTGCTTGGATTGCGGAAAAGTGGTGGCGACAACACATGTGTGGCATTCATGGTGGTGCTATTTGAGCACCCGGTCTCGAGCTCGGGGGTGAAAACCTAGGTCCAACCTGAGTTGGTTATACCTGGCAATGACGATGGTTTTACGTCGTTACCTTGTTGAAGGCATTGCTCAAATATGCTCGGACTGGTTCTTCAGGATGAAAATCTAGATTCTGGCCTTGAATGGTTGGATCCAGCGACGGCGGCGCTTAAGCGTCACTCCCTTCTTGAAGGCTTCGCTGTTGAAGGACCTCATCGTCCGTGTGGTGCCATGAGGTAGTTGGTGCGAATATGATCATTGTTGTAGTTTGCCGATTTGCGGATCCGATCACTTTCTCTTTTTTTACCATTGCCTACGCATAGCTTTGGTCTCGTATGACTTTGCTATTAGCTGGCATGTTTTTGGTGTGTGTGCGTAGTGTTGGCTGTGTGCATCGTAGTTATGTAGAGGTCGGGTGTGTACTCATTGTGTTTGTATTCTATTGATGCTTCATTTTGAGTCAGTAAAATTCATCCTTTATCGAAAAAAAGGGCTGAACACAATTTGCTGTATATAATGACGATGATAACAGATTAATACTCACACAGATGCAATGGAGACAATGAAGGGGTCTCAATCAGAAACCGTAGTCGTCCACCACGAGAAGCCACCGGGGACGAGACGGGACAGAAAGATGGCCACCATGGCGAGTAACATGGCGCCAACAAAGGCTACGTATCCAGCCAGTGTGATGTCGTGATAGATGTAGGCGACGCCCAGGTAGACACATCCCACTAGTACGCAATAGATGACAATGGCGATGGTGGCGACAACGCCGACCGTGGGTGAGGCGTCAGAGTCCATGCCGCCGCCGTGTTTGCCTTGGCCGTCCTCGAGATCCACATACTCCCATGCTGCTGCGGCCGCGGACGATTCTTCCTCCTCTGGCGGCTCGGGTTGCTTGGACCGGTTGAAGCTGCACCTGCAAAGGAAGGAGGAGAGCATGAGGGGAAAAAAGGGTTGGATTGGGTTAATCATCAACGGTGCCGAGACTTACGATCGACGACTCGATCGATCACGTTATTTTTGTTCTTCTTTTGGTGTATGATGAAGAAAGAAAGAAGAAGAGGTGAGAGGATTGTTTCGATCCGTACCTGAAAATCTTCGTCATCGAGTTGATTGAGCAATTGCTTATGCACCGGGAAATTAAGAGGGGTCGATCGGGTCTGTTGTTGCTTCCGCACGCACGGGGGTTTAATCTGGAGATGGATCGATTATCTGTCGTGGGTAATCTTAACACCGATGTCGATTTGGTTGCCGGTCGTGGCGCAAATCGTAGTCCGATTCGACTTGTCTTGTTCGTACCAGTATGCATCTCGTACGTTTTTTGCATGGTAATACGTGTCTCATTCTATCATAAAGATTGAAATATAAGTCAAGTAAGGATCGACATAATAAAACTGAAAAAATAACAGAACATCTCTGAGCTTGACACCAACGCCCATCACCTGCCTCCGGCACCACGACAACAACCACCGAAGAAAAGAATGATGGATCACCTCCTCACCCGAGCTCGACGCGTCTCCATCGCTGATATGCAGCTTTGCGGACCTCCAAGGTGGCTCACCAAAAGTGAAGCCCTTACCGTTGAACGAATCAGACCGGGGCAACACCCCGGACACGCCATCGAACTCCAGATCTGGCACCCCACCGCGACTAAGACGTCGCGGAAGGAAACCATACCTGCCATCCACGAACCACGAACCCAGCACATGTTCCGTCTTCCAGATGTCGTCGATGCAGACCACAATCTGCATCCGCTTCTGGACTACATCCCAAGCTCCGCGCCGACGCTGGAGCAAACGCCGTCGCAACGACGGAGCCCGAGGACACATGTCCACCACGAAGATGCCGCCGTCGCCACGCCATCCTTACTTGAACAGACTGGTTTCCAAATTCATCCCCAACCATAGGACCAATGACCTTGTCAAGGAAGGTCCGAAGAATCTTTATTCAGCGCTGACATCATCGCCGCCGAAACAAAGACGATGAACAACCTAAAAATCTAAACCACTAGGGAGTAAAAACGATCCACACGCGTGGATCCGGCGACCCTGTATGCATCTCGTACGTACCACGCACCATGTCATGTCTCTTATTGACATCTTACCTGCCACGGAGATATTTTGTACCCTTGTATAGTTACGTTTGGAAATTAAGAGGTACAGGCTATTTATCAGTCGTCTTATAAAAACAAAAGCAGCGTCAGTAGATTTCTTCCCTTCGTCTGTCTCCCGCCTGACCCGCCTTCCCGCACAGCCAAGCCACCAAGCCCTACTATCGGGGCCTCGCCGCCCTGCCCTGTTCAATCCGCTTCTTCTGTCAGTTGCCATCGCCTCCAGCTTTCCTTCTAAGCCCCGCCCTCTTCGCCAGTTCAATGACCCCTGCGTTGGAATCGACTCACCATTTTCAGGTGACCTAAGTAACAAACGCGTTGCAAATATTGATGCCTTTAGTTTTCTTTCATGGTAATACGTGTCTCTTTATATCATAAGGATCATAGTACAAGGCACATACAAAACCGAACTGGCAAAACTGAAAAGGCAGCAAATTACTAGCCTTTGCACAAAGGAACAACAGCCAAGAAGTAAACTTACAATCAAGACCGAAGAAACCTCTGAACTTGACACCAACGTCCGTCACATGCCTCTGGAACCACCATAGCAGCCACCAAGGGAAAAAATGACGAATCACCTTCACACCCGAGCTCGAAGCGGCTCCATCACTGATATGCAGCTTTGCGGACCTCCAAAGTGGCTCACCAAAAATGAAACCATTACCGTTGAACGAATCAGACCGGGGCAACACCTCGGGCACACCATCGAACTCTAGATCTGGCACCTCCACACGACTAAGACGCCGGAGGAGAAAACCACACCTGCCATCCACCAACCACGAACCTAGCACACGATCCACCATCTTCCAGATGTCGTCGATGCAGACCACAATCTGCATCCACTCCTGAACTTCCTCCCAAGCTCCACACCGGCGCTGGAGCAAACACCGTTGCAACGGCGGAGCCCGAGGACACAGGTCCACCACGAGGATGTCGCCGCCGCCACGCCATCCTTGCTTGAACAGACTGATTTCCAAATCCATCCCCAATCATAAGACCGATCGTCTCGGCGGAGTAGGATCTGAAGAAACTTTATTCAACGCCGCCATCGCCGCCGCCGAAGCAAAGACGATGAACAACCTAAAAATCTAAACTACTAGAGTAAAAAACGATCCACACGCGTGGATCCGGCGACCCCCCTCACCACCGACGACCGAGGCCGCCAGCGGAGGGGAGCCACCGGAGGGCGGCTGCGTGGGAGACTCTTGGCGGCAAGGTCGCCTTTTCTTTCTTCAAGCGGAAGAAAGAAAAGCGATCCGTTGCCTCCGACCCGTTTTATTAATGCCTCTAGTTTGAAAAGATGGCAATCATGCTATATAGCATATGTATGGTAGAAAACCATTCTCCAGATATAATGCCATATGTGTTATGTATGCGGTATTGTGGTAGCGAATTGTCTGAGCTCGATTATTAATGATAGAAAACAATTCTCCAGATATAATGCCATATGTGTTATGTATGCACTTATTGTGGTAGCGAATTGTCTGAGCTCGATTATTAATGATATCACAATGTTCTAGTTCAATAAAAAGGAGATTCCCTCGGGGAGTTCACTCCATCTAGCCACCTAGCCCTTTCTAAAAGATTTGACTCCATATTTTTGGGTTAACTCCTCAAAACTTCTATGTTCTGTTCAAATTTGAAAAGGATAAGATAACTCCCCAAATCTCTCTAAACTAAGAAAAAGTCCCACCACCACCAAAGTCTCCATGGGGATCTCTCTTTCCACGCCGTCCCCTTTGGTGTACCGCGCTGCCCATTTCTCCGCTCATTCTCAGCCACACCTATGCCTGTGGGAGCCTTTCGAATCTCCTCCCGCACGTAGCCCACGTCGACATGCTGGCAGAGCTCTTCGGTGTCGCGCCCGATCACTCCCTGCTACCATGTTACAGTGCAACTTTCCCGAGGTTGCGGCCACCTCCTGCACATGTTGTGCCGGCCACCGCCGCCAGCTAAGTCAAGCCACGATCTCGAGCTTTGGTGAGGTCAGGAATCAAGCCATAGCACCAACCACCAATGAGGATGTAGAGGTGAGCGACCACACATGCAACCCAAAAAAGGTGGGCCGCGAAATCGCAATAATCTTGCGCTAATTATATGGAATATTACACACGATCTTGAGTCCCTATAGTTTCTTTCATTTTCTATGCACGTGTTCCCCTTACTTGTATCATTATATAGGGTATTTCCACCTAGTTGCATTTAGGAGAACTCCATTTATCCAAATCTTCCAACAAAAAAAAGCTAAAAAAAATTAGAGACCTATTTGCCCATCCCTCTAGTTCATCATCTCAACCTTCAACGACGCCTCATACGCTCCACTCCGCTCTTCCCAAACACCGCTGCTCGCTGCCATGACCCGCTGCCACAGTCAAACGAGTTGTGTCACAAACCATCTTTCTGAGGTCGTCGGCTCGTCGCCTCCTTGTAAAATCAAGCCTTGTTAGTCCGCGGTCTACCGATGTGATCCTCACCGTTGCCAGCCAAGGATCTATGCAAGGGAGGCCCACAACACACCAGAGGTATAGATTTCCCCTTTGACACCATCAGAGATGGAAGGGTGAGAGGGAAGAAGGGGAGAGCACCCGGCCGGCAAATCTTGGGTCCCTGATGCAGCCCGCTGCACATAACTACGTATAGTTTTCATAATAAATAGACATGTTGTTGAGTCAATTAACTCTTGGTTTATACTGCGCAAACTTTTGTACGATGTAACTACTACTATGTAGTTAATAAAATTAGCCATGATGACCTTCCTACCTAAAATGGTTAGCACTTTATAAAAGTACAAAAATTGAAAGCTCCCATGCCTTCCCCTCGATACAGAAAGCCCATCAAAGGGCGACTGTCACAGGCACTGGTTGTGAATTGGCCATTTCAGAATTGTGAGTTCCTGTAGGAGAACCTTCTTCGGTATAGACCATCTACAACGGGTTTTTATGAGTGATCGTCCTCATTTTGAAACAGAAGAAGAATACTTCCTATTGACAATAGTCTGAAATTCTGAGTGAAATGGCCTGTACCAGCTAGCTACAAAGACGATAATAACAGATCCTTAATAGTACTGTGAGAAATGGAGATAATGACCTATGCAAAGAATGAAAACGATGTGATCTGAATATATATCTGATCATTCTTCAGAATTAGTGCAATATTGCAGGCAGCAATTAGCTAGCCCTAATTAACGAGCTAACCACATAACATCAGCGCGCCGTGGATCCTCTCACCCCAACTGGACCGCCAGCAGCAGCAGCAGAAGCGGAGCGCCAGGCCGACCCATATGCCGCACCCGACGGCCGTGAACACACCGCCGGCGACGACCGCCAGGAGTTCTCGTTGGCACTGGCAGCCTCTGATAGCCGCGTCCTGGTGAACGCAGCAGAACCACAGCGCCAGCAGCACCCCGGTGATCACCCACACGGAGCCGATACAGGCCACCATCAAGCCCTTGCCGGGGCTGAAGGTACTGCCGCGGTCTGCCGCCGTTACCACGCCGCCGTCCTCCAGATCCATGCACGCACTGGTCGGTGCGGTTCCTACGTACCCGCATATAACGTACCTACAGTTAACAAGCTAACTACTCCGACGGAAAAGCTGTAACAACTCATTTGTGAAGTTATCCGATCCTAGTATCTAAAGTGACTTTCTCAAAATCAGTATTTAATCTTTTTATGGGAAACTAATCTTTTCTATGCGGAGGTAATAGGAACCTTAGGGCATCTCCAACACCGACCCGTAAATTCCTATGGTATATGTCTGTTTTTGTACCCGGACGTGGTCCATGGACATGATACGGGAAGGAGCCATCCAACACTAATTACAAAGTATCCGGCTGGGAGGAGAAAAAGTAGATGCGGACCATGCATGTGGTTGCTATTTGCGGTATGGTGTCCGGTTAAGAGGAGAGAGAGAGGAGAGGGGGATCATGCACGTGAAGAGAGAGAGAAAAAGAGAGGAGGACCACGCGAGGCTTTTGGTTGGTCAAGTGAACGTCCGGACTCCAGTATATCTCCCTCAATTTTGTCTCCACTTTGCTTAAAAACGGACGTCCGGACTGCTTTGCAGACCGATACAGGTCCCCCGGTCCCCATTGGATTGCAAAAAGTGAACAAATATGTTCGATCAAACATATACCAAAGTTTTGCGGGTCTCCCTTGATGACGCCCTCACCTCACAGTGGTTCATACGGTGTCATCTATATTTCAAATCGCTGCGTGGCCCATTGCACATAGGTATAATTTTTATTTATTTTCTTTCAAAATTCGCTCAAAAATATATAAATTTCGCAAAATATGTTTGTTTCATTTATTTCAGGTTAACAGCTTGAACAAATAAAGTAAAAAGATGTCCGGATGTTGCAAAAAGAAATGTTCATGGCGCACAACCGGATGCAGCAGCGACCACAGACCGCTCCGACTTTCTTGATGGCCTTTTTTTTTGTTGAGAAATAACCACATTTCATTAAACAACAAGATTACAACGAGTACACATGTGGAGACCATACGAGACATCCAGCCAGAGAGGTGTCATGAAGATTTGCCAAAGAAACTCCAAAACGACTGTACTAACACTAAGATCCTCGGAGTCCCTTACGCCTTGCCCAACTGTTGTCCACCGTCGGTTACCGCCGCCGCCGCCGCGCCACCGGAACAGAAGGGAGCATCTATCATGCCCAGAACTTAAGGGACACCTTCGCAGGCAACGCTGCTTAATGAGCCCATGAACTGGTCTGTTGCACATGGCAGAACCAAAGATTTGTGGCATGTTGGCCGGGGAACGACCCCATGCATGCCCTCCGGATCTCGGCGTCGTCGTCTTCACTCAAACTGATCGGAGCCAATGCATCCCTTCCTATATATATCTTCCAACGGTAAAGATGTAAGAGCATCTCCAGCGTGCCCCCAAGAGGCCCTCCCCAGGCGTTTTCTCTGCGCAACACCAAAAAAATGTTCCAGTCGTGCCCCCAGGACGCCGAATTCCGCCGGCTCGACCCGTTTTTTCGCCCGGCGATCGTACGACGAACCCGGCACACTGCGGGGCGCTTGGGGGCTCCGGTGCAAGGGAAAAGCGCATCTGGGGCCACATT
This sequence comes from Triticum aestivum, assembly GCF_018294505.1. Classification (NCBI taxonomy): domain Eukaryota; kingdom Viridiplantae; phylum Streptophyta; class Magnoliopsida; order Poales; family Poaceae; genus Triticum; species Triticum aestivum. The sequence goes on along the minus strand of NC_057801.1, from coordinate 834,646,648 downwards.
GTCAAGCGAAAGTCAAGCCACCCGTCAAGATTCGTCTCCGACCCCTCCTCCCCCCCGCGCTCGGCCGCCACCCTGCGCCACCCTGCCGATCCCGGCACCATCCACCGCCCAGCGCAGCTAGATAGATCATTCCCCGCCGGGAAAAAGAAGATGTTTCGCCGTGGCAGCCTCTCCGCCGCCGTCCGGGCAACTTTTCCGGTGTTCCGGCCGCGCAGGGCCTGTACACCGGCGGGTTTGCGCCCACCTCGCCCGCAAGGTGTTCGGTGATTGGCCCGGCCCGGCGATGGACTCCGAAGATGAGGAGGCGCTCACGGCGTTGCTGGAGGAGGAAGCCGAAGTCGACATCCAAGGGCAGGAGCATCTCATGGTGCTCGCCGCCCTCGCCGGCCTGCTCGCGAGCAGTGAAAAGCCGCGGCGAGGTGGCTCGGCGCCTGGGCGGGTGAAAGAAAAGAACCGGCATCGTCTGGAAGGCTACTGCATGCTCTACTCGGACTACTTCGCCGACGCTCCATTGCACGGTGAGAAAACATTTCGGCGCCGTTATCGGATGAGCCGAAAGTTTTTCCTCAGAATTGTGAATTCCATGCGGGAGTTCGACAGCTACTTCAAGTGCAAGATGGATTGCACCGGCACACTTGGATTCACCTCAATCCAGAAGTGCACGACAGCTATGAGGGTGCTTGCGTACGGAGCTCCTGGTGATTCACTCGACGACTATGGGCGCATGGCCGAGTCCACCGCCATTGAGTATTTCTACAAGTTCTGCAGGGCAGTGGTGGCAGTGTTTGGACCGCAATACTTGCGAACACCCAATGCGGAAGACACTGCTCCGATCTTAGCACATAATGCAGCAAGAGGATTTCCCGGGATGCTTGGAAGCATCGACTGCATGCATTGAAAATGGAAGAACTGTTCATTTGCTTGGCAGGGGTTGTACAAAGGCGCCAAAGGCGGTTGCAGTGTGGTACTTGAAGCAGTGGCCACACAGGACCTCTGGATTTGACACTCTTTCTTTGGGATGCCAGGAATTCACAATGACATCAACATCCTGCAGTGCTCCCCTGTCTTTGCCATGCTTGTTGAAGGTCATTCTCCTCCAGTGAACTTCGAGGTCAATGAGCGGCACTACAACAAGGGGTACTATCTAGCTGATGGCATCTATCCGAGATGGTCAACATTTGTGAAGACTATCTCAAACCCCGTGCCAGGAGGTGAGAATGCCTTCTTTGCGAAGGTTCAGGAGGCTTGCAGGAAGGATGTCGAGCGGGCATTTGGTGTGCTACAATCTCGATTTGTTGTTGTCCGGTACCCTGCTCAGACCTGGTCGAAAGATCAAATGTGGGAGATCATGACTTGATGTGTCATCTTGCACAATATGATCATTGGAAGCGAGTAGGAAGAGCCAGTGTTTGACACTGAACCATATTACAGGCAGGGTCCTCTTGCCCAAGTTGATCACCAGCTACCGGCAACCTGGACTGACTACCTCAATATGCCTCAGGAGATTCGCGACCCACAGGTGCATCAAGAACTGCAACACGATCTGGTGGAGCACCTATGAAGGCTCAAGGGCGAGGCCGGGGCGACGCGGGGAATGACGTGTGATGAAACTTGAGTTTTTATTTATTGAACTATATAATTTGTATTGAACTATTTGTTGAACTATTTGATTTATATTGATTTTCTGTGATGAACTATGGAGGCAAAAACACGCTGAAACACGCCGAACCATGCCGAACTATGTGATGAACTAATTGATTTCTATTTGTATGCGAAAATTCACGCCGAAACATGCCGAACCGCACCGAATATGGGCCGATTCACGTAGATATCGAGCCATTTTTGAACAAAATTGGGCCAAATAATGGGCCGAAATCGGCGCCTGAGGGCGACGGCTGGGTGCCCAACCGCCCCCAGCGCCGAGTATGCCGCCGGCTCACCCCCAGGCGGCGATTTTTATGCCTCCTGGGGGGCCAACGGCTGGAGATGTTGTGACGACTCTATTTTGGATCGATTCGATCCTAGTATTTAGTTCCAAATTAACTAACTTCATCGTGACCACTATTTAAACTTTCTTAGGGCTCTTCTTGCGAGGATAAAAGGAGCTTACATCATGGAGGTTATTATTGGGCACATCTATATCTCGGTCGCTGCATGGCCCATTGCACATAGGTATATTTTATTTTTGAAAACTCAGAAAGAAATGCTCGGTGCACAATCCGATGCAACACTGACAACAAATAGCTCAGACTTTGATGAGAAGCTACGTAGGAGAAGCGACCCACAAGGAACATCCTTTGTGTGTCATCCTCACCACTTAGACCTATGTAGCAGCTCCGACTTAACAACGATCGATAAACGAAAGGATCAGAGGGAGTAATAACTAACGAAATAGCTCTATTTAACGAACTAACTAAACATCCAGGACACCGTCGTCGCGCCTGTCACACCAGCGGGACCGCCAGCAGCAGCAGCAGAAGCGGAGGGCCAGGCACATCCAGAAGGCGCACCCGACGGCCACGAGCACGCCGAGCACCACGAAGGCGCCCCACGGGACCCCTTGGCACCGGCAGCTAGTACCACCGGCCTGGCGGCAGCAGAAAAGCAGCGCAAGCATCACGCTGCCCACAACGAAGACGGCGCCGATGAAGACCACCAGCCAGCCGTCGCCCTGGCGGAAGGTAGCGCCGCGGTCTGGCTCCGTCGCCACGCCGCCGCCGTCCTCCAGCTCCATGCACGCGCGTGCTTGATCGGTCATCGCAGGGTGTAATAAGGTGCTTGCGTAACAAGCTAGCTACTGATCCCCTGCCTATCTATCTTCCGACGGAAAAGCTACGTATTAACCTAATTTTGAAGTGATTCGATCGATCGTATCTATACTAACTTTCTCGTTTGGTTTGACATCTATCTTGTGTTAAGGGCGTCTCTAAGGGGGACTCTCAAATCGACAAATGTCCGGAAGCAGTTTGTTATCTAACGCGGTCTCGTACGCCTGCGGACTTGCCTGGCTTGTTAGTTAATCTAGTTGTTCAATTAGCTGGTTCTTTTCTTCAGCACTATTTTGGTTTTTCTTTCCTAAACCGGATTAGTCGATGCTAGCCACGACGTGTGTGTGGCCGCAGTACGTATGGAAGACCAGCCCTGGATCGGTGATGGCACGATCGCGTCCGTGGGGTGGGCTAGCCATGATCTGTTTTCTGTTACTCCCTCCGTTCCAAATTACTTGACCTATATTTATTTAGACACAGATGTATGTAGACACTAAACAAGTATAGATACATCCGTATTTTGATAAATTTAAATCAACTAATTTGGAACGGAGGGAGTAGATATAAAAAAGCAGCAGCTCGATCAAAATGCTGCAAGTTTCTAGCGGCACAAACTCTCTCACGTTTGCGTGCGTGCGTGCGTGCGTGTGACCCTCGCTGGAATTTGGCATCAGAGTGGGTTCCTCCAGGGACCATGGCCGGTCCACTGGACTCCGCCCTGCGTCCACGGCGGACGCACGGATGACCGCTCCCTCACTCCTCCAGCGTCGTGGAGCGGCAGGAGTCTGACGCGGTGCAGCAGGCGCGAGATCATCGTGCATGAGCGGGTCATCCAAGAGCGTTTCGTGCGCAAGCCCGACAGCACAGGGCCGGCTCCCATGCTTAAAACCATTAATTATGGACAGTCGGCGCAGGTCATGCAGGCGCAGATGCTAGCACCGACACTCTTGGACGTCGTCGAGGGGAAGGACACGGTCACCTTCCGTGTTGATAATTAAGGACACCATGGCAGTGATCCTCATGGGCTTGCCGCCGGACATGATTGACGCGATCATCGTCAAGAAGACGGCCAAGGAAGCCCGAGAGCTCATCCGCACCATGCGGGTGGGCGCAACATGCACGAGTCCACGGCTCAGAGGCTCCGGAAAGGGTTCGGGGACCTCTCTTTCACAAACAGTGGGTCGATCGACGCGTTTGGCATGTGTGTCACCGGACTCGTCAACAACTTGCGTACCCTTGGCGACACGATCGACGACAAGAGGATTGACAAGAAAGTCTTGCGCCTTGTCCCAAAGAGGTACTCTGAGGTGGCCATCGACATAGAAACCCTCCCCGACCTCAACACTTTTTCTCTCAAGGAGCTCACCCGCCGTCTTCTCATCGTCTAGGATCGTCTCGTTGAAGTTGAAAACGCTGGTGGCACATGGTTCCTCCTCACCAAGGCGTAGTGGTGTTCCCACCGGAAACAATTGCAGCACGTCGAGGGTTCAACCATTCAAGCTTCGGCACTCGCCAGCAACCCCGTAAACCCGAGGGAAAACGATGACAGAGGCATCGATGGTTGTGGCGGCGCGGGTGCCAGAAGTGCAGGGCAGCGGTGCACCCTGCAAAGGCGTGTGCGCTGCTTCTTGCAACGACAAGTGGCATTACTGCAATAAGAACGGGCACTGGGCACGGGACTGCCGTATGAGGATTCACGATGAGGCAAACATGGTGTGCATGGATGAAGAGGAGTAACCGGGCCTCCTGATGGCACACATTGTCTCTCCCAGTGTTGATCATAGCCACGAGAAGGTGATGCCCAAAGCGCGCGGCGCGATGACCCATGGTACATTGACACATGTGCGTCAAACCACATGACCGGCGACCATGAGGCCTTCTCTAAGCTGTACCCAGGGAGCATGAGCCATGTATGGTTCGGCGATGGCTCCACCGTCTGGATCCAAGGGCGCCACACCGTGCTCTTTGTCGCTCAGGAGGGGCATTACCGCATCCTCATATTCGTCTACTTCATCCCGAGGCTGCAGACGAACTCATCTCTGTAGGTCAGCTAGATGAGGTTGGGTGCGAGCTTTCGATCCATGGTGGCCTCCCTCGTGTACGGGACAAACGCATCAAGCTCATCGCGCATGTGGCTCGGAGTGGAAACCATCTCTACAAGCTGCCGGTGAAGCTCGCCAAGACGGTACGCATGCCCTTGTGACAAAGGTTATGAAAAAGCCCACTTTGAATACGTTTTGACAGATTTGTAAAACTTTATCGAGCTTCAATACTAAAACTTGAAGGAACAAATATTAAATTCAGCAAGTTCCAAGAACTAAAACTTAAACCCTAAACCCTAAGCCCCTAAATCCTATGCCCTGACCTCGAAGCCCTAAGCCCTAAACCATAAATCTAAAAGTAAAGAGATGAGACATTTTAATATTTGAATTTATAACTATCACGTTTTAATATTTGAATTTTGGTAAAATTTTAAGAAATTGTCAAAATGTATTCAAAATTGGCCTTTTATTTGAGATTACACGTTGCGACAAACATGAATAGGCAAAAGAAACATAATTTAGAATTTGGGTTCAAAAGATACAAAATTTGAAGATGAAATAGGCGTGAGAGGTGAGAGGATGATATGCATGGACCCGAGTACACTAATTAAAGGCTAATGGCATAAACGAATGCACAAATCTTGAAGTAACTAGGTGGCCACATGCGTGGGCACCCCCCGCCCGTGCATGCCCCCCAAAAAATTAAAAGCCTCTCATAATGAACAACAATTTGCATGTTATTGTCACCACCTAGACATCTATTGCAGCCCCGACTCCACAATGATTGGAAAAACAAAAAGACCCATGGTACCAGTGGCATAGCCATGATTTTAGGTCTAGGGTCGTCCAAGTAAAAACCATATCCCATATACATAGCATGCCACTAAAAAAGTATTACATTAAAATTCAGTGGTATGATATGTCGTGAACTACGAGGCGCTTGCGACAACTTCGTCAATAATAAGATTTGCCGGCTCAACCTCTCGAAGGTGCTTATAGGGATAGATGTGCATGCGTATATTCGTAAGGATGAGTATGCATGCGTGTATATGAACATTTGCATTTGTACTATGTTTCAATAAAATATAAACAGTCAAGTCTGGAAATTTCGCATACAAAAACAAGCGCCCCTTATTTCTCTAGATAATGCCTTCTCATGACCGCGGAAGTATCAATTATGGATCCCGCTACAAATCAAACGTCGGATGTCTTTAGCATGGCAAAACCAACGTCCAAGATAGCAAAGTATGTTATCGTGAGGTTGACAATATCAGTTAACAAGTATGGCAATTCCTGGTCAAAAGTCGGGCATCCTCACGACAACATAATTTTCCACAAAAAAGTTTGATTTGCCATGCTCCCGACCAATTATATGTTCTTTCGCAGGCCCTGAGCACAGGGAAAGGAGATGAAAAATGGCGCATCAACTTTCTTTCATTCATCTTTTAGAAAAAGAGATGCAAAATGACCGATCCTCTAGTCTCTCCATGTTACAACAATTGTAGAATAAAAATGTAAATTCTCAATTGGGCGAGCCCACAATAAAAGATCAGTATGACTGCCACTTATAAGCTTTGGAAAAATGGAACTAACTTACCGCGGCTTCAATTGACGGAGCGTCGGAGCCTGCCGCATGCTTCTACCTCCATGGCTCCGATTCCTTGAAGAACGACTGGGCACGCCTGTTGCACGGTGCAATCTGCTCGCGTCATTCAGTTGATGAGCTCTTGTTTGATCGCTCGGGAATGGCAAAAGGATCCCACGAGAAACGCCGATCGACCACTGCATGGTAAGTGGAAACGATAGCTCTATGTGACCAGTTCGACCGGTCAAAGGATAGGGAACAACTCGGGATGTGGTCATAAGGCTGACCCGTGGGTTTACCTGGAGCAGTTCCAATCTCAAACGGACATCGGCTACAATATCATTTGGAAATTTGAGGCGGATTGAGAGTACTCAACGTCCTCAACTTAAAGGGTTCAATTCTTAGGTCCCACATCGACCACCGTGAATAAGACCACCTGGAAGGTTTGGACACCACCCAAAGTCAAATTCTTCTCTTGGCTTGCAATACGAAACAAGATTTGGAGACGACGGGTAAACTGCCCTCAATTGAAGCATGTAGGGTGTGGGCTACAAAATCCCAGGGTGGTCCAACCACTATGCTGGTTAATACATGCCGGCAAAAGCAACTATCGAAACTCTTTTGTTGTGACCCTAATGAACTCAGCACCATATTTGCCCCCAAACAAGTTGCCATGCAAAATAAAAAAAATGATCCAATGCCACTATGGCATCACCACCACGGACCCTAACTGTCGAGCCGGCTCCAAGAAAATGCATTCAAGGAGGTTTAACTATGAGAGAAGATCTCTCAGGACGTAATTCTAGTAAAATTTGTTTCGAATCAATCGTGAACACGAAATAAATGATGAAAGTATATCATAACTAGAGCGACTGTTTGAGCTGTAAAATATTTGTCTATGAGATTTCGATATGCAATAAATATATAATTCACGCGATTACGCACACAATAATGTATAATAATAGCTCTAATTAACGAACTAACTAAATATCATCATCTACAAAAAAAACCTAAACAGCATCCATCACGCCGTCGGGCCGCTCGTCGAGGCAGCCGGACCGCCAGCAGCAGCAGCAGAAGCGGAGCGCGAGGCAGGCCCAGATGGCGAACCCGATGACCAGGAACGACCCAAGCTCCACGGCGACAACCCATGGGAACCCTTCACACCGACAGCTATTATGCCGCTGGTGGGTGCAGCAGGCGAGCAGCGCGCCCCCGACGGCGACAACCACAGACGTGGCGCCGGTGAAGGCCATTAGCCAGCCCACGCTGCGGCTGAATGTATTGCCGCGGTCTGGCTCCGTCGCCACGCCGCGGCCGTCCTCCAGCTCCATGCTTGATCGATAGCAGGGCGGTGATGACGTGCTTGCGTTACGTAGCTTTACCCCTACCTAATAAGCTAGTGCTTCACGGCCTATCTATTCAACTTACAACGGAAAATCTGTAATTACAACTTAATTTTGAAGTGATTCCGTGGGTCGTATCTAACCTGACCTCCTATCACCTTGCATCATGTAGTAATTTATGAAACCAACTAGTTAACGAGCGCTCCTTCGGGAGCCTCGCAACGATCAGCGCCACTTGTCGCGCTCTCAGCCGTTTGCCACGTGTCGCACTCTGGGTGCTTCCTTCGGATTTTATTTTTTTATTTTTCCGCATGCGTTTTCGGCCTTGTATTTTCCTGTTTTTTTTGACGTTTTGGTTTTCCACCGGTCTTCCTTAGCTTTTCGATAATTTTTTTTAAAAAAAAATTTACGTCAAAAATGCGTTTTTTTCCTTTCGCGAGAGTCACGGTTTTGCTTCCGCGAGAGGCACGGGTGTGCTTTAGCGAGAGTCACGGTCGTACCTCTCGGAAACGAAGAAAACGCGTTTTCTATTTTTTTCCTTTCGCGAGAGTCACGGTTTTGCTTTCGCGAGAGGCATGATTGTGCTTTAGCGAGAGTCACGGCCGTGCCTCTCGGAAATGAAAAAACATGTTTTTTTAACGTGCTTGCGTTACCTAGCTTTACCCCTACCTTTTTTTTTGACGGGAGCTTTACCCCTACCCTTTTTTTTTCAGAATCTCGCAAAGCTTTATTACTGAATCATAATGTTCATAGGTACAAAAAGAAGATCGCCGGGTTGTCCTAGCCAAGTGTGTCGGCCAAACCCTAAAGATAACACATGCTTTGCGAGATTATGGGCCTCCGTATTGAAGGACCTATACTCATGAGTAAACGAACATGAAATAAAGATAGTTGCTCTAGCCTTGATTTCTTCGACAATGGCTCCAAAGTCTGCTGAGCTTCCCTGCCTGATTGCATCTACCACCACCTTACAATCGGAGGCCATCTGTAAATGGTTGATATAGAGATCTTCTGAAAGTGCTAATGCCTCCCGAACAGCTAGTGCTTCTAGCACCTGGGGTTTGTGCAGTCCTCTGAAGACGAGAGCTGACGCTCCCATGAACAAACCCCTCTCATCCCTGCAAACCACACCAACTGCGCCAAACATGCCCTGGCGTGACACGGCCACCACTACTGGCACCGTCCAATAAACTTCTTTTTTTTAATCTTTTACAGGACTTACAAAATATATTTTTTATCTTTTCTTAACATAGTACACACGCAAAGGCTCATACACATGCACATACACTCATCTGTATAAATTATCGTCATAGTGACTTTTTTTTGGAAGGTTGTTTGATTCAGTAGATTGTTGTGCCCCCTTGGGGCCCACACACCGCTTTTTCATCCCTACCGTTATCCCCTCACCTTAAAATATCTTGATTGAAGTTGTTTTCTCTGTTAATCTATCCTTATGCTCTCATGTCTCTTACACATTGTCCGTCCTTCGACACACATCTTTAGGGAGCCTCCTCATGTTCTCTCGCTTCTCTCCAATCATAGGTCCTCAAAGCTCGCCACCCCACTGCTGCAAGGATGAAGGTGGCCCATGCAAGTCAGCCAGCATTGTAGGCCGGCCTGCCATCCATGTGTTGTTCCTTGCTGCATACCTCGACGACAGTGCTACATGTTGTGTGCTCTTTTCTCTTTGTTGCAAGATGTTGTGCTGGTGCTGCTACCAGTTTCTCGGTGCTGCAACACCGGGTGGGCTATTGAGAATGGTGTGTGATGTTGCTGTATCATCGCTGGAACCAATGTTTTGGTTTGGACAAATTTTATTTTGCTATCACTGTTTTTAGGTTTGTTGTAACCAACACAAATTTTTGCTATCACCGCCGTTTGGATTTTGCTGGAACAACTGGAGATTTTTTGCAATTTTGCTACCACCAGCGTTTTGGTTTGCTGGAGCCAGCTGCATTTTATGCTACAACGGGCGTTTTGGTTTTTGCCTTACTAACGCCCAATTTTTGTAGTTTATGCTACCAATGACGTTTTTGTTTGCTGGAACGAACTTCAATTTTTGCTACGACCGGTGTTTTCAGTTTGCTAGAACATCGCCCACTTTAGCATTTTTTGCTTCCATGATTTTTGGTTTTGTCGGAACCAACGCAAAATTTTGCTGCAACGGTTGTTGGCTGAGAACTAGGTGTCGTCTCCATTAATTTTGTAGGGGCAAGGGGCGAGCGCCGGCGGCGACAGTCGACGGCGATGGATGAATGCGCTGTCCGACGCGGAGGAGGTGCAACTGGCCTAATATTTAACGGTAAGAGAAAAGTGAGATTTAGTATTGAATCAATCGTCAACACGAAGTCAATTGTGAGAATATATCATACCTAGAGTAACGGTTCGAGCTGCAAAATATTTCCAACAAGAAATTGAAGTGCGATAGATTTATACAGGTCACGTACGTGATCACGTACACAATGATGTAACTAACGAATATGCGCATGGATGCAACACAATTAAGCTCTAATGAACGAACCAACTAAGCATGGACTGGAGCACACCGTCGTGGCGCCTCTCGAGGCAGCCGGACCGCCATCAACCGCAGCACAAGCGGAGGGCGAGGATGGCCCAGATGCCGCACCCGGCGGCCACGGCCGCGCCGCACACCACGATGACGAACCACGGGACCCCTTGGCACCGGCAGCTACTGCTGCAGCAGAAAACCAGCCCATACATCACGCCCATGACCACACACACGGCGCCGGTGAAGGCGGCCAGCCAGACAACGCCGCTGCTGATGGTACCGCCGTGGTATGGCTCCCTCGCCACATCGCTGCCGTCCTCCATCTCCATCTCCATGCGCGCCGGTGCTCGATCGCTTGCCCGCGGGGTCGGGGTTTATCTATCTTCCAACGAAAAATCTGGTGATAAACATCAACTCAATTTTGAAGTGACTCGACGGATCCTATCTAAACAGACTTTGTCGTCCGGTTTGATCTTCCTACCTATGATGCTATCTGTAGCATACATGTTCGAACGAGTCCTCCTATCAAGCGCCTTAAGCCAAGGATTGTCGGCAAACGTCTGAAAGGGCCCTGTATGAGCCGGCCAATGGCACCGTCCAATAAACTTCATTTTTTTACTTTTAATAGTAGAAAAAATATTTTACTCCCTCTATCCATATAAACATATTTTTTAATGGCCTATTGTCGACAAACGTCTGAAAGGGTTATTTTTTCTCTGTTGCAAGCTGTTGTGCCAGTGTTGGAATGCTGGGTGGTTGCCGACTCTTTTCTGTTGCTACAGATGGCGTGACATGTTGCAAATTCCAATGGACCTACTGTAGGAGAGGACATATAGGGTGGAGATGGCGATCTACCTGCTCCTGGGACCGAGTCGACCGCGCGTGGGGCTGGGCGGATGTCACGGGGTTGTGTCCCCCCCTATCCACCGGGACTAGCTAGGGACGTAGGTGTGGATCCCCCCTACTATGGGGCATCGACACAGATCACGTGACTGATTTCGTGCTAGGACCGAAAGGAGACCCCTTTCTTTCCTCCTTCTGAGTTTGTTTCTCCGTGATGTGGACGGATGGTGGTGGCTTGGACGTGGATACCGGAGCGGCGGCTTCAGATGGCGGTCCACATGGTTGGCTCTTCAGAGGGCACCGTGTCGTTGGTGGTGGATCTCCCTCTTTTTTTTTTGAAAAGGAAGAACACCCCCGGCTTCTGCATCAGAATGATGCATGCAGCCACCCTCTTGGCCGTTCGGGTGACAGGAGGGTAGCGGTGGGTGCATTGGCGCTCTCCCTGTCTTTGGCAGTGGCGTCGCCCTGATCCGAACCTGGGGAGCTGAACACGTTGCGCATGTCCTGAAGACCTTGTGGGCGCCGCTATCTTAATAAACACGTCGTCGTGGTGCTCCACTTGTGCCAGGGTTCTCTTGTCCCTTCTGGACTCTGCAACGGCAACACTTTGTGTCGTTTTCCCTCCTGGGGGCATTGTGTGGCGTTGTAACCGGTTTTCCAAATGCTTTCTTCTAGCGTAGTTCTGCGTGATTTGGTTATCTTGGCTTCGGCTTTGTATGAGGGTTATCTCACCATCTTATATCATTCAGCTGTGTACTAGGTCCAGTGATTGCTTTATATATAAAATGGGACAAACATCTGTTTCAAGAATTAACTAAGAAAAAGTATCACTACACTAGTAGAAAAAGAGCCTAATGTGAAGCACATTAGTCCCGGTTTGTAACAGAACCGACACTAATGTGACCATTAGTGCCGGTTCCAACGGCTAGGGGGGCGGAGCTCATTAGTACCAGTTTGTGGCGAACCTTTATCACCGGTTCGTGCCAAGAACCGGTACTAAAGAGCGTGGTGGCAGGATGTTGTCAGACTGGGGGCCCTCCAGCCCCTTTAGTACCGGTTCGTGTCACGAACCGGTGCTAAAGGTCATCCTACATATAAACCCTTCGTCCAGCTCGCTCTGTTCTTCCCCCTTTCCCCTCTCATCTCTGTTCTTCCTCTCTTCCCCTCAAGCTCATCACAATTTTACCCACATTTTTTCAAGATTTGAAGCCCCCATCCATTCAAGTGATCACAAAGGTTACCAACTTTGTCCTTTCATCTCTCATTGCTAGATTAGCTCTTGCAATGCTTTATATAGTGATTAATTTGTGGGTTTTAGTAGTTTGGGAGGAATTATATGTGGTAGTTTATTTGATTTATATGCAATTTGAGCTTAAAATAACTCTTAGTTTGCATTGTAGGTGTGCTTTACTTAGTGCCTTCCCGTCTCCATCGTAACCACCGTCGATCGTCCGCACCGACCCGTCGCCGGCACCACCTTGTGGTGAGCCTCTTGTTCTTACCTTTTTTTTATATAAAAAAATCATGTTTGTGTGATTTAGATATATAGTTACTTGTATAATTATGTTACCCGTACGTTGTTTGTTATACATAGTGCCATGGTTTTGATATCCGTCCCTGTCGGCCCTCGTCCATGTTATGATCCGGATGTGGTACATTCTCTGTTAAAACTATTTGTTGCATTTCGTGTTTATGACGAATTATGCCCATCAAGTTGACATAGATATTTTTATCTAGGAGGTATGTGAACCAGAAATTCCAACCGACCATATTGTTGAGAGGTTAAATTTAGTTGAAAGAGAAAACGAGTATTTGAAAGAAAATTTGAAAAGAATTGAGGGGGAGAAGATGGAATTGGAGTTGCATGTTGCCGATGTCCTCGATGATCACAGGATCAAGATGGAGAAAATGCGGTTGAAGATTAGAAAGATTAGAAAGTATGCCATTGATAGTGAGGCTTGGTATCATTATGTTGTTGGATCAATTGTTACCTTAGTTGCGATCTTGATCGCATTTGTTGTTGCATTTAAATGCTTTAGCTAGAGAGTTATTTGTATGTTGCATTTAAGTGTTGTATGAACTTTATGTATGAACTTGTATTAATTTGGTCTATTCGGTGGTGTGTAATGAAGATGCGCTGGCAATGGATGTACGATGACCCATGCTCTCCCCAGTTCGTTGATGGCATGCATACTTTTCTTATTGCGGCTCAGGCAAACAAGCGGGCGGATGGTTTTATGCCTTGTCCATGTGCTGGATGTAAGAATGATTACAATTACTTTAACTCAAGAACCATTCACGTCCACCTGTTTGAGTCCGATTTCATGCCCCACTATAATGTTTGGACCAAGCACGGAGAAAGAGGGGTTATGATGGAAGACAATGAAGAAGAAGAGGACGACGATAGCTATCCTGGCCATGGGTTCCCTGGATACGATGATACAACAATGGGGGAAGAAGCTGAGCGGGGAATGCAGGAAGAAGCTGAAGAAGAGGCATCAGATGAGCCCGCTGACGATCTAGGTCGGGCCATTGCCGATGCAAAGAGAAACTGCGCAAGTGAAAATGAGAAGAAGAAGTTGTTGTACCCGAATTGCGAAGGTGACAAGAAAAAGCTGGGCACCACACTGGAATTGCTGCAATGGAAGATAGAGAATGGTGTATCTGACAACGGATTTAGAAAGTTGCTGGTAATGATAAATAATATGCTTCCAAAGGACAACGAATTGCCCGAGAGTACGTACGAAGCAAAGAAGGCTGTTTGCCCTCTAGGGTTAGAGGTGCAGAAGATACATGCATGCCCTAATGACGGCATCCTCTATCGCGGTGAGTACGAGGACTTGAACGTGTGCCCGGTATGTGGTGCATTGCACTATAAGATAAGCCGTCATGACCCTGGTGATGTCGAGGGCGAGCGCCCCGGGAAGAAGATTCCTGCCAAGGTGATGTGGTATGCTCCTATAATACCACAGTTGAAACGTTTTTTCCAAAACAAAAAGCATGCCAAGGCGATGCGATGGACGGAGAAGACCTTAAGAAAGACGGAAAGTTGAGAGTACCCGCTGATGGGTCGCAGTGGAGGAAAATCGAGAGAAAGTACAGGGAGGAGTTTGCAGGTGACCCAAGGAACGTATGTTTTGTTCTAAGCGCAAATGGCATTAATCCTTTTGGGGAGCAGAGCAGCAACCATAGCACGTGGCCCGTGACTCTATGTTTGTATCACCTTCCTCCTTGGTTGTGCATGAAGCGGAAGTTCATTATGATGCCAGTGCTCATCCAAGACCCTAAGCAACCCGGCAATGACATTGATGTGTACCTAAGACCATTAGTTGAAGAACTATTATAGCTGTGGAATGGAAAAGGTGTACGTGCGTGGGATGAGCATAAACAGGAAGAATTTGACCTAAAGGCGTTGCTGTTCGTGACCATCAATGATTGACCTGCTCTCAGTAACCTTTCAGGACAGACAAACAAGGGATACCGCGGATGCACGCACTGTTTGGATGATACTAACAGTATATATTTGGATAGTTGTAGGAAGAATGTGTACCTGGGACATCGCGTCGATTTCTTCCGAGCAGGCATCCTCCCGTAAGAAAGAAAGGCAAGCATTTCAAAGGTGAGGCGGATAACCGGACGAAGCCTCGCCACCGTACTGGTGCTGATGTACATGATATGGTCAAGGATTTGAAGGTAATCTTTGGAAAGGGTCCTGGCGGACAACCTGTTCCGAAGGATGCTAACGGACGCGCACCCATGTGGAAGAAGAAATCTATATTTTGGGACATGCCCTATTGGAAAGACCTAGAGGTCCGCTTCGCAATTGACGTGATGCATGTGACAAAGAATCTTTGCGTGACCCTGCTTGGCTTCTTGGGCGTGTATGGGAAGACAAAAGATACACCGGAGGCACGGGAGGGCCAGCAACGTATCCAAGGAAAAGATGGCATACATCAGGGTCATGCCAGCTATGCTCTTAGCAAAGAAGAGAAGGAAATCTTCTTTGAATGCCTGCTCAGTACGAAGGTACCGTCTGGCTTCTCGTCGAATATAAAAGGAATAATAAATATGGCAGATAAAAAGTTCCAGAACCTAAAATCTCATGACTGCCACGTGATTATGACGCAACTGCTTCCGGTTACATTGAGGGGGCTTCTACCGGAAAACGGTCGATTAGCCATTGTGAAGCTATGTGCATTCCTCAATGCAATCTCTCAGAAGGTATCGATCCAGAAATCATACCAAGGTTACAGAATGATTTGGTGCAATGTCTTGTCAGTTTTGAGTTGGTGTTCCCACCATCCTTCTTCAACATCATGACGCACGTCCTAGTTCACCTATGTGAAGAGATTAACATTTTGGGTCCTGTATTTCTACACAATATGTTCCCCTTTGAGAGGTTCATGGGAGTCTTGAAGAAATATGTTCACAAACGTGCTAGGCCAGAAGGAAGCATCTCGAAGGGCCATGAAAACGAGGTGGTCATTGAGTTTTGTATTGACTTTATTCCTGACCTTAAACAAATTGGTGTTCCTGAATCGCGGCATAAGGGCAGACTGGATGGAAAAAGCACGCTAGGAGGGGATCAAATAATATGTATGGACGGGCATTCTCTCACTGAAGCACACTACACACTTCTATAGAATTCTGCCTTGGTGCCTTCGTATATGGAGGAACACAAGAATTTTCTACACTCCAAACACCCGGAGCAGTCTGACGACTGGATTACACGTGAACAAACGGGGACTTTCGCCGGTTGGTTGCAGACACGTGCCATGCATGATGGCGATATTGAAGATGACCTGTACTTGCTGTCCCAGTTACCATCTTCGAATATAATGACTTTCAAAGGGTACGAGATAAATGGGAATACATTTTACACGATCGCCCAAGATAAGAAGAGCACCAACCAAAACAGTGGTGTCCGCTTTGATGCAACAACCAACACGGGAAAGGAAACATATTATGGTTACATAGAGGACATATGGGAACTTAACTATGGAGGTGGTTTGAAGGTCCCTTTGTTTCGGTGCAAATGGGTCAATATGACACGAGGCGGGGTAACGGAAGACCCGCAGTACGGAATGACAACAGTGGATCTCAACAATCTTGCGTATGCAGACGAACCATTCATCCTAGCCAATGATGTGGTGCAGGTTTTCTATGTGAAAGACATGTCTTACCAGGCCGAGAAAAAGAAAAGATAAGAACGGGAATGCATCATACGATGAGCCAAAGCGCCACATAGTTCTTTCAGGGAAAAGAAACATCGTGAGAGTGGATGACAAGACAGACATGTCAGAAGATTATGAAAAGTTTGATGAAATTGATCCATTCACAGTGAATATTGATCCGAGCATCCATTTAAATGATGAGGATTGTCCATGGTTATGGCGCAAAGGGACACACGCGAAGAAAAAGTTTCACAGCCGAAGATCCCACTCTGGGATGTGATAGGCTTCACCGTCATCACTTTCTTCTGTAGTGACTTTTCGGACTTATATATCTGGAAAGTGCCGCTTCGAACAAACTGGAGGGAATCTTTATAATAGTTAGGGTTAGGATACTTATGTGTTTTGGCATTTGAAATGCGAAGAAATTTTATGTGCAAAAACTGAATGCACTTCGTCTACAAATTAGTTCGTCAAATAATTCAGATTTAAACTATTCAAATTTGAAAACTACTGGTACTAACATAAAGTTTGTAATTTTTTGTACCTAAAGAAAAAATATTCAGAAATAAATAAAGTAGAAAAAAATTGAGACAAAAACTAAATTAAAAACCCACCTACTGGGCCACAGCGTCCTGCATATGAGTAGTAACCCAACCTGTCATTGGGCCAGGATGCAGGCCCGCAAGGCCCAGTAGGCCCACAGGGCAGAGCGGTAGAGTTAGGCCTAGAAGCCTGCTATAGAGAGGAGTTCGAGAGAGCAGCCACGCCGGTGCTTTTAAACAGGTGCGGGCGTCCCTCGGCTAGCAAGGTGGGACTAAACTTGCCCGCACCGCACCTGCGCCAGCGCAACCCTTTTAGTACCGGGTGGTGGCTCCAACGGGTACTAAAGGGGGGGGGGGGTCTTTAGTACCGGTTGTAGCCACCACCCGGTACTGAAGGGGGGGGGGCGCTTCCCGCCGCTTCGCCTGGCCAAAACACCCCTTTAGTACCGGTTGGTGGCTACAACCAGTAATAAAGGGTGTTCTATATAAGAAAACACTTCAAAAAAATGTAGTTTCTCATCTCTCCCTCTGCTTCTTCTCCTATGCCCAGTCGCCACCGCCCCTCGTCGCCGTCCCCGTCGCCGTCCCCGTCGCCGTCCGTCGCCGTCGCTGCCGCCCCTCGCTGCCGCCCCCGTCGCCGTCCCTGTCGCCGTCTGTCGCCGTCCCCGTCGCCATCCGTCGCCGTCCCCTCTGCCTCGCCTTCCCCTCGCCTTGCCGTCGCCATCGCCGTCGCCATCACCTCGACCTCGCCCGCGCTGTGAGCCCCTCTCCTCCCTCCAATCAAAGCCGTCGCGCCACCGGCATCGTAGTTGCACGCGCGCACGCGCGCGCACACACACACGCACGCACACACACACACACACACACACACACGCACACACACACACACACACACACACACACACACGCACACACACACGCGAGCGCGCGCGCACACACACACGCGAGCGCGCGCGCACACACACACAATCCTGTTTGTAATTTTTAGTTTTTAGTTTCTTCTGTTTTTTCTGTTTTTATACAAATGTTTTACATGAATTAATTAATTAGATTAGATTAATGTCAAATAGTATATAGAAATGTTAGAAACTTTAGAAATGTTAGTTTTAGCTAGATGAATTAGATTAATTTCAAATTGTTATAGAAATGTTGGAAATGTTATAGAAATGTTAGTTTTTAGTTTCTTATAATTTTAGTTATAGAGATTTAGAATTTGCATATAAGAAATCACAATCTAATCATTTAAAAATTATTACTTTTGCGGCTTATAGTATTTGTTCTCGATGATGCCTGGCCCGGATCCTCGCCGTCGACCCGTTCGCGATGACGTCCTGCTTCAGAGGACCCATGTCCGGGATTGGGCTTTACCGGGCTGGCACTGGGAGGTGCTACCTTCAGGGGCTCGCCGCTTGGTGAGGAACCCGGGTCCCATCGTCGACCCTGAGCTCCTTTGGTGGCGTTCCGGTGGGCCACTTTCGGTGCGGAGGGAGCCGGCCCCGCCGGAGGTGGTGCATCGCCGTGTCAGGGAGGAGGACGAGCACGTCCGTCGCTACATGGTTGCTATGGACGTCAGGTTCTGCAATAACTGGCAGAGTCTTTGGGGAGATCATCGGAGCTATGATCCTGTGATGGTTCCTTCTCTTTGGGTATCCACCGCCCGCGCCTCAGGAACCGCGAGTGGCCTAGATTATTCTATAGTATTCGATCTTTATTAGCTAGCTAGCTAGCTAGTGATGTATTCGATATATAATATACGAGATGATGTATTCGAGATTATATATTATTCGAGACGATGCATATTATGTATTATGATTCAGGATTTCCTTATTGGTTGCATGCATGCATTGTAATTTGACTACTACATTGTTTTATATTTCTTCTGGATTAGTTAAATAGAAGTTATGGCGGACAATACCGGCAGAGAGGGAGAAGAGGCCCTGTTCGAGATCATACGCTCCCCTCGCGGGCCAGATGATCGAAATGAAGAAGATGAGGGCTCCCAATATCTGAACAATACCGAGGAGGGTGATGATGAGCGGATATTCGATCGTGACGACCGAATTGATGACATCATGGACGACGACTATGATTACGATGGTGAAGAAAATATTGATCTTGAAATTGGCGAAGAAAATGTTGATCTTGAAATAACAGAGACCGGCGAGGTATATTTATATAAGCAGACATCTGGTGATCTCACATGTTTTAAATGATTTGAAGATATATTAACGAATCGATCTTTCTTCTTTCAGCCCTCCGGATCGAGCAAATCTTCGACTGGCAGAGTGCGAGGCCGGGGCAAAAAGTTGATGGAGGGCGTAAAGTACAACATCGATGTCATCAAAACTAATGGCAAACCAATAGCGCCTAAGAACATTGCGAACAAGTTTGTTCGTCAGTGCGGATTTCTTGTGAAGGACAAACTCCCGATCTCCCTTCAAGAATGGAAAGAGCCATCAAAGCCTCGTCCAGATCTCACTTTTGTCGATAACAGAGCAAAAACTGTGGTTTGGGAAAATGTCATGGAACATTTCACCCTAACAGATCATTTCACAGCTGCTGATGTGGAGAAAGTCAAGGACGCTGCTCTTAGGTAGATGGCAATTGCATTCAACAACCACAAGAAAACTATATGGAATAACTACGTCAAAGCAGGAAAGAAGACTCCATAATTCAAGGGAACACTAGAGAACCAAAGAGAACACTGGCCCGCTTTCATGAAATTCAAGGAATCAGAATTATCTAAGGAATCAGAATTATCTTAGGAACGGTCCTAAAAAAACAAGGCCAATGCCGCAAAAAAGGAGCAATTCCATAGGCTGGGGCCAGGTGGCTACGCGGTGGCAATGCCTAAGTGGGATAAGTCTGAGCAAGAGATGCTGGCTGCACAGGTCACTCTAGTTACATTGAGCTGCCCCCCAGGTGCAGAAATTGGTTCTATGCGCATGGGGTGCATTGGACCTGAAGACAGGCCAGGTTTCGAAGAAGGCATGTCATAAAGGAGCCGATGTTAAGTTAGATCAAGCAATAGAAGAAGCTCGAAAGGGGGTGTTCACGCCCAATAGAGACAACGACGAGCTTGCGCGCGCCCTGGGAAATCCTGAACACCCGGGAAGAACACGAGGCAAGGGCATTGTTCTGTGGTATGAGGGCTTTTCTGACTGGAACGCAGACTACAGAAGTCGTGCGAGAAGGAAGATGAAGGAGGAGAATAAGTAGAAGCTGGAGGACGAGCAGAGGATCCAGGAAGCAGAATGCCTTCAAGGCCTAGAATCAGCGCACACGGACTTGGCACTCAAATTGCAGCGGCAGCAGCAGCAGATCGACTCACTTAGCCAGGAAAGGGGGTCTCAGCTGCGGCAGCAGCTAGCAGATGATCCAGCATTGGATAGCACCGTCCCATCCATGCCGAGAAGCAGCATGGGTTCCGCCTCGGGCGACGCACTGCTGGATAGATGCCCTGTGGATAACATCACGGAGAACACTAACTATGAGCTAAACTTCAAAATAAAGAACATATCCGTGAAGGCGACGGACGCCGTTGCTTATACAAATCCCCCCGGAGCAACCTTCCATTGCAGAACGATTCCAGCCGGCTATGCTCGTGTCGTGGTTGATGAGGTGGTGTACCAATATTCGGGGCTACAACTTGACGTTCCTGGAGGTGACAAGGATCACACACTGGGAGAGGCCATACATCGTATCATCCTATGGAGAAAGAATTGCATCATCTTTTGAAGGCCACCGACACCGCGTCAGCTAGAGCTTGAGATCCCAAGAGGTGACAAGGAGCAGACAACTCCCGCTCCTCCTAGTCCGGCACAGCTTCAGGCCACTCCTCCTGCTTCAACTCAGCCAACGCGTGAGGCCACTCCTCCTACTTTAACTCAGCCAACGTGTGAGGCCACTCCTCCTGCTTCAACTCAGGCAACGCATGAGGCTACTCCCCCTCCTCTGAGTCCACTAACGCGTGCCACTCCTCCTCCAAGTCTGACACCACGTCAGCCGTCTCCGCTGCCTCAGCAATCGCGGAAGAGAGCCACTGCAACTATGGTGCGTAGTGCTACAAGTCGAGGTAGTACAGGAGGTACAGGTAGAGGCAAGCGATTTCAATATGTTCCAAGCCTAGCGCCTCTTTTGCTGAGGCCTTACAACATGACCAAGGAGCAAAACGAAGCCATAGTGAAGGCCCAAGTGGAGGGCCATTTTGGACCCAAACCGCCACCGCCGCCAAGGGAGAAAGTGCTTGAGGATAAGATTGACCACTTTACTCGTATGGCTAAACCACCAGCTCCCAAGCCTGTTGACTCTGACTATGAGCGCCAAATCAGGAAGGCACATCAAGCACGACAGTCGAGCTCGAGCTCGAGCCAAGTGAGGGAGTCCTGGATAAGGGGGTATCCGGATAGCCGGACTATATACTTTGGCCGGACTGTTGGACTATGAAGATACAAGATTGAAGACTTCGTCCCGTGTCGAGATGGGACTCTCCTTGGCGTGGAAGGCAAGCTTGGTGATTCGGATGTAGATCTCCTTCTCTGTAACCGACTCTGTGTAACCCTAGCCCCCTCCGGTGTCTACATAAACCAGAGGGTTTAGTCCGTAGGACAACAACAATCATACCATAGGCTAGCTTCTAGGGTTTAGCCTCAACGATCTCGTGGTAGATCAACTCTTGTAATACTCATATCATCAAGATCAATCAAGCAGGAAGTAGGGTATTAGCTCCATCGAGAGGGCCCGAACCTGCGTAATCATCGTGTCCCCAGTCTCCTGTTACCATTAGCCTTAGACGCACAGTTCGGGACCCCCTACCCGAGATCCGCCGGTTTTGACACCGACATTGGTGCTTTCATTAAGAGTTTCTCTATGTCGTCGCTGTAAGGCTCGATGGCTCCTCAAACCTTCAACAACGCCGTCCTGGGTGAGACTTTCCTCCCCGGACAGATCTTCGTGTTCGGTGGCTTCGCACTGCGGGCCAACTCGCTTGGCCATCTGGAGCAGATCGACAGCTATGCCCTGGCCGTCAGGTCAGGTTTGGAAACCTAAACTACACTGTCGACATCCGTGGAGACTTGATCTTTGACGGATTCGGGCCCATGTCAGGAACGCTAAACGATCACGACGTGCATGACCTAGATCTGCCGTCGGACAGTATTCGGAACATCGCGCCTGCTACAGCTCCGGACTTCGTTCCACAGCAGATCGTGCCTTTCGAGGACGGGTGGATGGACCCCGCCCCAGAGGCCACACACTCATCGGCATTGGAGCCGAACACAGACTCCGCCTCTAGGGAAATCTGTGTCTCTGGACCCCCGGACTTATCTTCGGTTGCAGGTCCAAGACCGTGTGCTTCCATGCCCATCGAATCTGATTGGGCTCCTGTCATGGAATTCACCGCCGTGGATATCTTCCAGCACTCCTCCTTTGGCGATGTGCTAAATTCATTAAGGTCTCTCTCTCTGTCAGGAGATTCTTGGCCGAACTATGTTCTTCTCGAGTGGGAAGCAGGCAACGAAGAAATTCGTCACCCACCCACCACCCACTTCATAGCCACAGTCGATGATTTGACTGCCGTGCTTAACTTCGACTGCGAAGACATCGACGGTATAGACGACGATGCGGGAGAAGAACAGGAACCACCGCCCACAGGGCGCTGGACTACCACCTCTTCATATGATATATATATGGTGGATACTTCCAACGAAGACAATGGCGATGAGGCAACGGGAGATACCCCTCAGGGAAGAAATCAAAGCATGGGCGTCATCGGCGCCGCTCCAAGCCCAGCCACAGCAACACCGGCACTGGAGAAGAAAATAATACAAATGGCGCCGAAGAGGGATACAACCCTGATCAGCATGCCTTCGACCAGGACGAACAGGAGCACGGGCAGGTCAGCCCAGAGGAACAGGCAACAGACGGATATGCAGAAGACCACAACTATATGCCTCCCTCCGAAGACGAGATGAGCCTCGGCGACGACGAATTCGGCGTGCCTGAGGATCCCATAGAGTAGGAGCATTTCAAACGTCGGCTTATAGCCACTGCAAGAAGCCTAAAAAAGAAGCGGCAGCAGCTTCAAGCTGATCAGGATCTGCTCGCAGACAGACGGACTAAGGCCCGGGCAGCCGAGGAATACGGACTCGAGTGCCGAACAAAATATTACCCAAAGCGCAGGCTACTGCCTCAATTCGAGGAGGCGTCACTAAAAACCAAACGCAGGCCTACACCCCGCCGACAACACATTGCGGCAAGGGGCTATGCGCAAGACCAGCATTTCATACTAAACAACAACATGGCAAGCACCCTGGGCACATCAGCAGCCAGGAAGAGAGTCCGCAAACCTTGGTGCAACAAATATAAGCGTCCCAAGGCAAAGAATGACGCCCAGGACATGACAGTCCACACAGGAGCACGCAGTCCTCAACCCATTCAGCGGGAGAAGAGACTTCAAAATCATAATTATGGCCCCTCCAGCCTAAGCCGCATACTTGACCTCCCATGTCAAATTCATGGTACCCCAGGAGCGGCAGCCAATCATACCAATAGAGAATGCTGGGTCGTTAAACAGATTGGCAGGCCGACGCCGGAAATAGCATGAAGGGGTCCCAGGGCAAGAAGCCCAGATTATCAAGCAAGACAGGGCAAAAGGAATTTCTTCCATCAACCAAAATAGTGAACATGACAAGCAACATCCACATGGGAGCGGATGTACACTCTTCGGGACGTCAACTCAACAAATCAAGTTGCCCCGCCGTACAAAAATACGACCGATCATCTTCGATTGACAAAACCGTCTGGCCAATATCAACTAGAGGTATTCCCCTACTGGCGGAGACAATAGTCCAAACTTGCTGCACCAGGTCGTGGTGCACCGGATAGGGATCGATCACTCGAGGATCAGACCCACTAAAAAACTCATTTTAGAGTGTCATAACCAGGCGCAAAGGCCACTTAGGCCCTGCCACTCTGGAGATGTTCTTCGGATCACCAAAAAATTGCCATGCCAAAGAACTAACCTTCGACATTACACCTCTAGGCAGTAGCTATTCAGCACCGCCAAGATACACTGTGACTCAATGCATTATCACCCAATGCCCACGACAGTCTTAAAAAACCAGACCCACGTGATGTAGTCACAATTGCGGGCAAGACCGAGCTTTGCCTCGGCGCCGAAGAGTATTCGGCCACTTTAGTAACAGAAGCAGCGAGTCACGGTTTTTTCGATCGAACCTTGATTCGACAACCGAACTCCCGGACACCGATAAAGGAGTCCAAACTACTTCACGATATCCTAGCCTGATCATGGCTCAAACAGATCCTCCGGCATAAGCTAGACGGGCCACATCCCATGGCTCACCCGCTGCTCACACACGCCTTTAGCATTATTTGCAGGTTCGCCTTTGCGCATAACTGGACCGGCGACTTGGAATCAGCTCGGACGCACAAAGGGGGAATCTTCACCCCACCAGAATACAATTCGGATATTACTCTGGACCCACGCACAGCTCCCTACCGCCCGGTCCCAACAGGTTCTGCCGTCATGCCTCTCTTTTATAACATGCACTGTACTCATACGCATAGACGTATTACTTAAATACAACATGTAGAGTCATTTGACGCTCCTCTGCTATTATTTCCATTGTTGAGGAAATCATTAACTGGCAACTGCTCGGTTGGCTAGTGAGTAGGGGATTAATAGGCTAATCGGCAAGTTAATCGGATATTTAATCAATTAATCAGACGATTTATTGGTTTATAAGCTACTCGGTGACCCTAGGAGTAGGGGTTAATCGGCAAGTTAACTGGTTAATCGGATGAATTCTTGAACAGGGATTATTTCTCAACGACATTTTGTCATAACGGCATCCGAACATCGTGTTATGCCTTATAACGCCAGGGGCTTCATTGCACCCGCACTATGGCAACAAAGTCCGACCACCTTCTCGGTCGTTCGGCACCCCGAACTTATAGCATTATATGCATCAGCTCCGAATCATGTCTTGGGTCATTGGTTGGGTTTGCCCTGCTCCCATGTTTTGGTACCTTACGTTCTGCAATATCGGCTAAGGTAGCGCTGGGAGAACTACTGCGATTGTGTCCCGGTTCTTCCGGACGAACACCTCAGTAGAGAAAGACGAAAACTGACTGTCATGATAAGGCGAGAGCTGGTCAGCTGTTCGAGAGTTTGTAAAATCTTTAAGGATTTATTCCGCATAATGCCATAATAAAATGCAGAGTGCGAGGGATTGGTCCACCGTTCAGGCGCTATTAGAGCCCCTCGTGCGGTCTTCTGAACACCAGGGGCTGCGCCTCCCATACTCGAATTCCTATGGCTAAGTGAGAGTAATAAAGCCCTATAGTCCAATTGCCTGGTTTGCTGTGCTGAACACCTCCTTTATGGACCCGAGAATGGGGTAAAGAGTGTTCAGGTGTATCCCGACCACCCCCGTACTTCCTACGTGGGGGCAGAAGCCGACGACTGGCTAACTCTCAAGACTAATATATAAAACGGCCGCGCAGGAAGAAAACTTTCATATAACAGGCAAATACATAAAAGTGACTTTGTTCCACCTTACAAAGGAGCATCACTGCCTTTAGGGGAAAATAATGTCTTTCACACACTGCTCTGCCACAAGGAGGGCCCCTTTCAGGACTCCATCATAATACAATTCGGGCTTGCGATGCTCCTTCCCCTCCGGCGGCCCCTCGGTCATCAACTTCTCAGCTTCTAGCTTCCCCCAGTGCACTTCTGCACGGGCAAATGCCATTCACGCACCTTCTATACAAACCGACCGCTTAATGACGTCAAGACGAGGGCAGGCACTCACAATTCGCTTCACGAGCCCAAAGAAACTGCTCGGAATGGGCTCAGTGGGCCATAGCTGGATAACCAAATCCTTCATGGCTAGTTCGGCTGCCTGGTGCACTTCGACCAGCTGCTTCACCTGGTCGACAAACGGCACCGGATAATTCGGCGCCAAATACGGCGACTAGAAGAGCTTCTCCGCAGTCTCCTTCTCCTCAGCTCGGTAGAATTGGGCGACATCAGATATGCTGCACGGCAGATCCGGAAACGCCCCTGGAGAAATCAGGATTCAATGGGTCACCCTGAATCTTTCCTACTACCGCATATAAATCACTTTTGAATAAGAAAAAGCCTTACCAGCCGCAATCTTCCGCGCCTCCTGAATGTCCTTCACAGCAGCCTGGGCTTCCTCTCGAGCATCATTAGCGGCTTGGAGAGCTTGGACGAGTTTGGATTCTTTCAATGATAGATCCTTCTCCAAAGTCTCGCTTTTTTCATGGCCTCCTGAAGCTCTCGTTCAGCTTCAATGACCCGGGCCTCGTGCTTCTCGCGCAGAGCCTGCTCCGCGGCTGCCTTCTTTTCGGCCAAGGCAATAGCCTTCTTGAGCGCCTCAATTTCGGCATTCGCCCCTAGAGTGCGCGATATAAATGCTTTAATTAGACACAACTACTTACTTGTGCCAAAAACTTACTAAAATATTCAACATACCTTGTTTATCCTCCAGCTGCTTCTTTACTCGGCCGAGTTTCTCTTTGGCCCGCTCCAGACTCTGCTTGAATCCGGACACCTCCGCAGTATGAGAGGAGGCAGTCGCTGCAGACGCCTGATTCATAGAGAAATAGATATATATGTCATTAGCTGAGTCTCCTGCGAACGGAAATTTGATCCCCTATCCGGTTCCTGTCCTCACCGAATAGTGTATCAGGGGCTACTATCTATACTATGACAGTCTTCTAAAAACTCTTAAAAACATACCTCCAAGCCTTTTATAAGGCTTAGGCAGGATTCATTCAGTCCGCTCTCGGCGGCCTGAATCCTTTCTATCACCACGCCCATAAGGGCGCGATGTTTATCAATGATGGAAGCGCTCTCCAGTGCTATCGATAGGCCACCCGACACCTTTGGTTGGACAGAGGTTGCAGGTGGAGCAAGATCGCCTCCTCCAGTCAGGATGGGCTGCCTGCCTGATCTCGAAGCCTCAAGGGTCTCCGGGACTGTGTCCGGCTGTGGGCCGGATCCAAGATCGCCCCGCCATCGACGTTCATGGGAACTGCCGCTCCCGCGTGTCTGGCCCTCGAGGTACGCCCCCTGGTTCAGGTCGTTTTGGGATGACACCTCGGTGTCATAACCAGGCTTTGGGGAGGGGGCCCTTGGAGGTGTCTCGCTCTCCAAGGCATCGCAACTCAACGAGTCCTCCGATGAGGACTGTTTGGCAGGAGACCTCGCCGAACTGTCAAGAGTACGGTGCAAATTGAAATATTACACTTTAGTAATCCCGGATGCATGGACATGTTTGGATTTTATGCACTTACGAGTTTACCAGGGGCTGGACCCTGGGATCCCACTCCGGGCTGCTGTCAGTAGCTGTGGTAGACGCCTCTGGGATGAGTGTTCTTCCCCTCTTAGGCGAATCTGCCTCTAAGGAGGAGGAGGCTACCCTTTTCTTCCCTCCCCCCGCAGGGGGCTCGTCCTCTTCCTCCTCCTCGTCCTCTTCGGAGGAGGGATGGTCACTGGAGTCTTCGGACTTCGTGTCCGAGGCACCGCGACGACGGAGGCCGCTCCTGGTCTCCTTGGCCTTTTTGTTGGCCTCTTTCTTCGGTGCCTCGTAAGGCACCAGGACCAGCATCTTCGTTAGAAGAGGTCCCGCCGGTTCTTCCGGCAGCGGGGCCGGACAATGAATCCGCTCCGCCTTGTTCGTCCATCCCTGAGGTAATCGTGGAAAAGCACGTTAAAAACATCTCCCTCGGGACATACCAATGAAACATATGGATGGCCAAGACATAATGACGACTTACCGGACTTGTGGGGTGGGACAATTGGTACCCGCGGTCCGCGGCGGAGTCCGGCCACGGTTTGCCGGACTTAAAGAGCACCTTCCAGATGTCCTTGTGCAAGGAGACGAAAAGCTCCCGCAGGGTCTGGTGCTCGGCCGGTTCATACTCCCACAAATTGCAGCTTCTGTGCTGACACAAAAGGATCAGGCGTACCGGCATCACCTGGACTGTGTCAACAAGCTTGACGGCCCTGTCCTCCATACCTTTGACGCGCGCCTGGATTACCGACAGTTCGTTGGATGACGACCAGTTCAAGCCATTCTTGGGCCAGGACGTAAGACGCAAAGGGGCTCCAAATCGAAACTCAGGAGTAGCGGCCCTTTTTTGCCGCGTGGCTCAGTGATGTAGAACCACTGCTGCTGCCACTCCTTGACGGAGTCATTAAAAGTGCCCGTCGGCCATGTGACCTTGGGCATTCTGCTCACCATGGCGCCTCCGCACTCGGCGTGTTTGCCGTTCACCACCTTGGGCTTCACATTGAAGATCTTCAGCCATAGCCCGAAGTGTGGCAAGATGCGGAGAAAGGCCTCGCACACGATGATAAACGTCGAGATGTTGAGGAAAGAATTGGGGGATAGATCGTGAAAATCAATTAGTAGTAGTACATGATGCCGCGAACAAAAGGGTGAAGGGGAAACCCAAGCCCGCGGACGAAATGGGGGAGGAAAACGACCCTCTCATGGGGCTCCAGAGTAGGAACAATCTGTCCCGCCATCGGAAGACGGTGGCCGATTTTCTTGGCCAGATACCCGGCCGCCCGCAGTTTTTTAATATCCTTCTCCTGGACGGAGGAGGCCATCCACTTGCCTCCTACTATGGATCTAGACATTTTCGGAGAACCTTTGTTGGTGGGGAAGATGAATGCTTGGGCGCTAGGGCTCGGGCGAAAAGAAAGGGACTATCAGAAGGATAAAGGCGCGGGTGGAAAGGAGGGGGCTTTTCGTCTTTATAAAGGCGATGAAACTTTGTGCCTCCCCGCTTGCCTAATAAAACCGTCTTGTTCCCCACTCACCGCGTTTGATGGCACGGTTAGGTTACCCATACCCGTATTGATGAGAATGCAGCGATGATAGGGACACGATCTCTGCTTCTACAAGACGTGCCGAAGAAACCCCCTCGCGATGTGTGCGGTAGCTGGTTGTAAAAACGGTTCGAATAAGAGACGGGCAGTGGCATGATGTCGCGCTATGAAGAGCTGTCAGCAGATTAGATTCGTGGATTATTGTTCTCTCTATGGCGGTATGAGAAGTTTGTCTTGAAGAGCCGGACACGATCCTTGTGTTCGGAATTTATCTTGGAGTATTCGGAGAACAACCCGCCTCGCAATGCCGAAGACAATCTACGCGCCGGACTCATCGTCATTGAAGCCTGGTTCAGGGGCTACCGAGGGAGTCCTGGATAAGGGGGTATCCGGACAACCGGACTATATACTTTGGCCGGACTGTTGTACTATGAAGATACAAGATTGAAGACTTCGTCCCGTGTCCGAATGGGACTCTCCTTGGCGTGGAAGGCAAGCTTGGCGATTCGAATGTAGATCTTCTTCTCTGTAACCGACTCTGTGTAATCCTAGCCCCCTCCGGTGTCTATATAAACCGGCGGGTTTAGTCCGTAGGACAAAAACAATCATACCATAGGCTAGCTTCTAGGGTTTAGCCTCTACGATCTCGTGGTAGATCAACTCTTGTAATACTCATATCATCAAGATCAATCAAGCAGGAAGTAGGGTATTACCTCCATCGAGAGGGCCCGAACCTGGGTAAACATCGTGTCCCCAGTCTCCTGTTATCATTAGCCTTAGACGCACAGTTCGGGACCCCCTACCCGAGATCCGCCGGTTTTGACACCGACACCAAGCAGCTGGCCAAAAATGCTGGAAAACCGTTCCCCAGCTAGGAGAACAGGCTGCGCAATCGATCCCCCCGCTTGTTGTACCAACTGTAACACCCCGGATGTAACTTGCCATATTTGTAACTCCAACTCTTGCCATTTTCGGCTATGTGATATGATATTCCCTCTGTGGTTGGGTTTTCCTTCGTTTTGCATTTTGCCCGTGTCATGCATTACATACCATGTCATCATCTGCATCGCATTTGCATACATGTTCGTCTCATGTATCCGAGCATTTTCCCCGTTGTCCGTTTTGCAATCTGGCACTCCTATGTCCCCCGGCGTCCCCTTTTACCTTTTTCCATGAGCAGGTATTAAACTTTCTCGGAATGGCCCGAGGTTTGCCAAGCAGCCTTGGTATAGCACCGGTAGACCGCCTGTCAAGTTTCGGGTCATTTGGAGGTCGTTTGATACTCCAACGGTTACCGGGTAACCGCGAAGGCTTCTTTTGGGTTGCAGCCCAACATCCCTTCAAAACAGTCCAATAACCCAGCTAAGTCACTTCCATCCTCCCCGCCGTTCGATCACGATCGTGTGGGCGAAAACTACACTCCATTTGGAGCCTCCTAGCTCCTCCTACCTATAAAAAGGCACCCCCTCCTCCAATTCCCGATCATTTCCCCCTAAACCCTAAAAATTCGTCCCCTCCTCCGCCGGACGTGTCCGTTCCCGCTGGACACGCCCGCGCCGCCGCGCCCAGCCAACCAGGGGCTGCCACGTGGGCAGCCCGCGCCCACATCGCCGCCGCCTCCCGAGCAGGCCCGCCGGGCCCAGGCGGGGCCCTCCCGACCCACGCGCCCGGGCCGCGCCCGCCGCCTCGTCCGCCCGCCGCTGCCACCTCGCCGTCGCCTCCCGCGCCAGCCTGCCGCCGCTCCGCCGCCGGCCGCCGCGCCCGTTCCCGCCGCCTCGGGCGCCGCCGCCTCCGCCCGCGGCCCCGTCGCCCCTCGCCGCCCGCGCCCTCCTCCTTCGGATCCGGTCCGGGCTCCACCTCCTCCGGCGAGCTCCTCCGGCCTCCTCCCCGAACTCCGGTGCTCCGACCACGTCCTCCGGCGCCCGGCCCAGATCCGATCGAGGTTGACTTTCCTCGGGGCCCGGAAATTCTCTAAGTCATTTGTTTTCAGTAATTTTGTTGCATTTTCATCATGCCATAACTTTGCACCCGTGGCTCCGTTTTGGGCGTATAGCATATCGAGGTGTTCACCTCGACGAGTACATCATTTTATCTCATTGCATCATTTTCATTTGAGATCATCTTGATGCCCTAAATGCTGTTGGAAGAGGGCTATGTGATGTTAGTTTCAGATTCTTATCAGAAAATGCATTTTTGCCATGATTGATGTGTGCATCTTATGAAGTTGAGCCCTACATGTGTTTTGAACTATGCCATTCCATCTTTACAGGGGTGTATGCCATGTATTTTTTGATCTCTGTGGTGACTAGCACAAGCATGCAAACTAGGCATGATAATGTTGCTGATTTCAAGGACTTAGAAATTTCACCAAGTTATTCCCTGCTATTATTTTTATGCCATGTGTTCATGTTGATACAGAGATATACACGCCTATTTTGAGCAGGATCAGTAAGGATGTTTTGAACATATGGATGTGCTCTATCCATCCGTTCGTTTGCAATTATGGAGTGCCATAGCTTGAGTCAATCGAGCTCTACTTTTGCTATAAAATGTTCCTGGCAGATTGTTTATGGGTTATTCAATTTTGCCAAGCTTGTTGTAGTTGATATTTGCATGCTATGATGTTGTTCTTGCCATTTCTAGCTTCTATGCCATGTCTTCTTGATGGATGTATGCTTAGTTCATCATGCAATACTCTGTAGTGAGTGCATCGAGCTCGTAAACATGCCTACTTGTTATCTGTTTTTACCATGTCTAGTTTTCTGCTAGGTCTGAAATCTGGAATGTAACTTGCTATGTTTACATGGATGCCATCATATTTTCTGATCCCTTTTGGCTCATGGTCAGTAAGGGACTTTTGTTCTATGCTTTGAGTGGATTCACGCGATGCCATATTTTGCTATCTCTTGTTCCTGTAGCAGGTTGTTTGCTTGCTCTAAACATGCCTTCCTGATGTTAATTTCTGGCATGTTAGTATTTTCGCTAAGTCTGTGAAGCTGATATCTTTTGCATTTTTGTCATGCTTGTTTGAACCTGTTAATATGTGAATTAGGCGTAGCTCAGTGTTCATCTTTTGTCAAGCATCTCCTGTAGATCACTGCTATATGCTTTGTTGTTATGTTGGGGTGCTGTAGCATAGTTTCTTGTTGCACTCTAAGTAGCATCGTGCTGTTAATCGCAGATTGGTGTCATTCTTGTTTTGATTGCCATTTGCAAACCATGCATCCGTTTCCGGTGATCTTTATATCGATTTCAACCGAAATCATCTCATCTTTCCAGCGGCTTACTTGGTTTGCCAAGTTGATGCCTTGTTCATCCTTTTTCCTCACAGAGCACGCATACGCATTGCATATCACATCTCGCATATCATGCCATGTTTTGCATCATGTTGCTTGTGCATTGCACATTGATTTATTGTGTTTCCATTGCTTGTGTTCTTGCTTTGGGTAGAGCCGGGAGACGAGTACATGAACAAGGAACCTGTTGAGAACGATTACGAGGATCAAGCTTTCGACAACTCTGAGAACTTTGCAGGCAAGATGACCATGCCGTCGAAATCACTTCTATCTTTTATTGCTAGTTGCTCGCTCTTTTGCTATGCTGCGATACCTACCACTTGCTATATCATGCCTCCCATATTGCCATGTCAAACCTCCAACCATCCTTTCCTAGCAAACCGTTGTTTGGCTATGTTGCCGCTTTTGCTTAGCCCCTCTTATAGCGTTGTCCGTTGCAGGTGAAGATGAAGTTGGTTCCATGTTGGAACATGGATATTTTGGGATATCACAATATCTCTTATTTAATTAATGCACCTATATACTTGGTAAAGGGCGGAAGGCCTAGCCTTATGCCTGGTGTTTTGTTCTACTCTTGCCGCCCTAGTTTCCGTCATACCGATGTATGAAATGAAAAAAGGTGGACGCTATGGCATTGGGTTCATTGACCCAAATACCGTTAATGAACAAACATGGACATATCCATGGTATCAACCAGAAGTAGAGAAAAACATGCTAGAGTTCTTGAAGCGCCTCAATACCAATGAAGATATACTACTTCCTTACAACTTCATGTGAGTCACACCGTCTTGTACTACAAATTCTATTTTTATTTAATTACTAGCTAGCTAGCTAGATGTTAATAATTAAGTGTATAGGGTTTAGGGTAGTTGATGAGTGTTATGCACATGCTCGCTTAATTAAGACATGCAAACGTGTGAGCATGCAGTTACCATTGGATATTGTTAATCATTAAAGTTGACGAATGAACAGTTGAAGTACTGGACTCACTACTTAAAAAAAATGACTACTCAATCGTGAAGGGGATAGTCGACAGGTAATTTCAATCATTATTAACTATATGTCGGCCTCTTTAGTTCGTCATTTCCTGATATCAACTATTTAATAACTCGGTTATCCATTTTCTTTGCCGGCGGGCAGGGCTTGGGCAAAGTTCAGGAATGAGGTTCCAGGCAAATGGAAAGAAAAGTTGTATTGGTTTCGACCCAAGGTATAATTAATTAAGTAGTACTAGCTAGCTACCATGCATCTCTTTAATTCTAGTTTCAATACCATTAATTATCATGCTTGATTAATTATTATCTGATTAAATTTTATTCTCGTAAAGGCCCTGAAGCAGGCAAAGGGGACTGATGTGTGTGCATACTACGTTTGCGAGAACATTCGCATGATGGCGTCCGAAAGGACCAAATCTGATAGACAGCTATGGGTAGGTTTGACAGAACAATATTAACAATTTTTACATCATTATCGATATCTAGTCACATAACCAATACACATGCATATTGATCTCCTTCTTAACAGTTCGAGTCGGTGCGGGAGAAGCTCCTACCAGAGAAGCGCATACGAGCACTTCAAGAAGAAATAGCGGGAGTTTTGCTCGACCAGGTCATAGATCCCAAAGGGGAATTTTATTACCAGCTACCGCGCCCATGAACCACTCCCAATTGTCATCGTGCTCCGAAAGGCACCAAGGCAAATGCCATTGGCTCTGAAGGCAACATGTAGGAGAAATTGTATATATATACCTAATTGTATATATACATGTGTATGTGTGTGAATAATGGTGGTTGTGAGACATTCGATGATATATATATATATATATATATATATATATATATATATATATATATATATATATGATCGGTTCTAGGAGAAATTCTATTTATATATATGCATAACGTGTACAATATGTAGTATCGTAAAATACCAGCAAATGAAAAAGAATTAAATGGAAAACAAAAAATTAAAGAAAAAATAAATAATAAAATCAACCCCCCCCCCAAAATTAGTATCAGTTGGTGTTACCAACCGGTACTAAAGGGCTCCCTGTACCGGGCCTTGGCTCGTGCCACGTGGTGGCCCTTTAATGGCGGTCCCCCCTTTAGTACCGGTTACAGAACCGGCACTAAAAGCCCTTACGAACCGGAGCTATAACCCGATTCTGCACTAGTACTACAGTCTCCAATGATTATAACAATCTCAGGTACACATGCTTAATTAATCTCCAGTTGCTCTTATCATGAGATTTGGGTTAGTGATGTTAATCCCTAAATTTCATTCCAACATTCAC
Organism: Triticum aestivum; assembly: GCF_018294505.1. Taxonomy (NCBI): domain Eukaryota; kingdom Viridiplantae; phylum Streptophyta; class Magnoliopsida; order Poales; family Poaceae; genus Triticum; species Triticum aestivum. The sequence continues at coordinate 834,612,363 of NC_057801.1, read as the reverse complement.
AACCATCAATGTTATGAAACAAGGGATCCAGGACCGTTAATGAATCCCCGCCAACGGCCCCAATTGTTGAGCCAGCTCCAAGGCGATGCATCCAGGAAGGTTTAACGGTGTGGGAAAAGATTATCAGAATGTAACCATGTGAGATTAACTTTTGAATCAATCATCGACACAAAGTAAATAGTAAAAATATATCATGGCAGAAGTGAAGGTTTGAGCTGCGATATGAATATGTGGTGGACTCGCCATCATCGACACACGTGCGGTGATCCCTTCTTGAAGGCGTAGTCTAGGAGTTGTGTATTTTTTTCCTCGTTTATGTTGTGTCTTGTATCATAGAGATTAGTGGCTATCTGGGGAAGGTACTGTCGTGAGGTATACGGCCTCAGGGTCTGTTTTCCGCTTTATTTCCGGGTGGATGATGTTTGACTGCTGGATTTTGCACTATTAATAATATATGGCTCCATGCATCGTCCTGATGAGGCAGGGGTTATCCTTCTTTTAAAAAGAACGAATACATAGGTCACATGATAGCATACACAATAATGTCATAAAAACAACTAAATGGCCTCCCATGAAAAATCTAAGGGAAACGCTTTGCGCCGGCAGACCGGCCGACGCTTCGGCCGGCCGTGCGCGCGCCGTGTGATAGTTTCGATCGTACGCCTTGCATCCCCACGGGTCCCGTCACACATGCCCTGGGGCCACACACTGCTCCACCTTTTCTCTTCAGGAGCGCAGCCGTTCACTCAATATGTCCAACCTTCACTAGTAGAAAACAGGGCTTTCGTTCGGCCAGAAAAGAGCATTAATCCCGGTTGCATTATGAACCGGGACTAATATGAGCATTAGTCCCGGTTCAAGCGGCTAGGGCATCGTACAGGCATTAGTCCCGGTTCAAATGGGACCTTTAGTCCCGGTTGGTGCCACGAACCGGGACTAAAGGGTGCGATGCCCATTAGTACCGGTTCGTGGCACCAAATGGTACTAAAGGTTAGACCCTTAATCCCGGTTCGAGCCACCAACCGGTACTAATGGGGTTTGAGGCATTAATACCGGTTCATGGCACGAACCGATACTAAAGGTCCCATTTTCGAACTCTACCCCCCCTGGATCGCCTTTTCAGTTTTGTAAAAAGCAAAAGAAAATGATAAAAACTTTAAAAATTAAAATCCTTCGAGATGTAGTTATCTTACTACATCTACTAGTTAGGAAAACTTAAAAACTTAAATTTGGACATGTTTTGCAAAAAGTGTAGGAAAAATGTAAAACAGCTATAACTTTTGCATACTATGTCAAAATAAAACGTATAATATATCAAAATGTTCAGCACGAAAATCCGCATCTGATTTTGACCGCCTCCGGCCTGTTTGCAAATTTTTAGAATCCTCAAATTCTAAAAGGAAAAAAGTTATGCTCAAATTTCAGTTTTTTTATTTTTGTTAAATCTGGTCAAACTATGGTGAAACTACTTATTCAAGACGTATTAGTGTTAGTAAATAATTATTCAAGAATATTAGTGTTACTAAATAATTATTTCAGTTTTTTTGAATTTTGGTCAAATCTGGTCAAACTATGGTCAAACTCTGGTCAAACAATGGTCAAACTACTTATTCAAGAAATATTAGTGTTACTAAATAATTATTTCAGTTTTTTTGAATTTTGGTCAAATCTGGTCAAGCTATGGTCAAACTGTGGTCAAACTACTTATTCAAGAAATATTAGTGTTACTAAATAATTATTGTTTTTTAAAACAATAGTTTCAAACTCAAACAATGAAATGTGTGACTTCATGCTCAAGCTAAATTCCTGAGGGTTAATAGGATTGACATCTTATTATTGTCAGGAAAACAACAAGTGCAAACTTGGAAACGAGGGAGAATAGAACGCGGAAGTTAAGCGTGCTCAGGCTGGAGTAGTGAGAGGATGGGTGACCGTCCGGGAAGTTAGATGATATGGAATGATGAGGGGTGATTAGAGATTAGAGGTTAAATTGAGCAGTGATGAGGAGTGATTAGAGATTAGAGGTTAAAATAATTCAGAAATTTGAAAATCAAGAAAAAAATTCAAAAACAATTTGAAAAACAAATTGAAAAAAATCATAAAATTTCCTTTAGTACCGGTTGGTGTTACCTCCAGGCAGCGGTCACGTGGATGGCCTTTAGTCCCGGTTCGTGTAAGAACCGGGACTAAAGGGGGAGGCTTTAGTAACGACCCTTTAGTCCCGGTTCCAGAATCGGGACTAAAGGCCCTTATGAACCGGGACAATAGGCCCTTTTTCTACTAGTGCTTGTCTCCTCTGTGTGGCTGGTGCAAGCTCAGACCATGTGCTCCCGCGACCCTCCCACGACGGCTGTGACCGGCGGCGGTGACATGGGTGCCAACGCCTTGGTTGCTGCTATCCCACGACGACGATGTAGTGTTTTGTTTTGTGGCGGCCGTGCGCTACTGGCGAGCGGCAAGATAGCAGCCACCGCTCGAGGCCGATGCTGCGAAAGATTGATGCGTGAAGCTACGACCGCCACACGCAGGAGCTGCAACCGTTGTGGGCGTTTGCTACAATCGACGGCGCAAAATGTTTGCGACGTGCATGCTGAGCTACAACCGGCGACGACGATGATGACTTCTGCTGCAACTGTCGCCAGTGTTTGCTACTACCGGCGATGCAAAATGTTTGCAACATGCACGGTGTGCTACAACCGACGACGACGACTTTTGATGCAACCGTAGTTGGCATTTGCTACATCCGACAATACAAATAGCTACGACGACAACTTTTTCTGTAGCCGTAGTCGGCATTTGCTACGACCTGCGACGCAAAATGTTTGCTAAATATACAGGGAGCTATAGCAGGCGTCGACTTTTGCTACAACCATAGTCGGCGTTTGCTACATCCGATAACGCAAATAGCTACGACGATGAAAACCTTTGCTGCAACTGTGGTCGGCATTTGCTACGACCTGCGACGTAAAATGTTTGCTAAATGTCCGGCAAGCTGCAACCAGCAACGGCGACGACGGCTTTTGCTGCAACCGTTGTCGGCGTTTGCTACGTCTGATAACGCAAATAGCTACGACGATGGCGACCATGTGTTCACGACCAATGAGGTTTCTTCCTCAATGGCGATGGAAGACAGCGAGCACGGCCGGCCGTGGGTGAGCTGCTCGCTGGGGCCCGTAAGGGATGGAACACATGGCTGGTTGAGAGGGTTGAGAGAGCGTAGGCGGGCTAGACAAAAGAAATAATAGAGAACGGCGGCTGGATCGTACAGTCAAAGGTATTTGTATCATGTGGTCGGGACGACCGGCCCAAATCTGGCCGGTCGACCGGCGCGTAGTAGTCGCCTAAATTTTTCTCAGGAAAAAGATTAAAACATATAATTATTTTTAAGTAAACTATGTAGAATGGTTATTTAACCTAAAACTACGCGGAAGTTTAGTTGAGACATTTAACAGAAATAACAACAAGAGGAGTTTTTTCAGCACTTAAAGAAAATACCTTAGTGTAGAACGCATAAAGGGACTGGCCAGAAAATAACTTCTTATGCACTAAAGCTTCATCCTCTGCTCCTATGCATAAGCTTGCAACTCCAACTTGCTCAGTGGATACTATGATTCAGCTTCCTTTTTTGTTGTTTGGGAAACATGTTTTAATGCAATCCCACTCTTCAATGGTGTGTAAGTCATTGAGTACAATTAGATAATTCTGGTCATTCAAAAAGCTCTTGAACTTAGAAACCAAGTTATCTTCCTCTGTCCTCTGCATCAAGAATCTCTTGAACACATGAGCCAAACTGTGTTCTTTCGTTGTCACCATCATCTTCAAAATTTGTGCTCCAATAGTTGTTCTTCCTTCTCCTGTCTCTTGAAGAGAATTAACATAGATTTGTGTAACAATGCTTTGAATGAAATCCGTCTGGTTGAAAGGATGCATCAATGTGATCCAAGCACAACAATCAAAATTCTTGTGTATCATGGGATCTTCATAGGCACTTTTGATGACGGATATCTCCCCCAGTTCACTAATACTTGTGCCCCACAACGCAGTCACTCGAAGCGCATCATCCTTGCAATTGATCAACTCGACTAGATCCAATTTTGCTTTCTGCCACCGCAACCTTGCATCCTCGGCCGCAGACATCATCACACTGGAGCTGATAGGCTGCCCGGGAACAGCTGAAAGTGCAATCATGCCCTTAATCATATTTTGATGTTGATGACAACATGCATATATGGGACTGATCATGTTTATCAAGTATATCTCAGGATTATGTCTCAAAGGCCGTGTGTGTGGATCATGAAAAGGGACAAATGCATATAAGATCGGAGATACAAGACATTAGCCTTGCTTTGTTTATGGTTTGTTTTTGAGTATAGGGATCCCGCACTATTAAAAGGGGATCGTTGGATCTAGTGAAAGAATTGCTCAAACCCACCAACTCCAGTTTTTCTCTCCAGACGTCCGATACTCTACGGACGTCCGATCCCTCTCAGCTGTCCGAACGTCCGACTCTCTACGGTCGTCCGGTGTTTCTCTCACAGAACAGTATTCACGGGTTTCCGAGCCTCTCCGGACGTCCGGTCTTCGGACGACCGGCACGTCTCGGACGTCCGGTGTTTCTTCCACAGAACATTTTTTACGGATTTCCGAGCCTCTCCGGACGTCCGGTCTCCGGACGACCGGCCCGTCTCGGACACCCGGTTGCTGTGTGCTGGTTCATGGCTTATGAATTCCCAGCGGTCGGACGACTGATGTCTATCGGACGTCCGGACATATTTGTGCCACTGGACGTCCGGTGCTGTCCAGACGTCCGACCTCTTCAGTGCACTTAAGTGGCTCAAACGGTTATTTTTTCCACACCCACTATATATAGGCTTCTCCCTTCCACGGGATGAGGTTGACCATTCACTCTGAGCTTGCCAAGAACACTTTTCACTCCCTCTCTCAATCCTCTACACCAAATCCTAGATCCCCAAGTGATTTGAGAACATTTGAGAGAAGTTCTCCAATCAAGTGATAGATCCACTCCTTCCCCTTCTATGCACCAAAGCAATTCGTGATTTGAGCAAGTCTTGAGCTTTTGCCCATCGTTCTTGTTACTCTTGGAGGTTGGAGACTCCTAGGCAGTAGGAGTCTTTCAGAGAGGAATCGACCTTTGTAATTACCCTCGAAAAAGTTTGTGAGGTTTGGAGACCACCCCAAGGTCTACCACTAGTGGTTGAGAAACGCCTCCGTGGTGTTGTCTCAAAGGGAGAATAGGGTGAGACTTCGTGGCGTTGGTGTGCCTTCGTGGTAACATCCACCTCTCTAACGGTGACGTAGCTTCCCTCCAAGGAAGTGAACATCGGCATACATCTTCGTCTCCTGGAGTTGTGGTTTTTCCTAACCTTAACTCTCTACTTGTGGTTACTTGTCTCTTAGCACTTATATCATTTTGTGCTTGCTCACTTACATACTCGTGTTACTTTCTTAGCACTTAGTACTACAATTGCGATTGTTAGGCTCACTTTCATATTCCGCATTATTGCCTAAAATTGCTAAGTAATAATTAAAATTTGTAATTGTACCTATTTACCCCCCTATAGGTCCATCTCGATCCTTTTAATTGGTATTAGAGCCTCATGCTCTATTCTTGTGGCTTAACCTCCCTAGAGCGAGATGAACCCCAATGCGACTCCCCTTGTTGCAGATCCGAAGGATAAAGGCGAGGCTTCTTCTGAAGTCAAGTCCTTTACTTCTGAGGATCTGGAACGGGCCCTTACTAAGCAAAAAGAGGAGCATGATGCTTCTCTTGAGGCCTTGGTCCAAATGAGATTAGCCACGTTGTCCATGGTGCTTGCACCACTTTCGATGGTGCGGCTTCGAGGCCAACTGTGACTGCTCCGTCACTTGGTCAACAACCTCCTAGCAATGATCACTCCGGTGTTCCTTGGCTTTATGCAAGACCCCAAGTTGAGAAACCGAAATATAATCCTCAAGGCAAACCTCCTTTACTTGATGCCACTTCCAATTTTGCCTTGTGGAGAGTTGCTATGCAGGATCATCTTCGATATGGAAACGATGAGATGCTGGAGATCTTGGAGTATGGGTACCATGTGGTTGATCCAAAGAATCCTACACCAAGAGAAATTTATGACAAGAATCTCAATGACACTGCAACCATGTGTATAAGGAAAGGTATGGTTGAAAAGCAAAGGAGACCGTTCATACACATCACAAGTGCCAAGGAACTATGGGAAAGCATTATAAGATCCAAGACGGGTACCTCCACCCACCGGAGTGCTTAATATGAAATTGCCAAGGGGCAATGGCAAAACTTTTTTATGGAGAAAGGTGAAACTCCCAATCAACTCCTTGAGCGTCTCATGACTCTCACCGCTGACATTGAGTCGTGTGACTGTGACAAGACACAAGATGGATTCAACATGACTAAGTGATTCCTTGTGGATAAGTTGCTTCATGCTCTTGCCCCATATCACCATCAAATGGTGTGGGACATAAGACAAGACCATGCCTTCAAGGAAATGACTACAAATGACATCATATCCACCTTCCAACTATTTGAAGAGTCAAAGGAAAATGCCACAAAACATCTTGCCATGCATGGTACTCCAACATCAAAGATCAATCTTGCATTGAAGGCCAAGCATGTATGTGAAGATGAGCAAAAAGTGAAGAAGAAGAAGATGATGATGATGATGAAGATGGTGATGAGATTGAATCCGATGAGGGCCCTTCATATGAAGACATGGCTCTCTTTGTCAAGAAGTTTAGCGCGGGAAAATTCAAGGGAAGATTTCAAAGGAAGAAAGTAAGAAAATGCTACAACTGTGAAGAAACCAACCACTTCTCAAACGAGTGCCCTTATGAGAAGAGAGATGATAAACCAAGGTTTCCCAAGACCTTTCCCAGGAAGAAGTTGCTAAATCCTTTGAACTCCAAGCTCAAGAAGAGAGATGGGAAAGCAATGGTTGATCAAGAAGAATCCGATCCGGATGATGTTAGTGGTGTTGCCGGAGTTGCTCAAGACTCTCAAAACACTTCGAGGTTAGTGAACAAGAGTGGTGATGTGGTCATCTACATTTACATGAAAGACTACAAGGGCAACGCTCACAAGTGTCTAATGGCAAAGGCCGTGGTAGAAGATGGAGAGGACCAAAGCTCTCCTGACAAGGTCAAGGTAACCCCACGATCAAATCCTCCTCTTTTCACTCCTTCTACTCCTAGTCATGAGTATCTTGATGCGGAGGATAGTTATGAGGATGATGATCTAGATGATCCTATGCTTGCTAAAGTTAATAAGTTCATGTGATCCCTCAAAGGTAAGAAGCTCACTATGTTTCTGTTGGGGAACGTTGCAGAAAATAAAAATTTTCCTACGGTTTCACCAAGATCCATCTATGAGTTCATCTAGCAACGAGTGATAGGAGTGCATCTACATACCTTTGTAGATCGCGAGCAGAAGCGTTCAAGAGAACGGGGTTGAAGGAGTCGTACTCGTCGTGATCCAAATCACCGATGACCAAGTGCCGAATGGACAGCACCTCCGCGTTCAACACACGTACGGAGCGGATGACGTCTCCCGCACCTTGATCCAGCAAGGAGGAGGGAGAGGTTGAAGAAGATCCAGCAGCACGACGGCGTGGTGGTGGGAGAAGCGGGATTCCAGGAGGGCTTCGCCAAGCGCTACTGGAGGAGGAAGAGGTGTCACGGGAGGGAGAGGGAGGCGCCACGGCTTTGGGTGCGGCTGCCCTCCCTCCCCTCCACTATATATAGGGGCTAGGGTGGGCGCATGCCCGCTTGGAGATCCCATCTAGAGGGGGGGGGGCGGCCCCCGGGGGCAACGGCCCCCTTTCCAACCAGGGGGGCGCATGCCCCCTTGGGGGGGCAATGGCCCCCTAGGGTTTCCAACCCTAGGCGCCTTGGGCCCTTGGGTGGGGCGCACCAGCCCACCAGGGTCTGGTTCCCATGCCACTTCAGCCCATGGGGCCCTTCGGGATAGGTGGCCCCACCCGGTGGACCCCCGGGACCCTTCCAGTGGTCCCAGTACAATACCGGTGACCCTCGAAACTTTCCCGGTGGCCGAAACTGGACTTCATATATATAAATCTTTACCTCCGGACCATTTCGGGACTCCTCATGACGTACGGGATCTCATCTAGGACTCTGAACAACTTTCGGTTTGCTGCATACTCATAGCTCTACAACCCTAGCGTCACCGAACCTTAAGTGTGTACACCTTACGGGTTCAGAAGACATGTAGACATGACCGGAACGACTCTCGGTCAATAATCAACAGCGGGATCTGGATACCCATGTTGGCTCCCACAAGATCCTCGATGATCTCATCGGATGAACCACGATGTCGAGGAGTCAAGAAACCCCGTATACAATTCCCTTTGTCAATCGGTACGTTACTTGCCCGAGATTCGATCGTCGGTATCCCAATACCTCGTTCAATCTCGTTACTGGCAAGTCACTTTACTCGTACCGTAATGCATGATCCCGTGACCAGACACTTGGTCACTTTGAGCTCATTATGATGATGCATTACCGAGTGGGCCCAGAGATACCTCTCCGTCATACGGAGTGACAAATCCCAGTCTCGATCCATGTCAACCCAACAGACACTTTCGGAGGTACCTGTAGTGCACCTTTATAGTCACCCGATTACGTTGTGACCTTTGGTACACCCAAAGCACTCCTACGGTATCCGGGAGTTACACGATCTCATGGTCAAAGGAAAAGATACTTGACATTGGAAAAAGCTCTAGCAAACGAACTACACAATCTTGTGCTATGCTTAGGATTGGGTCTTGTCCATCACATCATTCTCCTAATGATTTGATCCTGTTATCAATGACATCCAATGTCCATAGTCAGGAAACCATGACTATCTATTGATCAACGAGCTAGTCAACTAGAGGCTCACTAGGGACATGTTGTAGTCTATGTATTCACACGTGCATTACGATTTCCGGATAATACAATTATAGCATGAATAAAAGACAATTATCATGAACAAGGAAATATAATAATAATCCTTTTATTATTGCCTCTAGGGCATATTTCCAACAATTTCGTATGCTTATGGAGATGGTGAGTAAGCATACCATAACCATTAAGGAACTTGAAACCCTCGTCACCGAGGAAAAGGAAAAATGTGAAATCCTTGAGCAGAAAGTCCAATATGAGGAAGCTCGAAATGATGAACTATGCTTAAAAATTGGTGCAAACATTGATGTTCATACTAAAGATCTTGCCTCCTTGAAAAAAGGCTATTGACTCTTGCGAAGAGTTGATGAATGATAAAAGTAAGTTTGTGAAGTCTCATGCTTCTCTCTCTAAGGATTGTGAGCTTCTATCCGTGTCCCTCAAGACTAAGGAAGAAGAGCTCACCCTTCTTACAAAGAGTTTTGAGACGCTCAAACTTACTTATCTTGAAACTCTAGCCAAGGATTACTCTTCTCCTATTATCAATGTTGATGCTTGTACTACTAACTCTAGTAGTGATCTAGCATCTATCTTGAGGAAAATTGCTTCCTCAAGGCTCAAATCGAGAAAGGTCTCATGACATGTGCTCAAGGGCAAAAGAACCTTAATGAGGTATTGAGCCAACACAATGAGGTGTTTGCCAAAGAGGGACTCGGGTTTGACCGAAGCACAAGCAAGAAGAAGACGTCCTCTCAAAAGTGCACAACCCCTCTAAAGGAAACATTTGTACAATAAGGGCACAAGGAGAAAGGCAAGGTTGTTAGTGGGAAGGCCATAAGGGGCATGCCCACTCTCAACAAGCCAAAAGAGTTCATGCCTCCATCCTATGTTCTTTGTAAGACTAAGAATGGAGAAGTTTATGCAAAATTTGTTGGTCCTCGAAATGCATTCCGATTCTATGCTATTTGGGTCCCTAAGACCCTTGTGACTAACTTGAGAGGTCCCATTGCAAAATGGGTGCCTCTAACCAAGTCATAATTGTGTGTAGGTTTCCTTCTCCGTTGGAGTAAAATGGATGATTGATAGTGGATGTATGACCGGAGATAGCAAATTGCTCTACGATTTCATGGAAGCTATTCAAAGCATTATGTTTGGTGGAGATTCAAAAGGACAGGTACTCGGGTTGGGCAAGGTGGCTATCACAAATGACATGTCTCTTGCAAATGTCATGCTTGTCCAATCCCTTAAATACCATTTGCTTTCTGATCGCCAATTGGCTTCTGTTGGTTATGATACACTCTTTGGACTAACAGATGTGAAAGTCTTTAAGGGAGATACTCTCGAAGTGGCCTTTGTTGGAGATTTGGATGGCAACCTTTACACGGTTGATTTCTCAAAAGAGAATACATTCCACGAACTTGTCTAATGGCCAAGGCCGACAAGGGGTGGCTATGGCATCGCCGGCTAGCCCATGATGGCATGAGAAATCTTCAAGATCTCTTAAAGGGGAATCACATCCTTGGACTAACCAATGTCTCTTTTGAGAACGTGTGTGTAGTGCATGCATAGCCGGGAAGCAACATCAATATCAAAGCACCCACCCAAGAACATTGTGTCTACTTCAAGGCCCCTGGAGCTCCTTCATGTGGATCTTTTTGGGCCTCCTTCATGGGATAGTTTTTGTGGGAAAAAGTATGGACTTGTCATTGTTGATGATTACTCAAGATATACATGGGTGTTTTTCCTCAAGTCCAAGGACAAGACGAAGATCACCTTCATTGATTTTGCCAAGAAAGCTCAACACAAGTTTGACAAAGAAATCTGGGCAATAAGAAGTGACAATGACTCTGAGTTCAAGAACTATACCTTGGAAGAATTCCTTAGTGATGAAGTGATTGAGCATTAATATTCAGCTCCATACACTCCTTAACCAAATGGTGTAGCCGAAAGGAAGAACCGTACACTTGTGGAGATAGCAAGGTCCATGTTGGATGAATATAAGGCACCACGTAGTTTTTGGGCCGAAGGTGTCAACACTGCATGCCATGCATCAAACCGGATCTTCCTCCGTACTATATTGGAAAAGACTCCATATGAGCTCCTAACTGAGAACAAGCCAAATGTCAAGTACTTTCGTGTATTTGGGTGCAAATGTTTCATCCTCAACAAAAGAGAACGGTTAGGAAAATTTCAATCCAAAACAATTGAGGGCATATTTGTTGGCTATGGATCAAACTCTCACGCCTATAGAGTCTACAATAAATCCAATGGATGTGTTGTAGAAACTTGTGACGTGGTGTTTGATGAATTTAATGGCTCCCATGGGGAGAAAGTTGATCTAAGTGATGTAGGTGAAGAAGATTCCTCTCAAGATATTTTGACCATTGGGTGTTGGTGCACTTCTTCCAATGGAAAAAGAATCTCATGATGATGAAGAAGAAGATGGAAGTTTCACACATCATCAAACTACTTCAACACCCATACCACCACAAACTCCTATTTTTCAACCGATGCCCTTAGTCCAAGTACAAGAAGATGATCAAGTTCCTCTTCATGATAATCTTCAAGAACAAGATCATCATCAAGGGCAAGAACAAGAAAGTCCAATCATTGATGATGAACCTCAACAAATGCAATATGAACAAGAAGATCTTCCACCACACATTAATGATCCATATGTTGAGGACGTGGATGATGGACATGAAGTTGAACCTCGAGAAACCCTAACCTCCATCATGCCTCGAGTCGCCGGTCGTGTTGATGTTGACAAAATTCTCACCGGCATATCGGAAGGTAGAGTCACTCGTAAACATTTGACAAACTTTTGTGCTCACTTCTCGTTTGTGTCTAGTGTTGAGCCCCTCAAGGTACAAGATGCATTGATGGACAACGATTGGCTCGTTGCTATGCAAGAAGAGTTGAACAGTTTTGAACGCAACCAAGTGTGGTCATTAGTCAACAGGCCACCTACCGAGCACAACGTCATTGGAACAAAATGGATTTTCAAGAACAAGCAAGATGAGAATGGTGTAATCATCTGTAACAAGGCAAGGTTAGTGGCAGAAGGGTACTCACAAGTTGAAGATTTGGACTTCGGTTAGACCTTTGCCCCCGTTGCCCGTCTTGAATCCATTCGCATCTTACTTGCTTATGCCGTTTTCAATGGTTTTACTTTACATCAAACGGATGTGAAGAGTGCTTTCCTTAACGGTCCTCTACAATAAGAAGTATATGTGTCACAACCACCTGGGTTCGTTGATCCCGATCACAAAGACTATGTGTATAAACTTCATAAGGCTTTGTATGGCCTCAAACAAGCACCTCGTGCTTGGTATGATCATTTTAAGAAGTTTTTACTCGATGATGGTTTTGTGAGAGGGGTGATCGATCCCACTCTTTTTACTAAGAGGGACAAGGGTGATTGATCTTATGCCGAATCTATGTAGATGATATCATTTTTGGTTCTCCTAACATTCATTTGTGCAAGAAGTTTGCGGCTTCAATGACCAAGAATTTTGAAATGTCACTCAATGCGGATTTGAAATTCTTTCTCGGATTTCAAATTCAACAATTTCAAGAAGGAATTTTCTTGTCTCAAGCAAAATACCTCAAGGATATCCTAGAGAAGTTTGGCATGTCTGATGCTAGTCCATGCAAGACACCCATGCCAACCAAAATTGCACTCACTGAAGACACAAATGGTATTCCTTTCGACCCATCTATTTACCGCTCTATGATTGATTCATTGCTTTACCTTTGTGCATCTAGACCAGACATCATGTTCAGTGTATGCATGTGTGCTAGATTTCAAGCTTCCCCTAGGGAAAGTCATCATAAGGCGGTTAAGCATATTCTTAGATACTTTGTTCACACCCCAAAGGTGGGTTTATGGTACCCGAAGAATGCTAAGTTCGATCTTATTGGGTACACGAATGCGGATTGGGCTGGAGACAAAGTGGATCGTAAGTCCACCTCTGGCGCATGTCAGTTTCTTGGACGCTCCTTGGTAAGTTAGTCCTCGAAGAAACAAAATTGTATTGCCCTCTCTACCGCAGAAGCTGAATACATTGCAACCGCCAGTTGTGCAACTCAATTACTATGGACGAGGCAAACTTTGAAGGATTACGGTATCACCTATAGACATGTGCCTCTTCTATGTGATAATGAAAGTGCCATCAATATTGCTAAGAACCCCAAAGATCATACCCGCACCAAGCACATTGATATTAGGTATCACTTTTTGAGAGATCATGTGGAAAAGGGTGATATTCACATAGATCATGTTGGCACTGATTTGCAACTTGCGGATATTTTCACAAAACCATTGGATGAAGCAAGGTTCTGTCGACTTAGGCATGAACTTGGTATCTTGGAGCTTGACAATATTATGTGAAATATAGTACCCATTCATGCATGAAATTAATGTCTTGTCTTGATGTAGGCATATATTTAGGGGGAGACACTCAACTCATGAGTACTCTCACCCTATGTAATGCACAAAAAGAACAACCGCTCTCAAAGCTACCATGTTATTCTAACTATGGTGCTTTCCATGATGGAGTAGTGATTATGCACCCAAAGTTCAAATCTTTGGGAAGTCATGTCAAGTACACTCATACATGGTGGCCTTGGCCACCGCTCTTGTCATTAAAATAGATGCTCATTGCTCATATATTGTGTCTTTACATCCTGCTATATATTGAACTCATCATCTTCGTATCATTGTCATTAGCACCAACTATGACCCCCAAGTCTCACAAATCCATAAGTGCTTCCGGACGTCTGCTAATTTTTCCCTTGGCCCAGGCACCGGACGTCCGTAGATCTCCGGTCGTCTGGACTTTTCCCAGGCACCGGACGTCCGTAGAACGCCGCTCGTCCGTAAAAAGCCCTCTGTTGTCCTCAGGCCGGTCGTCCGGTCTACCCGATCTTCCGGTAATTTTTTCCTTGGCCCAGGCCCCGGACGTCCGCAGTTCTCCGCTCGTCCGGAGTTTTCTCAGGCGCATATATATAGCACGGGGTGCGGTTTGGGTTAGTTTACCCTAATCCATTCGCCCCCTCTCCTCCTTTTCCCCAATGCCGCCGCCCTTGTCTCGCGGCTCCACGCCACGGCCGATCACCACCCGTGCCCCTCGCCGACGCCACCGCTCGGGTCGCCCCCTTTCCGGCGTGGCCCATTGCCGGATTCTCTCCGATCATCGTCTTCCTCCCCGTTCTTCACTCCGAGGTAGCACCCATCTCTTCTTCCCTCATCCATCGATTCGTCGATCTATGGTGGTGGGTTGTTGATTTGGTTTTTCCCTCCCCTTCTAGGTCAGAATGGTGAAGACCAAGCACAATGCTCGCAAGGACCCCCCATCTGGGTCCTCTCGTCCCTCCCATCATGGTGACTCCGATGATTCCCAAGAACTGGCTCGTCCTAGGTAGCGTGTTCCTCCACCTCGCCGCTCTCCAAGCGAAGACTCGTCGGAGGGCTCTGACTATGAAGATGAGCTGGCTCATATGGAGAGAGGAGAGCATGTACCTGTTCGCACCACTGCTCCCAAGCCCGGGACTCAGCGGCCCACCTTCCAGCCTGCTCCTCCTCTGGTCCAACCTCATGGTGATGCTCTTCATATCTCGCTTAAACCTCCTTTACCACACGGCCGTCACGTTAAGAGGTTCAACATGGTTCCCATTGCTTCCTATCTTAAGTTGCATCATGATGTTGATCAATTTACGATTGCTCATGACTCTAGGGACAATCGTTTTCGCACTAATGTCCAAGCTGGCATTTTTACCACTATCATCATTCCTAAGGGTCTTTCTCTGCATCTGTGCATTGATTTGGAGCATATTCGTACTCATCCGGAGATGTATTCCGGGGCTATTGAGCTCATTGAGTCCTCCAATCTTGCTGCCCCCTTTACACTTCAACATGACTTTAACCAAGCCGCCATTCATCAATTTTATGCCACATGTTTCTTCGGTCCAAATAACACTGTTACTTGGATGACCTCCGACACAAAGCTCTCGGCTTCCTATTCTCAATTTGTTGCTGCCCTTGGTTATCCCGACACCGGGTTCAAAATTCACAATGATGACCCCGAACATAGACCCAAGGGCACTGATTCATGTGCTGATCTTATCAAACCCATAACACAACTGACTGATGATGAGAAACATAAGGGTTTTAACCAAGTCTCCATTTGGCGTGCTCCTTTCTTCATTATCTATCAATGTGTCATTCGCACCATTTATCCTAAGATGGGTGACAAGGGGTCCTGCAGTAGCTACTGCGTTGATCTCATGCATCGCCTCTATGCGTCTCCAAAAGGGAAGATCAATGTGCCTCATTTTCTATGGCATGAGATTCGCCTCCCTTCTTTTCAGCACAAGCAGGCCTTTCCTCATGCTCCCTTTCTTCAGGCATTCATCGAGAGTGTGGCTTTGTTTCCTATTGTTCGCACTCATTTGCATGAGCGATGGGTCATTCCCCCACACAAGGCTGACAACTATGTTCCCAAGGACTCTTCCTCTTCTGCTCATCCGCGCCGCACTGCTGCTAGCATCCCTCATTCTGCTCCCTCCGGATCTGCACCCTTTGGTCGCATTGCTCGTTTTCTAGGGAAGGCCCACTCTGCCTTGATGAAGGTTGTTACGTTTAACTGCTTCGAAAATCACGATGTTGTCACGCGCCTTATCACCTCCAAGAATGCTCTGAAGGCTCGTCTGAGAGACTCCGGAGTGTTTGATGTGAGTGATGGTGACCGTTTTCCTGATGAGCCCCCTTCTGACTTTGGCTTTCCCTCGGGTCCTGAGTGGTCTAATTTCTTTGACGAGGCCGGTGGCAGTGGTGCACATGATGATGATGATGAGGCAGGGTTCTGATGATGATGATGTTGTTCTGGTTGCTCCTCTTGCCCCCCCCCCTTTGGGTACTTGATGCCAAGGGGGAGTAGCACTTCCTTTTAGTACTGTGTAGTATGGTGATATTAGTTTGTTAGTTTGTATCGTACCATGAACTATGTTAACTATGTTATGTATCGTATCGTGCCATGAACCATGAACCATGTTCACTATGTTCTATGATCTATGATATGAGCGGCATTATGTTTCTTTTTGTGTAATTTGAGTGTTATGGCTGAGTTTTGGTTTCGGTATAAATCTGAGGGGGAGCTCCTCTCATGCTTATTTTTACTATGCACATGTTTAGGGGGAGCTCCACAACAAACTCCTTCGATATTCAAAGTTTTATTATTATTGCGAAGTGCATGTATGTTGTCATCAACTAACCAAAAAGGGGGAGATTGAAAGTGCAATCATGCCCTTAGTCATATTTTGATGTTGATGACAACATGCAGATATGGGACTGATCATGTTTATCAAGTATATCTCAGGATTATGTCTCAAAGGCCGTGTGTGTGGATCAAGACAAGGGACAAATGCATATAACTCAAGATCGGAGATACAAGACATTAGCCTTGGCTTTGTTTACGGTTTGTTCTTGAGTACAGGGATCCCGCACTATTAAGAGGGGGTCGTTGGATCTAGTGAAAGAATTGCTCAAACCCACCAACTCCAGTTTTTCTCTCCGGACGTCCAGTACTCTACGGACGTCCGATCCCTCTCAGCTGTCTGGACGTCCGGCTCTCTACGGTCATCCGGTGTTTCTCTTATAGAACAATATTCACATATTTCCGAGCCTCTCCGGACGTCCGGTCTCCAGACGACTGGCACGTCTCGGACGTCCGGTGTTTCTTCCACAGAACATTTTTTATGGATTTCCGAGCCTCTCCAGACGTCCGGTCTCCGGACGACCGGCCCGTCTCGGACGTCCAGTTGCTGTGTGCTGGTTCGTGGCTTATGAATTCCCAGTGGCCGGGCGACCGTTGTCTGTCGGATATCCGGATATATTAGTGCCACCGGACGTCCGGTGCTGTCCGGACGTCCCACCTCTTTAGTGCACTTAAGTGGCTCAAACGGTTACTTTTTCCACACCCACTATATATAGGCTTCTCCCTTCCACGGGATGAGGTTGACCATTCACTTTGAGCTTGCCAAGAACACTTTTCACTCTCTGTCTCAATCCTCTACACCAAATCCTAGATCCCAAGTGATTTGGGAACATTTGAGAGAACTTCTCCAATCAAGTGATAGATCCACTCCTTCCCCTTCTCTGGACCAAAGGAATTCGTGATTTGAGCAAGTCTTGAGCTTTTCCCCATCGTTCTTGTTACTCTTGGAGGTTGGAGACTCCTAGCCGGTAGGAGTCTTTCGGAGAGGAATTGACCTTTGTGATTACCTCCGGAAAAGTTTGTGAGGATTTGGAGACCACCCCAAGGTCTACCACTAGTGGTTGAGAAACGCCTCCGTGGTGTTGTCTCAAAGGGAGAATAGGTTGATCCTTCGTGGCGTTGGTGTGCCTTCGTGGTAACATCCACCTCTCTAACAGTGACGTAGCTTCTCTCCAAGGAAGTGAACATCCGCATACATCCTCGTCTCCTAGAGTTGCGGTTTTTCCTAACCTGTGACACTCCAAAAAAATTTAGTTGGTTTTCATCAAAAACTTGGTTGGTTTTGAAGAAGGTCTTTTAAACCTTCCAAAAATCTCTCTCTCAAAAAAAAATTCCCTTTGGCAGAGGATTTTTATTTTGGCATCTTCTTCAACCCTAGTGTTGGATATTAAAAACCTTTCTTCTGTTTATCCCCTTCTCAAAAATTTAATTCATGATATTTATTTTCTTTTAAAAAGAAAACCCTAGGAGTTTTGGGTCTTCTCTTATTTTGAAACCACCCATGGTTTTACCATGCCTCTTGTGGTAAATCCTTTCAAAACCCCTCCTTCCACTTTGGGGGCAATCCAAATATTCTGTCCCAACAAGTCCAACTCATTTTTTGGATTTTATTTCATATATTTCTTTCCCCAAAACTATTATGTCCATTATTTTGAGCTTAGTTGATTTGCAAAGCAAGTACCTAATTGCCTTTGAGTTTTGATCTCAAACCAACCCCTTTGGATAGTCCCTAGTACCCACAACCTAGAACCATCAAGATCCACTCTTCTTCTTTTGAAAAATTTCAAGTTTCAGCCTCTCCAAGTTTGGACCAGATTTGTCAAATTTGGTTAAATTCATATCTCCTCTTCTCCAAAACTGCCACCAAAATTCAGGCAGCCCCCAGATGCAATCAGAGGCCACCCCACCAAAAATCAGCTCAAGGAGAGCCTCCCACATACCAAAATCATTCTGTCGAACACCTGGCCGGCACTGTTACCTTGCACTTTCAGAAAAATTCAAAGATTCAGAAGTTCAGTGTCGTTTCTTCGTCAGAGTTCTGTCACCTGTCAACAGTGTGCACTGGCGCGTTGCGCACGGCCCCTCCTCCCTGGCCAGAGCGCCGCACGCCCCCTTGGACGGATGCAGGTATCGGTGGCGGCGAGCCTCGCCGGCATTGGCAGTTTGTGCGGTGGCTGCGCCACCCGTGGCGGCCAGCGAGGGCCTGAGCCAGCTTGCCATGCCACCCGGCACCGCCCATCGCTCCCTAGCCCTCCGCGTGGCTTATGCAGGCCAGCACACTCCCGTGGCACCATCGCCGTGGCCCGGCAAGCATAGGGCACGCACTCTGTCACCGACGGGCCCGTGCCACCGCGTTCTGTCGAACCCAACCCAAAGCTTCGAATCCAAGCTCGTTTAGTCCCTAAATGGAGCCAGTAGACCTCCATGATGACGCTCAACCCCTAAACCACCCCGACGAAGCCCTGCGCCGCCGTAACCTTCGCCGGAGAACTCCATTCACGGCCATCGCCCCGGATCGCCTATAAAAAGGAGGCCCCGAGCTCGCCCTCGAGCACGCACCACCTCTGCATCTCACCAACACTCCGCCAGGCCACTAGGAGGACCTCGATGAGGTCTCCTCCCCCAACTCTGGCCGCCCCGTTCTGCCTCGGCCTCCACCTCGATTCACTCCGGTGAGGCCGTCCCCGGCACCCAAACCTCGTCAGCAACCCCCTCGAGCACCCAGAAGTCTAACTCCCACTTCAATTTGCCCTTCGCAGCACTCCCCGGCGAGATCCAACTCCACCCGAACCGCCGTCCGCCGGAGCAAGGGCCACCGTCGACGTAGTGCTCGCCGGCGACCACCACCACCACCCACCGACGCGGAAAGACGCACTGAGCACGGAGGTACCACCCGATCCCCCTGCCTCGCCGTGGATCGCCGCCGGCGACCACCGCAGCTCTCGGGCGCCGACGAGCTCCGTCTCCCTGTTTGAAATTTCAAACCTGACGGGTGGGACCCGCCTGTCAGTCTCTCATTTCTTTTAAATCAAACCGTTTTCTGAAAGCGTATTCTGGCAAAATGCACTTTCCAGTCTGAATCGTTTTCTGGACTTTTCTGCTTAGCCCCTGGGAAGTTTCTGTTTCCTTACAGAAAGGTCCTTGGACCAAAACACTTATAACTTTTAAACAGAAAAGGATTTTTGAGTGATTCTTTTTCTGCCCTCTTCAAAATTTTGTCTAGTTTTGTATATCTCTGTACATCTCACGGTATTTATGATAGCGCGTGTATTTTTGTATACCGTGGATACCGAAGGAGGTGACGGAACTGCGAACTTCACCAAGCTAGGCCCCGACTACTCCGAACCAGGCAAGCATGTTTGAACTTTCGATATGATGAGTGTTTTGGCATGTTTGCATTAAGTAGTTGCATGGCATGATCATGAGCACCTCGATGAATGTCATATTTCATGCGGAATTGAGGCAAGTAAGTTCCGGAGACCCATAAGTTGTTGGGCATGAGTTTTGCATGGCCATGTGATGGCATGAGAAAGAGTAAGATGGCAGTGTTGTAGCATGCCAGTCTTATGCCTGACTGTTTGACCAGTGTCAACATGAATCGGTCCAGTTTCCATCCGTTTCCCTCCCGTACTACCACATGTTTTTCCGCAAGGAAATATGGCTCAGTAAGTTGCAAACCGCTTTCTGGTACACACCAAATCGAGAGGCCGGGGTGAGGGTTCCATGGCCCTGGATTAAATCCTATCATTCGGTCAGGGGGCATGGGTGTTTCCGGTTGGGACCGAGAGGGGGGCACCCCTTAGAGCGCGCGTATATAAATTTGATCCCATGCTATTCGAGATTGTGGTCTCCCCGTCTCAAAGTTTTTCTTGAACGATGTCTAGGGTGATCCCTGACACCGTGAGGTTGGATGGGTGTGTACTAGTTAGATGTGTTTCTTCCGAAATACCGTAAACGGAACTAGTCCTTCGTGACTACGGAAATCCGTTGGCTGTGGGCATTTTAGTACAAACTCTGCAGAGTCAAGAATCCTTGAAATCATCCTATCTATGTCCAGATAATGTGCTCAACTTATCTTGTCAAGTGACAGTCTCGGTAATAAAAACTCCTGAGAACCACATGAGTGTTAAGTCCGATTAAAGGTTTATTTCCTGTGGATGAACTAACCCATTTATTATCAAGTGTTGAATAATTTCCTATGAGCGCTATTTCCTGCAAGTTGACAGATATGAATAATGAATTATAAGCCCTTTCTGCGATGTCGCTCAGACGTCCGACTGCGGCATTGTTATTATTTATTTTTGACATAAGACCTTTCTGCGATGTCTCTCAGACATCCGACTGCGGCATTGTTGTTATTTACTTTTGATATAATCCCTTTCTGCGATGTCGCTCAGACGTCCGACTGCGGCATTGTTATTATTTACTTTTGATATAAGCCCTTTCTGCGATGTCGCTCAGACGTCCGACTGCGGCATTGTTATTATTTTCTTTTGATATAAGCCCTTTCTGTGATGTCGCCCCGACGTCCGACTGTGGCACGCATGTCTCTTACTTTCATTATAAGCCCTTTATGTGGTGTCTCTCAGACGCCCGACTGTGGTATGATTCATTATTTGTTCACCCTTCGAGGCATCGCTTCAGACACCCGATCGGTTTTCAGTTATTTTTATTACCCCCTGACTTCCTTCTTACTAAATTAATGTCGTGCTACTTCATCATTTGGATGTACCTTATAAATTGCTCACGACGCATTCATGCTTGCATTTGTTATATCCTATGTCCGAACTGTCTTGCGGGTACTTTCAAAGTACTCACCTGGCTTGTTGATTTGGCCAGATGCTAACGAAGGCGATCTCATGGATGAAGAGTTCGATAGCGAGTCCGACACCTAGAGGAGTCCCAGTCAGTCTCGTGCGACCCTGGTTTTTGGTCACTGTTTTATATGAGCTGCCAGTGTAGGAGTCATTTTATCCACACCACTGTGATATTCCACCACCACTTTATTCTCGAGTCAGTAGTAAGCCACCCCACTGTGTGATATCCGCCATTATGTGAAATATTGGCGTGCATGTAATAAATGGTTGAGCTTCCCCGCTCAACCCTGTAATATATTTCAATGCTACTGGCTTGTTGTATCAAGAATCTGGCTACCAGTCAGGGGAATTCTTCTCGTACTGGAATCAAAAGGGTCGGTTTCTCAATAAACATTTTTATTGGAAAACCGGTCGTGACAAGCTTGGTACCAGAGCCAGGCTGACTGTAGGAAGCCACTAGGTGCGATCGCTAATCGGTTATTAGGATAATAGTGCTTACTATTTATTTCTGCAAATGTAGTCATTTTCTGACAGTCAGCATAAATTTATGACCTGACCACTCAGAATTTTTGCCTACTTTTGTAGATGGCTGACAACAACTGCGAGTCACAGATGTTCGCCAACGAGCCTGATGGGTTCGTCAAACTTCTCACCTTCATCGTCCAGATCGCGATGGGGCCATCTATGCACCCAGTCTTCACGCTCTATCAGCACAAGGTCAATGACAGTCTGACCATGCACCAGGCTGCGGTGCAATTCAAGGGAGGGCGTGTTGAGTTACGCCGCTTCCGATTCGTGGGAAGAGCCATGCCTACGGAGAAGCATGCTATGCAGATGGCAGCCCGTGAGGCGATAGCTCGTCTCAGGGATGTTCTTCCTTCGATGAAGACCCGCCGTTACCGCTACCTTCCATGCCACGTGCCATACACCTGTCACTACGCATTCTCTTGCCCCAGAGGAGAACGAGACGAGGCATTTGAGATGCTTATCGAGTACCTTCGGGCTCTGGAGGCAGCTTTCGACAACCTGGTGGACGACTTCGTGGCTGCCCGCATGGACTCAGTCCATGGCTGTGCCGCCAACATGAGGGAGCTCCTGCGCACCACACCGTCACTGACTTTCGTTTCGTCCTCAGCATCTTATGCACCCACCACTCTCGCCACTGCTCGTTGCTTGCCTACCACCGAGGAATTCAACCATGTCATTGCGCCCACTCCAGCCCGCACTGCACCACCCTTTGCGCCCACTCCTGTTCGTGTTGTTCCGCCTATGCCGCCCGCTCCATCTGCTCGGCGCAGCATTTCACGTCTGGAGCCTATCACCGAGGAGTAGGTTGAGTCCCCAGCCTCACTACGCCTCACCTCGGCAGGGCGAAGGAGATCGTTAACATCTCCGACTGAGTACGCTTAGCCGCCATGCGATGTTCCGACTTGTATGATATGTTTATATGTACTTAGGTTGTGAGAAGTAGCTTGTTTGCGCATCACGTAGGAACTGGAGGAGTGCACTAGCCTAAATAACATGTCAGGATTATGTACGCATATCCTGAGTGATGTATTGTATAATTACCGCCCGCGTGTAAGATATGTAATGAGCAGTCCTTCTCCATGCGCAACCGTTTATTATCTTGAAAATTCCTGGAGTTTTTAAAGATTTTTCCCATCCTTGTGCAAATTATTGATTTCTGCGACTCTTTTCTTTTCCTTATGAGTTTTACAAAATTTATCCCCAGAGTGAAAAATGTCTCGTCCTTGGACGCGCTCCATGCCAACTCCGTCAGAGGAAAATTATGGCACACAACCCAGCAACAATTTCACAAAGGGGCAGTCAAGTCAACAGGACAGTGAAATAGCACTTTCCAAAACGTGCCGCCTTTATGAGCAAAGTCAGCAACATCATCAGGAAATAATGAACCAAGTTCTCAATATGGGAAATCACCGTGGACAACATCAGCAGCAATCCAAGTTATCTGAGCTACAGAAGGCGCGTCCCCAAACATTTTCTCATACTGACAAACCTCTTGAGGCCGAGGACTGGCTTCGAGACATGGAAAGAAAATTAATTATTGCACAATGTTCAGACCTCGAGAAAGTGCTATATGCACCACACTATCTCACTGGAGCAGCTGCATCGTGGTGGGAAAATTTCCTACACATGCACCCCAACGAAAATAATATAACCTGGGAAGAGTTCAAAGAAGGTTTTCGTGGGGCGCATATTCCTAAAAGTCTGATGAAGATCAAGAAGAGAGAATTCGATGACCTCAAACAAAGGAACACGACAGTGTCAGAATACAACAGTCAGTTTACCCTATTGTCTCGCTACGCCAACGAAGAGCGTATGACTGAAAGCAAGAAGATGGAAGAATTCCTAGATGGTCTGGCACCCGCACTTAAATGCCAGCTAATTGTACACACCTTTCCAGATTTCAAGACATTGGTGGATAAGGCCATTACCTTGGAAAATGAGAGACGCAGTTTGGAGGATTTCCCCAAGCGAAAGAGGGACCAGACTAATCTTGCTCGCAACCATCGGAACAAGACGGAATTTCAGAAAAATGGAACACACAAACCCACGACAAACGTCTCACGCCCAGTCAAGAGTTTCCATGCAAGGGACAAGAAGTTCACATATCGCCCAGGCATTACTTGCTACGCTTGTGGAGGAGAAGGACACTATGCCAAGCAGTGCCCCAAGCCAAGAAACTCGACCCCAAAACCGAACCACGGTGGCAATAATTTAGCACCCAAGCGCAACAATTTCAACCCCAATAACAACCACAGGAAGGGTCACCTAAACCACGTGACCAGTGAGGAAGCACAGAATGCCCTGGATATCGTACTCGGTACGTTCCCTGTGAACACAATACCTGCCGTGGTTTTGTTTGATTCTGGAGCTTCTCACTCATTCATTTCGAAATTTTTTGCTTTGCAAAATAATTTTTCAATGCTTCCTTTGGAAGAATCTATGATTGTCAAATCCCCCGGGATTAAGCAAGTTACCCAGAGTTACTGCCAAGGTGTGATTATTGAGTTTGAAGGATTGAAGTTTCACGCCAACCTGATTGTGTTGGAAAATAAAGGACTGGATGTCATCTTAGGGATGGATTGGTTAACCACCAACAAAGGTTTTATTGACTGCTTCAACAGGACCGTAATTCTCACCCACCACCACGGGAAGACAATAAAAGTTTCAGCCAAAGAGAGAAAAATATTCAGGCAACCGAGATTAAACAAGGTGGATATTTCTGAATTAAGCAAGGTTCCAGTAGTGTGTGAATTTCCAGACGTATTTCCCGAAGAGCTACCAGGCATGCCACCAGACCGAGAGATATAATTCAGCATTGAACTAGCACCCGGTACCACCCCCATATACAAGAAACCATACAGAATGGCACCATCCGAGTTGATAGAATTGAAGAAGCAAATAAAGGAATTACTGGACAAAGGATATATACGAGCCAGCTCCTCACCTTGGGGATCACCGATTTTATTTGCCAAAAAGAATGATGGAACACTGAGATTATGTATAGACTACCGAGCACTTAATATGGTCACAATCAAGAACAAATACCCAATGCCACGGATAAATGATTTATTTGATCAGCTCGCTCAGGCCAAGGTGTTCTCGAAAATTGACTTAAGCTCGGGATACCATCAATTAAAAGTACGAACAGAAGATATTCCCAAGACAGCTTTCACCTCCAGATACAGACTGTATGAGTTCGCAGTAATTCCATTTGGACTCACGAACGCCCCCGCATATTTTGTGCACCTCATGAACAAAGTATTTATGAAATATATGGACAAGTTTGTTGTGGTATTTATCGACGATATTCTGATATACTCCAAGACACCAGAAGAGCACGCTGAACATCTCCGAATTGTGCTAGGGGAACTCAGGAAACATCAATTGTATGCCAAGTTCAGCAAGTGTGAATTTTGGCTAAGACAGGTAGGTTTTCTGGGCCATGTACTGACCCAAGAAGGTATTGCCGTTGACCCGGAAAAAGTCAAGGCCGTACTTGGCTGGAAACCACCAGCTAGCGTAACGGACATATGAAGTTTCCTGGGAATGGCAGGTTACTACCGAAGATTTATTGAAGGGTTTTCCACCATAGCAAAGCCAATGACACAGTTACTCAAGAAAGACAAGAAGTTTGAATGGACGGAGGCTTGCGAGAAGAGTTTCCAAGAACTAAAAAGGAAATTAACAACGGCACCGGTATTAATTGTGCCAGACATACACAAAAATTTGAGGTATATTGTGACGCATCCCGGAAGGGCCTCGGATGCGTACTAATACAAGAAGGCAAAGTAGTCGCATATGCTTCCAGACAACTTCGCAAGCATGAAGAAAATTATCCAACTCATGACCTGGAATTGGCAGCGGTCATACATGCACTCAAAGAATGGAGACATTTTCTACTCGGAAATCGTTGTGAAATATACACAGACCATAAGAGCCTCAAGTACATTTTCACACAACCAGAACTAAATTTACGACAACATCGCTGGTTTGAACTAGTAAAAGATTATGATGTTCGGATCCACTACCATCCAGGAAAGGCAAACGTAGTGGCAGATGCTCTAAGTCGGAACCCCAGTCCGAACAATGATAGCCTACCAAGGTTGAGACCCGAATTTCGGCAGGAGTTCGCTAAACTCAACTTGATGGTGGTCACCGAAGGTAGTGTGTCAAATTTAGAAATACAGCCTACCCTGATAGAAAGAGTTAAAGAGGCTCAGCATGCACACCCCAGCATTGAAGGCATAAAGCGGAAGGTAAGTTTGGGCAAGGCCTCAGAATTCGTTATGGACAAACAGGGAATACTGTGTTACGGAAATAGACTTTGCGTACCAAATATCAATGACCTTAAACATCAAATCTTAGCTGAAGGCCACACCGCTCCGTATTCAATCCATCCTGGAGGGACAAAAATGTACAAAGATCTTCAGGAAACATTTTGGTGGCACGGTATGAAAAGGGACATAGCCACGTTCATTGCATGTTGTGACTCATGTCAACGCATCAAGGCCGAGCACCAGAAACCAGCTGGGCTATTACAACCAAATAAGATATCCGAGTGGAAATGGGACGAGATTGGAATGGATTTTATTGTTGGGCTACCTAGGTCACGACACGAACATGATGCCATATGGGTCATCACTGATAGACTGACTAAAGTAGCACACTTTATCCCCGTGAAGACAACACACACCACTCAGAAGCTTGCCAGGCTCTACCTTTCCCGTATCGTCTGCTTACATGGAGTTCCAAAGACTATAATGTCGGACAGAGGCACTCAATTCGTCTCTCGATTTTGGGATCAATTACAACAAGCTCTGGGAACTCAACTGGCATTTAGTACCGCATACCACCCCCAGACTGATGGACAAACGGAATGCGTAAAACAAATTCTAGAAGACATGCTAAGAGCATGTGTCCTCACTTATGGGACCAGTTGGGAGGAAAGCTTGCCATACGCAGAGTTCGCTATAACGCCCCGGTTTCGATGCGCCAGGTGTCCTTCAGTTATTCGTCGTCATTGCCATGTCATGTGCTTGCGTGTTGCACTTTGCCATGTCATCATCTGCATTTCATATCATGTCATCATGTGCATTTCATTTTGCATACGTGTTCGTCTCATGTATCC
Organism: Triticum aestivum; assembly: GCF_018294505.1. Lineage (NCBI taxonomy): Eukaryota > Viridiplantae > Streptophyta > Magnoliopsida > Poales > Poaceae > Triticum > Triticum aestivum. The sequence goes on along the minus strand of NC_057801.1, from coordinate 834,585,682 downwards.
GAGCATTTTTCCCGTTGTCCGTTTTGCAATCCGGCACTCCTATGTCTCTCGGCGCCCCCTTTTACCTCTTTTCATGTGCGGGTGTTAAATGGTCTCAGAATGGACCGAGGTATGCCAAGCGGCCTTGGTATAGCATCGGTAGACCGCCTGTCAAGTTTCGTGCCATTTGGAGGTCGTTTGATACTTCAACGGTTAACTGGGTAACCGTAAAGCCCCTCTCTCTTTGCAGCCCAACACCCTTCCAAAGTGGCGCAAAACCCATCTAACTCCCCTCCATGCTCTCGGTCGTTCGATCACGATCGCGTGGACGAAAACCGTTCTCAATTTGGACTCTCCTAGCTCCCTCTACCTATAAATATGTGCATCTCCCCCTAAATCCCGGTCTAACCCTAGCCCTCTCCCTCCTCGCGCCGCTGGACAAAAACCCCGCCGCCGGACGTGTCCGCGCCGCCGTCCCCGATGAATCTGCCGCCGCCACGTCACCCCGCCGGCCTCCTCTCTCTCCTCCCACCGCCGCGGCCCGCCCGGCCCACGGCCGGCGCACCCCGGGCCACGCCGGGCCCGACCGCGCCCCGCGCCGCGCCGCCCGCTCCCTGCCGCGTGCCCCGCTGCCGCCCGGGCGCCTCGCCCCGCGCGCCGCCTCCGCCGCTCGGCCGCCCGCCGCCGGGCCCCATCCTCGCCGCCCGGCTGCGCCTCCCGGGCGCGCCGGCCGTCTCCCGCCGCCGCGGGCCTCCCTCGTCGGAGCTCCTTGCCGAGAGCTCGCCGGCGCCGCCGTCCTCACCGGATCTGGTCAGGTGGACCAGATCCACCAGTTCAACCAACCAAACGCGCCTCCCCATCCCGGATCCGGTCGTCCCGCTTCTCTCCATCCCGAGTTGATTTTTCCGCGGAGGGTATATTTCTCTAAGTCCCGAGATATTTCAACATTCTGGTGCATATTTCATCATGCCATAACTCTGCATCTATAGGTCCGTTTTGTGCGTATAATATGTCAAATTGTTCGTCTCGACGAGTACATCATTTCATCTCATTGCATCATTTTCATTTGAGCTCATCTTGATGCCCGAAATGCTGTTAGAAGAGGGCTATGTGATGTTAGTTTCAGATTCTTATCAGAACATGCACTTTTGTCATTTTTGCCATGATTGATGTGTGCACCCTATGAACTTGAGTCCTACATGTGTTTTGTACTATGCCATGCCATCTTTACAGGGTGTATTCCATGTATTTTTGTGATCTATGTGGTGGCTAGCACAAGCATGCAAAGTAGCCTCCGTGATGTTGCTGATTTCTGTGACTTAGTGATTTCTGCTGAGTCTGTTATATTTTGTTGCCATGTAAACCTGCTTCTACCATGAGTTCTATGCATAATCTGGAGATGTTCACTAAACATGTTTTGTTATTCATGTCTTGCTCTAACCATCCATGCCCCTGGTTGCATTTATAGACTGTTGTAGCTTGTTGAAATCTTGCCCCAAAGTTGCTAAATAATGTTGCTGTCAGCCTGTTATCATTAAGTTCAATGTTGCCATGATTGTTGTTAGTGATCCATGCACCCTATGACTATGATATTGCCATGCTTAGCTTCATATTTATGCCATCTTGTTGTGAGTTGCCTTCTCATGCCATGTATTGCTCTGTAGTGAGTGCTTCAAGCTCACCAACATGCCTACTTGTTATTTGTTTATGGCATGCTCCAGTTTTTCACTAAGTCTGAATCTGTTTATGTTTTTGCTATATTCACATGCTTGCAACTGTATTTTCTGATCCCTTCTGGCGTATGGTCACTAAGGGACTTTTGCTATATGCTTTGAGTAGATTCATTCCATGCTCTAGTTTGACTTGATAGCTTGATGTAACATGTTGTTTCATAGCTCTAAACATGTTAACCTGATGTTATTTCTGCCATGTCCTGTGAATTCTGCTAAGTCTGTGAACCTGTTATTATTTGCAATCTTGCCATGTCTTTTTGAGCATGTTCTATTGTTTCTGGAGGTAGCTCAATGTTCATGTTTTGTAATGCTTTACCTGTACATCATGCCCATGCCTTTTGTTATCATGTTGAGATGTTGTAGCTTGTTGTTTTGATGCTTGCAATATGCCTACTTGCTGTTATGGACAGATTGTTGTCATGACTTGTATAGGGGGTATGTGTTGAACCGTTGCTCCGTTTTGAGTGTGCTGTATATGAAACTTGCTTGATTTTGCATGTAGTTTCATATTATCATGTTGCATCCATGTTTTGAGGTGTTTGATTGATGTTTGTATGCATTTTGCATCAATGCCATGTTTAACTTGTTTTGCTCATATCTTCTAGGTCGTAGCTCCGAATTTAATGAACTTTATATGTAACTTGACTAGATTTTCGTGTAGATCATCGTGGTGCATCTTAACTTGCTGTTTACCAACTTGAACATAAGGTTTATTCAGATCTGGACCAACTTCGAAATTTGCATATGAGGACTTACCGGAATTGTTCTATGTTGTTTCCGGCCTCATTTAAACTTGCCTGGATATGTTGCTCTTGTATGCATCATCTCTTGCCATGAGTAGCTTCATGTAGCCTTGTCATGCATCATACTTGGTTGAGCATCATGTCTTGTTCATGTGTGGTGTGTTTACTATGTTGTGTGCTTCTTCTTGTTAGTTCCTGTTTCGTTGCGATCGTGAGGATTCGTTCGTCTACGCTTGGTTCATCTTCGTGGCTTCATCTTCTTCATGGACTCGTTCTTCTTCCTTGCGGGATTTCAGGCAAGATGACCGCTACCCTGGATCTCATTACTATCATTGCTCTGCCAGTTGCTTCGTTCTATCGCTATGCTGCGCTACCTATCGCTTGCTCTGTCACTTGCTGCTCAAGCCTCCCAAATTGCCATGAACCTCTAACCTTTGTCACCCTTCCTAGCAAACCGTTGTTTGGCTATGTTACCGCTTTGCTCAGCCCATCTTATAGCGTTGTTAGTTGCAGGTGAAGATGAAGTTTGTTCCTTGTTGGAACATGGAGATGTTGTTCCTTGTTGGAACATGTTTACTTGTTGGGATATCACAATATATCTTATTTAATTAATGCATCTATATACTTGGTAAAGGGTGGAAGGCTCGGCCTTATGCCTGGTGTTTTGTTCCACTCTTGCCGCCCTAGTTTCCGTCATATCGGTATTATGTTCCCGGATTTTGCGTCCCTAACGCGGTCGGGTGATTTATGGGACCCCCTTGACAGTTCACTTTGAATAAGACTCCTCCAGCAAGGCCCAACATTGGTTTTACCATTTGCCTCACCACCACCTACATTTCCCTTGGGAGTATTTAACCCAAGGGTCATCTTTATTCAGCCCCCCGGGCCAATGCTTGTCTAAGTGTTGGTCCAAACTAGAGTGCTTTGCAGCGCCCCCTCAAGGAAACTTGGGGTTTGGTTTTAGTTGTACGGACTGCTCATCCGGTCGTGGCCTGAGACGAGATACGCGCGGCTACTATCAGGGTGTCGGCACGCCGGGAGGTTTTGCTGGTCTTGTTTTATTGCTGTCGAAATGTCTTGTAGCCGGGATTCCGAGACTGATCGGGTCTTCCCGGGGAGAAGGAATATCCTTCGTTGATCGCGAGAGCTTATCATGGGCTAAGTAAGGACACCCCTGCAGGGTATAAACTTTCGAAAGCCGTGCCCGCGGTTATGTGGCATATGGGAATTTGTTAATATCCGATTGTAGTAAACTTGAAGCAAACTCTTCTAAAATACACCAACCGTGTGCGTAACCGTGAGTGTCTCTTTTCGGGGTTGATCGAGAGGAGAACACGATTTCTGGGTTATGTCTGACGTAAGTAGGAGTTCAGGATCACTTCTTGATCATTACTAGTTGACGACCGTTCCATCCGCTTCTCTCCTCGCTCTTATTTGCGTATGTTAGCCACCATACATGCTTAGTCGCTGCTGCAACCTCACCACCTTACCCCCTTCCTTTCCCATTAAGCTTTGCTAGTCTTGATACCCCTGGTAATGGAATTGCTGAGTCCTCGTGGCTCACAGATTACTACACCACCAGTTGCAGGTACCAGGCTTGCGATGATCATGACGTGAGAGCGATGTTTGCTTGTATTGGAGTTCTTCTTCTGCTTCTTCTTCGATCAGGGGATAGGTTCCAGGTCGGCAGCCTGGGCTAGCAGGGTGGATGTCGTTTGAGCTTCTGTTTATGTTTCATCCGTAGTCGGATTTTGTTCTTGTATATGATGTTGATGTTTTCTTGTGGCAATTGTGCCTTATGTATGTATCCCCATCTATTATGTAATGTTGATGTAATGATATCCACCTTGCAAAAGCGTTTCAATATGCGAGTCTATCCTTGGTGGGACCGTCGAGTTCCTTTTGGATAGGGTCGCATATTGGGCGTGAAAAGTTGGTATCAGAGCCTCGACCGACCCTAGGAGCTCCCTTGATTGATCGTGTAGATTGGCCGTTGTCGAGTCTAGAAGAAAACTATTTTCGGAGTCTAGTTATATCGGAGAGTAGGAATTCTTTTACTCCTCAGCCCCTTCATCGCTCTGGTAAGGAATCCTGACGTAGGTGTTTTGAACTAATCCTCTTCCCCTTCAAATTTTTCTTTAGGATCACGCAGTTGGTTTTTCGATCGTTGTTCCTCAGCTCTTTTCATCCGGTGCATTTCTCGTCAAGTTGACTTGAGCCTCTTCATCTTTGCCAAGTTCAATCCTCAGTTTGCTCTCAACGAAGCTATTCCTCTATCCTCAGTTGTTTTCTTTTCCCACCCGCCCTCCCTTCATCTTCTCGAATCCGGAGTCCGTAATCGAGTATCCTTCATACTTTTGCGAAGCCTTTGCATTCTCTCCTCAATGATTTCAACCGGTGTTTTCTCTTCAAGATATTCGTCGTTTCCCCTTCCAAGTTGTCTTTGTTTTCCCGCCCTCCCACCCTATTATTCCCGCAGTTCGAGTTTCTTCCGACCATCAATTCCATTCGTGTGGAGCCTCTTCAGTCTTCCCTCAATTATTTCAACCGGTGAATTCTCGTCTCCTTCGTCATTCTTCATCTTTTTCTTTTCCGGTGGATTCAATTCAAGTTTTTCGAGTTGATCACATTCTTTTCCTTGGTTAAAGTGTTTTCCCTGCTCGTTCGCCTCTCGCCAGTTTATCATTCCGGAGTTCGGAAGACATCTCAGGAGATTCGTCTGTGTTCCAATTAATTCGAGGTTGTCACCTCATTCAAATATTTCAATTGTTCCGGTGCATCATCTATCTGTTCAACATCCTTCCCAACGGTGCTTTCCTTTAGTGGGCCCTAACCCACAGGTCTTTTCCCAGGATCTTACCTGACTCTTCTGATTTTCCCGGAGTTATTCCCAATTCTTTTCAAGTGTGACGTAAGAATGAATATCATCAGTCACTTGCCTTTTCCAAGATTGATTTCGAATCATTTCATTGTTGACTCAACCTCTTTTGCTTTTCATCCTACCGGAGTACCTCAGTTATTTTGGTGGTGTTCCTCGTCGTCATTTCAAGACCGAAGAAGAGTCTTTCCTCTAAATCTTGTCTGTTCTCTTGAAGATTCGCGGTCCTAGCTCGATGTTATGCTATCAAATTGTTTCTAGTCATGCAAATTATTTTCATCCATCCAGAGCATTCCACGAGTTGCTTTCTCTCTCGATCATCCGGAGGCCATCTTTTCGGAATATTTCTTCGTTCCAAGTTTTCAGCTTCGTTCATCTCAATATTATTCCGGTGCTTTGTTCAAGCATTCATCAATCAGTTCGCGATCTCTTTGTTCTCTTGTCTCTAATTTTCCCTCAAGTATCTTCGTGGTTTCTAATTCTTTCCGGCGATTCATTCTCTTCTCTTCGTTCATTTTCATTTCTAATGGCGGTTCGTTCAAGATTCTTTTTCCTTGATTATCATTTTTAATTCATTCGTTCTTTCCAATCCTACCGGTGGTTCATGAAGTCCTTCTCAAGTTTGCGATATGTCACTTCTCAATCCTTTTCAAGAAGAATAAGTAGTATGCAAAAATCCATTGCTTGTCATCAATTTAATTTGATGAAGGATAAGCATACAATAAATCTTATTCTTATTTCATCCAAGTGGTTAATCCCTTCCTTCGGAGTTTGTTCTTGAGGAATAAATTCTAGTTCCAAGTGTTTTAATCTTTTCTTTTCCGGAGTTCAAATTTCCTCGGCCATTTCGTCGGAACCTCCATCCAAGTCATCGCAAGGCTTCAATATTGTCCCTCTCATCCTTCAATTTTATATCGTCATCCTTTTGTTACCGGAGTTCTTCATGGTGGATCTTCATGATTCAATTCATTCTTCAAGAGTTCATCAAGTTTCATTCCATCCTCTCAAGTTCAAGTTCTATTCCTCCATGTTTTAGCCGGAGTGCTGCCTAAATCCTTTCAGTCTTATTCGCTTCTTATCTCGTCCTATCCGGAATTCTTCATAGTCTATTTAATTCCGTGAGCTTTCAATTTTCGTCATTCTCGTCGTTCCTCTCTTTTCTCTAGTGCTCTCGATTCTTCGCCTCTTCTCTCTTGCATTTCTTGTTTCACCTCATCCCTTTTCCCTTCCGTCTCGGTCCTAAGATCTCGGGACGAGATCTCTTGTTAGTGGAGGAGTGTTGTAACGCCCCGGTTTCGATGCGCCATGTGTCCTTCAGTTATTCGTCGCCATTGCCATGTCATGTGCTTGCGTGTTGCACTTTGCCATGTCATCATCTGAATTTCATATCATGTCATCATGTGCATTTCATTTTGCATACGTGTTCGTCTCATGTATCCGAGCATTTTTCCCGTTGTCCGTTTTGTAATCCGGCACTCCTATGTCTCCCGGCGCCCCCTTTTACCTCTTTTCATGTGCGGGTGTTAAATGGTCTCGGAATGGACCGAGGTTTGCCAAGCGGCCTTGGTATAGCACCGGTAGACCGCCTGTCAAGTTTTGTGCCATTTGGAGGTCGTTTGATACTCCAACGGTTAACCGGGTAACCGTAAAGCCCCTCTCTCTTTGCAGCCCAACACCCTTCCAAAGTGGCGCAAAACCCATCTAACTCCCCTCCATGCTCTCGGTCGTTCGATCACGATCGCGTGGCTGAAAACCGTTCTCCATTTGGACTCTCCTAGCTCCCTCTACCTATAAATATGTGCATCTCCCCCGAAATCCCGGTCTAACCCTAGCCCTCTCCCTCCTCGCGCCGCTGGACAAAAGCCCCGCCGCCGGACGTGTCCGCGCCGCCGTCCCTGACGAATCTGCCGCCGCCACGTCACCCCGCCGGCCTCCTCTCTCTCCTCCCACCGCCGCGGCCCGCCCAGCCCACGGTCGGCCCACCCCGGGCCACGCCGGGCCCGACCGCGCCCCACGCCGCGCCGCCCGCTCCCTGACGCGCGCCCCGCCGCCGCCCGGGCGCCTCGCCCCGCGCGCCGCCTTCGCCGCTCGGCCGCCCGCCGCCGGGCCCCGTCCCCGCCGCCCGGCTGCGCCTCCCGGGCGCGCCGGCCGTCTCCCGCCGCCGACCGCGCCGGCCGCCGCCGTCGCCCGGCCCAGCCTCCCCGCACCCGCGCCCCCGTCCCGCACCCGGTTCGCGCCGCCCCCGGCCGAGCTCCGCCCGGCGCCGCCGCGCCTCGCCGCCGCCGCGGGCCTCCCTTGCCGGAGCTCCTTGCCGAGAGCTCGCCGGCGCCACCGTCCTCGCCGGATCTGGTCAGGTAGACCAGATCCACCAGTTCAACCAACCAAACGCGCCTCCCCATCCCGGATCCGGCCGTCCCGCTTCTCTCCATCCCGAGTTGATTTTTCCGCGGAGGGTATATTTCTCTAAGTCCCGAGATATTTCAACATTCTGGTGCATATTTCATCATGCCATAACTCTGCATCTGTAGGTCCGTTTTGTGCGTATAATATGTCAAATTGTTCGTCTCGACGAGTACATCATTTCATCTCATTGCATCATTTTCATTTGAGCTCATCTTGATGCCCGAAATGCTATTAGAAGAGGGCTATGTGATGTTAGTTTCAGATTCTTATCAGAACATGCACTTTTGTCATTTTTGCCATGATTGATGTGTGCACCCTATGAACTTGAGTCCTACATGTGTTTTGTACTATGCCATGCCATCTTTACAGGGGTGTATTCCATGTATTTTTGTGATCTATGTGGTGGCTAGCACAAGCATGCAAAGTAGCCTCCGTGATGTTGCTGATTTCTGTGACTTAGTGATTTCATTTCTGCTAAGTCTGAGTCTGTTATATTTTGTTGCCATGTAAACCTGCTTCTACCATGATTTCTATGCATAATCTGGAGATGTTCACTAAACATGTTTTGTTATTCATGTCTTGCTCTAACCATCCATGCCCCTGGTTGCATTTATAGCCTGCTGTAGCTTGTTGTAATCTTGCCCCAATGTTGCTAAATAATGTTGCTGTCAGCCTGTTATCATTAAGTTCAATGTTGCCATGATTGTTGTTAGTGATCCATGCACCCTATGACTATGATATTGCCATGCTTAGCTTCATATTTATGCCATCTTGCTGTGAGTTGCCTTCTCATGCCATATATTGCTCTGTAGTGAGTGCTTCAAGCTCACCAACATGCCTACTTGTTATATGTTTATGCCATGCTGCAGTTTTTCACTAAGTCTGAATCTGTTTATGTTTTTGCTATATTCACATGCTTGCAACTGTATTTTCTGATCCCTTTTGGCGTATGGTCACTAAGGGACTTTTGTTATATGCTTTGAGTAGATTCATGCCATGCTCTAGTTTGACTTGATAGCTTGATGTAACATGTTGTTTCATAGCTCTAAACATGTTAACCTGATGTTATTTCTGCCATGTCCTGTGAATTCTGCTAAGTCTGTGAACCTGTTATTAGTTGCAATCTTGCCATGTCTTTTTGAGCATGTTCTAGTGTTTCTAGAGGTAGCCCAGTGTTCATGTTTTGTAATGCTTTACCTGTACATCATGCGCATGCCTTTTGTTATCATGTTGAGCTGCTGTAGCTTGTTGTTTTGATGCTTGCAATATGCCTACTTGCTGTTATGGACAGATTGTTGTCATGACTTGTATAGGGGGTATGTGTTGAACCATTGCTCCGTTTTGAGTGTGCTCTATATGAAACTTGCTTGATTTTGCATGTAGTTTCATATTATCATGTTGCATCCATGTTTTGAGGTGTTTGATTGATGTTTGTATGCATTTTGCATCAATGCCATGTTTAACTTGTTTTGCTCATATCTTCTAGGCCGTAGCTCCGAATTTAATGAACTTTATATGTAACTTGACTAGATTTTCGTGTAGATCATCGTGGTGCATCTTAACTTGCTGTTTAAAAACTTGAACATAAGGTTTATTCAGATATGGACCAACTTCGAAATTTGCATATGAGGACTTACCGGAATTGTTCTATGTTGTTTCTGGCCTCATTTAAACTTGCTTGGATGTGTTGCTCTTGTATGCATCATCTCTTGCCATGAGTAGCTTCATGTAGCCTTGTCATGCATCATACTTGGTTGAGCATCATGTCTTGTTCATGTGTGGTGTGTTTACTATGTTGTGTGCTTCTTCTTGTTAGTTCCTGTTTCGCTGCGATCATGAGGATTCGTTTGTCTAAGCTTGGTTCATCTTCGTGGCTTCATCTTCTTCATGGACTCGTTCTTCTTCCTTGCGTGATTTCAGGCAAGATGACCGCTACCCTAGATCTCATTACTATCATTGCTATGCCAGTTGCTTCGTTCTATCGCTATGCTGCGCTACCTATCGCTTGCCCTGTCACTTGCTGCTCAAGCCTCCCAAATTGCCATGAACCTCTAACCTTTGTCACCCTTCCTAGCAAACCGTTGTTTGGCTATGTTACCGCTTTGCTCAGCCGCTCTTATAGCGTTGTTAGTTGCAGCTGAAGATGAAGTGTGTTCCTTGTTGGAACATGGAGATGTTGTTCCTTGTTGGAACATGTTTACTTGTTGGGATATCACAATATATCTTATTTAATTAATGCATCTATATATACTTGGTAAAGGGTGGAAGGCTCGGCCTTATGCCTGGTGTTTTGTTCCACTCTTGCCGCCCTAGTTTCCGTCATATCGGTATTATGTTCCCGGATTTTGCGTCCCTAACGCGGTCGGGTGATTTATGGGACCCCCTTGACAGTTCGCTTTGAATAAGACTCCTCCAACAAGGCCCAACATTGGTTTTACCATTTGCCTCACCACCACCTACATTTCCCTTGGGAGTATTTAACCCAAGGGTCATATTTATTCAGCCCCCCGGGCCAATGCTTGTCTAAGTGTTGGTCCAAACTAGAGTGCTTTGCAGCGCCCCCTCAAGGAAACTTGGGGTTTGGTTTTAGTTGTACGGACTGCTCATCCGGTCGTGGCCTGAGACGAGATACGCGCAACTACTATCAGGGTGTCGGCACGCCGGGAGGTTTTGCTGGTCTTGTTTTATTGTTGTCGAAATGTCTTGTAGCCGGGATTCCGAGACTGATCGGGTCTTCCTGGGGAGAAGGAATATCCTTCGTTGATCGCGAGAGCTTATCATGGGCTAAGTTGGGACACCCCTGCAGGGTATAAACTTTCAAAAGCCGTGCCCGCGGTTATGTGGCAGATGGGAATTTGTTAATATCCGGTTGTAGTAAACTTGAAGCAAACTCTTCTAAAATACACCAACCGTGTGCGTAACCGTGAGTGTCTCTTTTCGGGGTTGATCGAGAGGAGAACACAGTTTCTGGGTTATGTCTGACGTAAGTAGGAGTTCAGGATCACTTCTTGATCATTACTAGTTGACGACCGTTCCATTCGCTTCTCTCCTCGCTCTTATTTGCGTATGTTAGCCACCATACATGCTTAGTCGCTGCTGCAACCTCACCACCTTACCCCCTTCCTTTCCCATTAAGCTTTGCTAGTCTTGATACCCCTGGTAATGGGATTGCTGAGTCCTCGTGGCTCACAGATTACTACACCACCAGTTGCAGGTACCAGGCTTGCGATGATCATGATGTGAGAGCGATGTTTGCTTGTATTGGAGTTCTTCTTCTGCTTCTTCTTCGATCAGGGGATAGGTTCCAGGTCGGCAGCCTGGGCTAGCAGGCTGGATGTCGTTTGAGCTTCTGTTTATGTTTCATCCTTAGTAGGATTTTGTTCTTGTATATGATGTTGATGTTTTCTTGTGGCAATTGTGCCTTATGTATGTATCCCCATCTATTATGTAATGTTGATGTAATGATATCCACCTTGCAAAAGCGTTTCATTATGCGGGTCTATCCTTGGTGGGACCGTCGAGTTCCTTTTGGATAGGGTCGCATATTGGGCGTGACATTCGCATACAACAACAGATACCTGGCCAGCCTGCACATGGCACCATTTGAAGCCTTGTACGGGCGGAGATGTCGTACCCCGCTAAATTGGTCAGAGACCGGAGACAGCCGTATCTTCGGCCCAGACATGCTCAAAGAAGCCGAGGAAAAAGTCAAACTAATCAGGGACCGACTCAAAACCGCTAAAGCCGACAGAAGAGTTATTACGATCAGAAGCACCGTGGAGTCAGATTCGAACCCGGTGAGTTTGTATATCTACGAGTATCTCCTATGAGGGGCCTGCAACGATTCAAGATTAAGGGGAAACTAGCACCAAGATTCATCGGACCATTCCGCATAGTGGCACGAAGGGGCACGGTAGCCTACCAGCTAGACTTACCCAAAGAATTATCCGATGTCCACGACGTATTCCACGTCTCACAATTAAGGAAGTGCGTAAGCAACCCAGAGAAACAAGTATCCCATGAAAACATTGACGTACAACCAGACCTCACCTATCGGGAACATCCAGTAAAAATATTAGAGGAGTCTGAAGGAAGGACCCGTCAGAAAACCATCAAATTTTTCAGAGTTCAGTGGAGCAACCACACTGAGAGTGAAGCCACTTGGGAAAGAGAGGATTTTCTTCGGACAGAGCACCCACACTTATTTGAGGATCAGCTAAAATCTCGGGGACGAGATTTTTCCTAAGGGTGTAAGTGTTGTGACACTCCAAAAAAATTTACTTGGTTTTCATCAAAAACTTGGTTGGTTTTGAAGAAGGTCTTTTAAACCTTCCAAAAATCTCTCTCTCAAAAAAAAAATTCCCTTTGGCAGAGGATTTTTATTTTGGCATCTTCTTCAACCCTGGTGTTGGATATTAAAAACCTTTCTTCTGTTTATCCCCTTCTCAAAAATTTAATTCTTGATATTTATTTTATTTTAAAAAGAAAACCCTAGGAGTTTTGGGTCTTCTCTTATTTTGAAACCACCCATGGTTTTACCATGCCTCTTGTGGTAAATCCTTTCAAAACCCCTCCTTCCACTTTGGGGGCAATCCAAGTATTCTGTCCCAACAAGTCCAACTCATTTTTTGGATTTTACTTCATATATTTCTTTCCCCAAAACTATTTTGTCCATTATTTTGAGCTTAGGTGATTTGCAAAGCAAGTACCTAATTGCCTTTGAGTTTTGATCTCAAACCAACCCCTCTGGATAGTCCCTAGTACCCACAACCTAGAACCATCAAGATCCACTCTTCTTCTTTTGAAAAATTTCAAGTTTCAGCCTCTGCAAGTTTGGACCAGATTTGTCAAATTTGGTGAAATTCATATCTCCTCTTCTCCAAAAATTCCACCAAAATTCAGGCAGCCCCCGGATGCAATGAGAGGCCACCCCACCAAAAATCAGCTCAAGGGAGCCTCCCACATACCAAAATCATTCTGTCGAACACCTGGCCGGCACTGTTACCTTGCACTTTCAGAAAAATTCAAAGATTCAGAAGTTCAGTGTCGTTTCTTCGTCAAAGTTCTATCACCTATCAACAGTGCGCACTGGCGCGTTGCACACGGCCCCTCCTCCCTGTCCAGAGCACCGCACGCCCCCTTGGACGGGTGCATGCGTCGGTGGCGGCGAGCCTCGCCGGCGTTGGCAGTTTCTGCGGTGGCTGCGCCACCCGTGGCGGCCAGCGAGGGCCTGAGCGAGCTCGCCACGCCACCCGGCGCCGCCCATCGCTCCCTGGCCCTCCGCGTGGCTCATGCAGGCTAGCGCACTCCCGCGGTACCGTCGCCGTGGCCCGGCAAGCACAGGGCACGCACTCTGCCGCCGACGGGCCCACGCCACCCCGTTCCGTCGAACCCAACCCAAAGCTTCGAATCCAAGCTCGTTTAGTGCCTAAATGGAGCCAGTGGACCTCCACGATGACGCTCAACCCCTAAACCACCCCGACCAAGCCCTGCACCGCCGTAACCTTCGCCAGAGAACTCCGTTCACGGCCATCGCCCCGGATCGCCTATAAAAAGGGGGCCCCGAGCTCGCCCTCGAGCACGCACCACCTCTGCACCTCACCAACACTCCGCCAGGCCACTAGGAGGACCTCGAGGAGGTCTCCTCCCCCAACTCCGACCGCCCCGTTCCGCCTCGGCCTCCACCTCGATTCACTCCGGTGAGGCCGTCCCCGGCACCCAAACCTCGTCAACAACCCCCTCGAGCACCCAGAAGTCTAACCCCCACTTCAATTTGCCCTTCGCAGCACTCCCCGGCGAGATCCAACTCCACCCGAACCGCCGTCCACCGGAGCAAGGGCCACCGTCGATGTAGTGCTCGCCGGCGACCACCACCACCACCCACCGATGCGGAAAGATGCACTGAGCACGGAGGTACCACCCGATCCCCCTGCCTCGCCGTGGATCGCCGCCGGCGACCACCGCAGCTCTCGGGCGCCGACGAGCTCCGTCTCCCTGTTTGAAATTTCAAACCTGACGGGTGGGACCCGCTTGTCAGTCTCTCATTTCTTTTAAATCGAACCGTTTTCTGAAAGCGTATTCTGGCAAAATGCGCTTTCCAGTCTGAATCGTTTTCTGGACTTTTCTGCTTAGCCCCTGGGAAGTTTCTGTTTCCTTACAGAAAGGTCCTTGGACCAAAACACTTATAACTATTAAATTCTAAAGGATTTTTGAGTGATTCTTTTTCTGCCCTCTTCAAAATTTTGTCTAGTTTTGTATCAGATTTATTTGAAAAATATTTGGTATATCTCTGTACACCTCACGGTATTTACGATAGCGCGTGTATTTTTGTATACCGTAGATACCGAAGGAGGTGACGGAACCGCGAACTTCACCGAGCTAGGCCCCGACTACTCCAAACCATGCAAGCATGTTTGAACTTTCGATATGATGAGTGTTTTGGCATGTTTGCATTAAGTAGTTGCATGGCATGATCATGAGCACATCGATGAATGTCTTATTTCATGCGGAATTGAGGCAAGTAAGTTCCGGAGACCCATAAGTTGTTGGGTATGATTTTTGCATGGCCATGTGATGGCATGAGAAAGAGTAAGATGGCAGTGTTGTAGCATGCCAGTCTTATGCCTGACTGTTTGACCAGTGTCAACATGAATCGGTCCAGTTTCCATCTGTTTCCCTCCCGTACTACCACATGTTTTTCCACAAGGAAATATGGCTCAGTAGGTTGCAAACCGCTTTCTGGTACACACCAAATCGAGAGGCCGGGATGAGGGTTCCATGGCCTTGGATTAAAGCCTATCATCCGGTCAGGGGGCATGGGTGTTTCCGGTTGGGACCGAGAGGGGGGCACCCCTTAGAGCGCGCGTATATAAATTTGATCCCATGCTATTCGAGATTGTGGTCTCCCTGTCTCAAAGTTTTTCTTGAACGATGTCTAGGGTGATCCCTGACACCGTGAGGTTGGATGGGTGTGTACTGGTTAGATGTGTTTCTTCCGAAATACCGTAAACGGAACTAGTCCTTCGTGACTACAGAAATCCGTTGGTTGTGGGCATTTTAGTACAAAATCTGCAGAGTCAAGAATCCTTGAAATCATCCTATCTATGTCCAGATAATGTGCTCAACTTATCTTGTCAAGTGACAGTCTCGGTAATAAAAACTCCTGAGAACCACATGAGTGTTAAGTCCGATTAAAGGTTTATTTCCTATAGATGAACTAACCCATTTATTATCAAGTGTTGAATAATTTCCTATGAGCACTATTTCCTGCAAGTTGACAGATATGAATAATGAATTATAAGCCCTTTCTGCGATGTCGCTCAGACATCCGACTGCGGCATTGTTATTATTTTCTTTTGAGATAAGCCCTTTCTGTGATGTCGCCCCGACGTCCGACTGTGGCACGCATGTCTCTTACTTTCATTATAAGCCCTTTATGTGCTGTCGCTCAGACGCCCGACTGTGGTATGATTCATTATTTGTTCACCCTTCGAGGCGTCGCTTCAGACACCCGATCGGTTTTCAGTTATTTTTATTACCCCCTGACTTCCTTCTTACTAAATTAATGTCGTGCTACTTCATCATTTGGATGTACCTTATAAATTGCTCACGACGCATTCATGCATGTATTTTTTATATCCTATGTCCGAACTGTCTTGCGAGTACTTTCAAAGTACTCACCTGGCTTGTTGATTTGGCCAGATGCTGACGAAGGCGATCTCATGGATGAAGAGTTCGATAGCGAGTCCGACGCCTAGAGGAGTCCCAGTCATCTCGTGCGACCCTGGTTTTTGGTCACTGTTTTATATCCGCTTCCGCTACCCAAAATAATTTCATCGAGCCTCACCTCGGCGCTTGATGAGCTACCAGTGTAGGAGTCATTTTATCCACACCACTGTGATATTCCACCACCGCTTTATTATTGAGTCAGTAGTAAGCCACCCCACTATGTCATATCCGCCATTATGTAAAATATTGGCGTGCATGTAATAAATGGTTGAGCTTCCCTGCTCGGCCCTATAATATATTTCAATGCTACTGGCTTGTTGTATCAAGAATCTGGCTACCAGTCAGGGGAATTCTTCTCGTACTGGAATCAAAAGGGTCGGTTTCTCAATAAACATTTTTATTGGAAAACCGGTCGTGACATAACCCTAACTCTCTACTTGTGGTTACTTGTCTCTTACCACTTACTTATATCATTTTGTGCTTGCTCACTTACATACTCGTGTTACTTGCTTAGCACTTAGTACTACACTTGCAATTCACTACTAGGGAAAACCCTATACACCGAATCTTAGCAGAAGCGCGGCTCAAAAAGGAGCACTGCTGCTAATTAGCAGTAGCGCGGGTGTGGAAAACCCGCTACTGACAAGTGTTTAGCAGTAGCGCGCTCTGTGTAACCCGCGCTGCTACAAATATCGACCGACAGTGCCCCCTCAACTCCATTTAGCAGCAGCACGGTACCGCTAGCCGCGCTACTGCTAAAGCTGTAGTAGTAGCGCGGTTTTTCTGAGGTCGCTGCTGCTAATTTTCAAATTGGACACACTTTTTGTCCCGGTTAGCAGTAGCTCTTCTGCCGAAAGCGCGTTGCTGCTACTTTCTTATCAGCAGCATGTTTTACGTCCCGCGCTACTGCTAATGCGCACAAACCCACCACCTTTTCCCCACCGTCCCCCCTCCCCCTCCTCTCTTCCCTTTCCCCTACCTCCCACTCTCACTCTTCTTCTTCCTCAACACTTCTCCCCCATTACTCTCCCTCTTCTACCTACCTTTCTCTCTTCATTACTCCTACCTAACTACACCACCTCCATTAATGCATCTCCTTTCGCTTTTTCCTTCGCCCTCCACTAGTTGAAGTTGTCTCCTCCCAAATTAGGTAGCTAGGTAGATGTAGCATTTAGTTAAGTGACCTATTTTCCCCCTAACTAGATCTATCTTTGTCAAGAAGAGCTTTGTGCACTTTCGATCTCCCTACATGATCATCTCCACCGTGTGCTCGATCTCGAGATAGAGGTGATTAAAATTTCATGCTTTTGCAAAATGGAAATATGTTTATGTGTGTGTGATATGTTTATGGAAATTGTGTGTGTGGCATGAGTTGACGCCAAATTGTGCTTTTGAGTTGCCTATGTTTTGCCGAAATGTCGATTTATTTCCGTTTCGGCGAATTCCGGGCAAACTCTAGATCTATATATGTCCTATTTTTAAGGAAGGTCATGCCGAATTTCTGTATGACTTTGATGCACGCACACATTTTTATAATCAATTTGTTTATTATTACCGTGCAGAGTTGACGATGGTCAGTGGAACGATGGTGGACAGGTGGTTGCGTTCGGCGGTGCAGGACATGAAAGAAAATGACCGGACAGAGGTTTTATGTCCGTGTCGAAAATGCAAAGGAATAGTTTGGCTCGACCCCCATGACGATGGTCGTGTCGAAGCGCACCTGCTCATGACTGGTTTCATGGATGGCTATACTTTGTGGATAATTGAAGATGAGGATGACGATGTTGAGGATGCCGACGGGGCAGGCAATGATGACACGCGGCAAGATGAAGAGATGATCGATAATGGCGGCGGGGAAGAGGCCGGACATGGCGGCGGAGAAGGGGCCAGACATGGCGGAGGAGAAGGGGTCGGGCATGGCAGCGGAGAGAACGACATGGAATCCACGCAACAGAGTTCATCGGTACTAAGTTCAATCGTGCGGGACCCTCATGTTCAAGCATTGCTTCGCAAGGAGACGAGTACTTAGAGAGATGCTTCTAGAGAGGAGGCTAAGCTGGAGCATCTGGTGGTAGACTCAAACAATCCATTGTATGATGGTTGCAATGCTGAGGTGACCCGCTTGAGTTTCACGCTCCAACTCCTGAAGACGAAGGCTAAAAACAAATGGACCGACAGTAGCCTCGATGAGCATCTCAAGTACCTAAAGGATGTTCTTCCCGTGGGTAATCTATGTCCTAGTAGTGTTGATGAGGCCAAGAAGATCGTGTGCCCTCTTGATCTGCCACTCGTTAGATACCATGCATGCATCAACGATTGCATAATTTATCGGAAGGAGCACACGGAAAAAATAGGCTGTCCAGTGTGCATTGCTTCTCAATACAAGAAGGTCGGGAAGAAATGTCCCCAGAAAGTTGTATGGTACTTACCGATCACTCCCCGTCTCCAGAGGTATTTTGTAGATCCCAAGGAAGCAAAGCTAATGCGCTGGCACGCAGAGAGGAAGAAGCCCGATGATGGAGATGATCCGAAGCTGAGACACATCAAGGATGGAAGCCAGTGGAGAGCGTTGATCTATCGGTATTTTGAATGTGATGCAAGGAACATCGTGCTCGGCGCGTGTATCGATGGCATGAATCCGTTTGGCAACCAGAACACTAACCATAGCACATGGCCCGTGTTTGTATGGATGTACAACCTCCCCCCTGGTTGTGCATGAAATCGAAGTACATTCACATGAGCATGCTTATTCAAGGGCCGAAACAACCAGGAAATAATATTAATTTGTATCAGGGGCTACTTCAAGAGGAGTTAGACACGTTATGGAAAACACCAGCCAAGACATGGGACGCCAGCAAAGGCAAGTATTTCAACAAGAGAGCTGCGTTGATCACGACAGTGCATGACTATCTCGGTTACGGATATGTGGCAGGCCAGGTGTGCCATGGATATTGCGGATGCACGCGCTGCATGGATGATACGACGTCTCAGCAGGTAACATCAAGGAAAGATGGCGGGTCTAGGAAAATCATGTACATGGGGCATCCAAGATGGCTCGAACAGGACGACCCATGGAGAAACCGTGGAGATCTCTTCAATGGTCACGCTGAGCATCGAGGACCTCCACGTAAGCGAAGCGGTGCCGAAATCGATGAGCTGTGGAAAAACTGGAAGGAGTGCCCCATGCCAGGAAAGACAATGAGAAAGGCGCCGGAGCTGCTGCTGAAGGCATGGAAGACGAGGTCTATGTTCTGGGACTTGGAGTACTGGCACAAACTCGATACACCTCATTGCCTTGATCAAATGCATATCTGTAAGAATGTCCTTGAGAGCTTGCTCGCAACACTGATGAACATCCCGGATAAGACCAAGGATGGGCCGAAGGCAAGAAAAGACTTGCAAGATTTGGAAATCAGGGAAGATCTGCACATGCCGCCCCGTAAAATATTAGACGAGACAGAGACGGACACAGAGGCACGGGAGAAGAAGGGCAAGAAAATAAAGAAAGAGGATTATTGCCCCCCTTCTTGCTTCACCTTAAGTCAGGCTGAGATCGATCAATTCTTTAAGTGCCTTACCGGAGTCAAAGTTAGTTCTGGTTACTATGGCAAGATAAGCAGATATCTAGGCACGGACAAGAAAAGGTTCAGTGGGATGAAGTCCCATGACTGTCATGTGATGATGACGCTGATACTACCTGTTGCCCTTAGAGGGATAATGGACAAGCACGTCCGTGACACGCTTATTGGTCTCTGCAACTTTTTTGACGTCATCTCTCGAAAGTCGATCAGTGTGAAGCAGCTCCGAAGACTACAGGAAGAGATCGTTGTGATACTGAATGAGCTTGAGATGTACTTCCCGCCCGCGTTCTTTGACGTGATGGTGCATCTGTGTGTCCATATTGTGGATGACATAATAGACCTGGGGCCGTCATTCCTGCACAACATGATGTCGTTTGAGAGGATTAATGGGATCATCAAAGGATTCGTTCGTAACATGTCCTATCCGGATGGAAGCATCGTCCAGGGCTATGTGACACAAGAGTGCATCTCTTTCTGTGAGAATTTTCTATATGGCGCAGACCAGCCGCCTGGTGTTAGTGTTGGTTTCCCCGTTAACAAGCACGATGGGAGGCTCGAAGGAGAAGGTCACTGCAACGGTCATAGGGAACTGCACATGTCATACTCAGATCGATGCAGCGACTTTGACACAGCAAACTTGGTAGTGCTACAACGCCTAGACGAGGTAGATCCTTTCGTGGCACTGCACAAAGAAATTATCGCAAAGAAGTATCGTGACCGGGGGGTATGCAGGACGGACACCGAAGTTACTAAAGAGCACAACTCCACTTTCCTGCATTGGTTCAAAGAGCATATTATTGCTAATCCCCCGGAGGAGGGCTCTAAGGACGGATTGCTCATATACGCCTTAGCACATGGCCCCTTGCCCAACCTCGTAACCTATCATGCATATGATATCAACGGATACACGTTCTACACGGCGGCCAAAGATATGGACAATGATGATCAGAACTCAGGGGTGACGATGGAATGCATGATCGGCAGCGACAACGGCGCAACTGAACGATTTTATGGAAGGGTCGAGGAGATCTGGGAGCTTGACTACTCTGGACTGCACAACAGGATGATGTTCCGTGTCAGATGGGCTAAGAATGTCGAAAGAGAAAACTGGATTTTCACTACCATGACTATACCCGACGCCAAGAGCACTACCGTGAATGCTATCGCAAAAAAACGAGCCATGGGTACACCCTAAGCACGTGACACAATGCTTCTTCATAACTGACCCACGCAATCCCAGCCGTGTTGTCGTGAGGAGAGGCAAAAGGAACATCATTGGAATGGATGGAGTCGCCAACGAAGAAGACTATGATTAGTACGGCAACCCAATGAGGGAAGATGACGATGATGATGAAGTATACGTCAAAAGAAGAATCAATACTACATTACCTAAGAAAAATCGTACTCCATGGAAAAGGCAAAGTCACAATGAGGGGCTCAATTATTCTTCGACGAACAAG
This sequence comes from Triticum aestivum, assembly GCF_018294505.1. Classification (NCBI taxonomy): domain Eukaryota; kingdom Viridiplantae; phylum Streptophyta; class Magnoliopsida; order Poales; family Poaceae; genus Triticum; species Triticum aestivum. Next base: position 834,565,177 of record NC_057801.1, on the reverse strand, counting down.
AAGGGAAAGAAGCTGACTCAAAAACGAAAACGTCAACGCTGAGGAACCGTATGTTATCGGTCAAATGATGTAATATATATATATGTTCCTATTTTATATACACACTTAGCCACCATTATGCATGGGTCCAATGATGTAATATATATGTTTCTATTTTGTATACATATTTAACCGTCAAGCTAGCATTTATAGAAGTGGGAGAAAATAAGTGGGAGAAAATAAAGGAAAAGAAAAATGAAAACTGGTTATAGTAGTAGCAGTTTACTGAAGAAAGAGCTACAGTCAAGCTAGCAGTAGCGATTTCCTTATAAAACCGCTACAGCTAGTGAAGGTAGTAGCAGCGTGTTTGTTCTAAACCGCTACAGCTAGTGAAGGTAGTAGCAGCGCGTTTTGTCTAAATGCGCTACTGCTACGTCCACTTAACCCAAAATTCTCACTCTCCCTGCTTCATCCCGCCTCTTTTCCCCAAATCCCCACTCTCTCTTCCCCTGTCGCACCGCCGCGCCCCGGCGCTCGCCCCTGACCCCGGCGCTCACCACCGACCCGGCCCTCGCCCCCGACCCCGGCGCTCTTCCTGATCCCGGCGCGCCAGCCACCGACCCCGGCCCTCGCCCCCGACCCCGGCGCGCTCGCCACCGACCCCGGCGCGCTCGCCACCGACCCGACCCTCGCCCCCGACCCCGGCGCGCTCGCCATCGACCCCGGCGCGCTCGCCACCAACCCGGCCCTCGCCCCCGACCCCGGCGCGCTCGCCCCCGACCCGTCGGCCCTCTGCTTCCTCCCCTCCTCGCCCCTGCACCCTCTATAAACCCCCCCTCTCTCTGCTAGCTAGGGTTCTTGGTTAATTTACTTAGGTTTTAGTTAGGGCAGTAGGTTAATTAGGTTATCTATTTAGTTATGAATTTAGCTAGGTTCTAAAATAGGACAGAAATTTAGGGTTAAGCAATTGTAGTTAAAAGAAAAGGCAGCATTTAAGCAGTTGTCCAAATCAACATCCCTTGTTAAAGCAAATTTAGGTAGGCTGAATTTATATGCAAATTTCAACTGGACATGTGATATGTGGATATGTCATGTTTTGGACATGTCATGTTTGGAATTTGAACATGTCATTTGGTAAATGATCCGAGCGGCCTATGTTACGCCGGAATGTTGATTCATTTCCGTTCCGGTGAATTTTAGGCGCTCGATATGTCCATTTTTTAGCAAAGGTCATGCCGAAATTTGTCGCGAATTTTGGCATGATTTGTGCTAGATAGTTGGCATATCGAGTGCTGGCACATAGATTTCTTTTTTATGTCATTTCTCATTTTTTTCATACTTTTAGAAATAAACGAGGACACTTAAACATTGGAAACATGTCGAACAACGAAGAAACTGGGCCTTCTGACCAAGATGCAGACGAGATGGATTATGAGGATGAACAAGACTACCTCAACTATTTGACTGCTAAGCAAGGTTTGCAGGTTGGCCTTGATGATGGTACTGACGCCGACATCGACACCGACGGCGCCGGCACCGATGGCGGCACCGAGACCGGCGGGGAAGGTATCGGCGGGGAAGATACCGGCGGGGAAGGTACCGGCGCTGATGCCGCTACCCAAAAGAGGAAGCATAAGAAGCAGAGGATACGAAAACCTAACAAACTAGGGATTGGACGACTTGTGATCACAAAGATGGAACCTGGCAAGTTTGAGCCATTAGAGCGGGAAGAACCTCGCAAGTGCTATGGGAACCAAGTAGGATGCATCCTACGGGAATGCGCGAGCATCAACGATGATGACTTAAGGAGTAAAGAACATTTGACGCAGTTGCTCCTAATGAAGTTGCACAAGATATTCAAGTTCCCCGACCGGGATGATAACATAGAACAACTGTGGGATGATCCGAAGATGAAAAAGATTAACAATCACGCCATGGGCATGTTCAGCAATGATTTGGCCTCCTGGAAAGGGAGGGTGAAACGAGCTATTGAGGCTGAGGAACCCCTGTCCAAGATTCTGGAGGAAAATCCGACACTTACGGAAGAGGAGTTCAAAAAGTTCAAGGACACTTGCGCTACCGAGGCAGCCAAGGCTAAGGCTGCGAAATTCAAGAGCCCTCAACAAAGGAACACGGGGAAGCATCGCCGTGGCTACCTCGGTAAAAGGCCCATATGGGATAAGGAGGACGCAGAACGTGAAGCCGCGAGTCTCCCAGACCCCTTAGCGAAGTTCACCAACCCCTTGGAGCGTGACTTCATCAGGGCCCGCTACAAGTGGGACAAGGAGAAAAAGGGTTTTTACACGGACCAGATCACGAGGAAATTGATTAGACTACTGGAGAAGCATCACCAGCTTGCAGCCGAAAGCCCTACTTCTCCGATGAGGCCCAAATGGGACACCCCTCTCAAGCGGGCCTTGAACGAACTTAAGGGACTCCCTTTGGGCCAGCAGCCGCAATATGGTCGTGTGCACGGCGCTGGAGATGGCGCCACGTGGAAGGTGTTTTACAACGAGGACCCGGAGGCCAAGAAGCAGAAAAAGAACTTTAGTCAGGCGGACATCGACGCGAAGGTGAAGCTTGCGGTCGAGAAAAAAGCAGCTGAGAACGCGGAAAAAACAGCCGAGGAGAAAAATGAGTTGCTACAGCAGGCAGTCAATGCAGCTGTAACTGCCTGCAGAAATGATTTTGCTACTAACTTGGTTCCAGCTATCATCAACTGGACGAAGGAAAATTCAGACAAGACGGTACATGATTTCCCGATGCCCAGTTTCGTCGGGAGCAACCCCATGAACAACAACAACACCGCACCAACACTTGCTCACGCAACCAGGCCTCCTCTCACGGTCGCTCCCGCTCATAGCAGCCCGTCCTCAGTCTCTGGTGTGCTAGGTGGGCCTTCGTCTTTGGCTGAGCTCGACGCCGTCACGGTAATTACATGTCGCACCAACATATATATATACATATATATATATATATATGTATATGTATATATATATATATGTATATATATATAGAATATTCCATTTTCGTTGCCTTTCGGATGTTTTACGCCACAGACATATGTGTTTGCAGGGCGAAGAAACCCCGTGCACCATACTCTACTTGATAAAAGGCCAGAAGGTCGACGTGAGAACTACGCATAGACCTAGCTCATGATGCCACTGTTGGGGAACGTTGCAGAAAATTAAAATTTTTTCCTACGGTTTCACCAAGATCCATCTATGAGTTCATCTAGCAACGAGTCATGGGAGAGTGATTGCATCTACATACCACTTGTAGATCGCGTGCGGAAGCGTTCAATAGAACGGGGATGATGGAGTCGTACTCGCCGTGATTCAGATCACCGATGACCTAGTGCTGAACAGACAACACCTCCGCGTTCAACACACGTATGGAGCGGATGACGTCTCCTCCTTCTTGATCCAGCAAGGGGGAAGGAGAGGTTGATGATTATCCAGCAGCACGACGGCGTGGTGGTGGATGCAGCAGAACTCCGGCAGGGCTTCGCTAAGCAACTACGGGAGGAGGAGGAGGTGTAGCAGAGAGGGGAGGTGCCAAGGGCTTCAGGGTGCGGCCACCCCTCCCCCCCACCCTCCCTTTATATAGGAGAAAAAGAGGGGGGGAGGGCGCAGCCTTGCCCCTTCCTCCAAGGAAGGGGTGCGGCCAAGAGGGGGGAGGAGTCCATCCTCCCCAAGGCACCTCGGAGGTGCCTTCCCCCTTTAGAACTCTTCCCTCCCAAGTCTCCTTGGCGCATGGGACCTTTTGGGGCTGGTGCCCTTGGCCCATATGGGCCAAGGCGCACCCCCTACAGCCCATGTGTCCCCCCGGGGCAGGTGGACCCCCCCGGTGGACCCCCGGACCCCTTTCGGCACTCCCGGTACAATACCGATAATGCCCGAAACTTTTCCGGTGACCAAAATAAGACTTCCAATATATAAATCTTTACCTCCGGACCATTCCGGAACTCCTCGTGACGTCCGGGATCTCATCCGGGACTCCGAACAACATTCGGTTTGCTGCATACTCATATTCATACAACCCTAGCGTCACCGAACCTTAAGTGTGTAGACCCTACGGGTTCGGGAGACATGCAGACATGACCGAGACGGCTCTCGGGCAATAACCAACAGCGGGATCTGGATACCCATGTTGGCTACCACATGCTCCTCGATGATTTCATCGGATGAACCACGATGTCGAGGATTCAACAACCCCGTATACAATTCCCTTTGTCAATCGGTATTTTACTTGCCCGAGATTCGATCGTCGGTATCCCAATACCTCGTTCAATCTCGTTACCGGCAAGTCACTTTACTCGTACCGTAATGCATGATCCCGTGACCAAACACTTGGTCACTTTGAGCTCATTATGATGATGCACTACCGAGTGGGCCCAGTGATACCTCTCCGTCATACGGAGTGACAAATCCCAGTCTCGATCCGTGTCAACCCAACAGACACTTTCGGAGATACCTGTAATGCACCTTTATAGTCACCCAGTTACGTTGTGACGTTTGGTACACCCAAAGCACTCCTACGGTATCCGGGAGTTACACGATCTCATGGTCTAAGGAAGAGATACTTGACATTGGAAAAGCTCTAGCAAAACGAACTACACGATCTTGTGCTATGCTTAGGATTGGGTCTTGTCCATCACATCATTCTCCTAATGATGTGATCCCGTTATCAACGACATCCAATGTCCATAGTCAGGAAACCATGACTATCTGTTGATCAACGAGCTAGTCAACTAGAGGCTCACTAGGGACATATTGTGGTCTATGTATTCACACGTGTATTACGATTTCCGGATAATACAATTATAGCATGAATAAAAGACAATTATCATGAACAAGGAAATATAATAATAATACTTTTATTATTGCCTCTAGGGCATATTTCCAACAGTCTCCCACTTGCACTAGAGTCAATAATCTAGTTACATTGTGATGAATCGAACACCCATAGAGTTCTGGTGTTGATCATGTTTTGCCCGCGGAAGAGGTTTAGTCAACGGATCTGCGACATTCAGATCCGTATGCACTTTGCAAATTTCTATGTCCCCATCTTGAACATTTTCATGAATGGAGTTGAAGCGACGCTTGATGTGCCTGGTCTTCTTGTGAAACCTGGGCTCCTTGGCAAGTGCAATAGCTCTAGTGTTGTCACAGAAGAGTTTGATCGGCCCCGACGCATTGGGTATGACTCCTAGGTCGGTGATGAACTCCTTCACCCAAATTGCTTCATGTGCTGCCTCCGAGGCTGCCATGTACTCCGCTTCACATGTAGATCCCGCCACGACGCTCTGCTTGCAGCTGCACCAGCTTACTGCTCCACCATTCAACATGTACACGTATCCGGTTTGTGACTTAGAGTCATCCAGATCTGTGTCGAAGCTAGCATCGACGTAACCCTTTACGACGAGCTCTTCATCACCTCCATAAACGAGAAACATGTCCTTTGTCCTTTTCAGGTACTTCAGGATATTCTTGACCGCTGTCCAGTGTTCCTTGCCGGGATTACTTTGGTACCTTCCTACCAAACTTACGGCAAGGTTTACATCAGGTCTGGTACACAGCATGGCATACATAATAGATCCTATGGCTGAGGCATAGGGGATGACATTCATCTCTTCTTTATCTTTTGCCGTGGTCGGGCATTGAGCTGAGCTCAATTTCACACCTTGCAAAACAGGCAAGAACCCTTTCTTGGACTGATCCATTTTGAACTTCTTCAAAATCTTATCAAGGTATGTGCTTTGTGAAAGACCTATGAGGCGTCTCGATCTATCCCTATAGATTTGATGCCTAATATGTAAGCAGCTTCTCCAAGGTCCTTCATTGAAAAACTCTTATTCAAGTAGGCCTTAATGCTGTCCAAAAGTTCTATATCATTTCCCATCAAAAGTATGTCATCTACATATAATATGAGAAATGCTACAGAGCTCCCACTCACTTTCTTGTAAACGCAGGCTTCTCCATAAGTCTGCATAAACCCAAACGCTTTGATCATCTCATCAAAGCGAATGTTCCAACTCCGAGATGCTTGCACCAGCCCATAAATGGATCGCTGGAGCTTGCATACCTTGTTAGCATTCTTAGGATCGACAAAACCTTCCGGCTGCATCATATACAGCTCTTCCTTAAGATAACCGTTAAGGAATGCCGTTTTGACGTCCATCTGCCATATCTCATAATCATAGTATGCGGCAATTGCTAACATGATTCGGACGGACTTAAGCTTCGCTACGGGAGAGAAAGTCTCATCGTAGTCAATCCCTTGAACTTGTCGATAACCCTTAGCGACAAGTCGAGCTTTATAGATGGTAACATTACCATCCGCGTCCGTCTTCTTCTTAAAGATCCATTTGTTTTCTATCGCTCGCCGATCATCGGGCAAGTCTGTCAAAGTCCATACTTTGTTTTCATACATGGATCCTATCTCGGATTGCATGGCTTCAAGCCATTTGTTGGAATCTGGGCCCGCCATCGCTTCTTCATAGTTCGAAGGTTCACCGTTGTCTAACAACATGATTTCCAGGACAGGGTTGCCGTACCACTCTGGTGCGGAACGTGTCCTAGTGGACCTACGAAGTTCAGTAGCAACTTGATCCGAAGTACCTTGATCATCATCATTAATTTCCTCTCCAGTCGGTGTAGGCACCACAGGAACATTTTCCTGAGCTGCACTACTTTCCGGTTCAAGAGGTAGTACTTCATCGAGTTCTACTTTCCTCCCACTTACTCCTTTCGAGAGAAACTCTTTTTCCAGAAAGGATCCGTTCTTGGCAACAAAGATCTTGCCTTCGGATCTAAGGTAGAAGGTATACCCAATGGTTTCCTTAGGGTATCCTATGAAGACGCATTTTTCCGACTTGGGTTCGAGCTTTTCAGGTTGAAGTTTCTTGACATAAGCATCGCATCCCCAAACTTTTAGAAACGACAGCTTAGGTTTCTTCCCAAACCATAATTCATACGGTGTCGTCTCAACGGATTTAGACGGTGCCCTATTTAAAGTGAATGTAGCTGTCTCTAGAGCGTATCCCCAAAATGATAGCGGTAAATCAGTAAGAGACATCATAGATCGCACCATATCCAATAGAGTGCGATTACGACGTTCGGACACACCGTTACGCTGAGGTGTTCCAGGCGGCGTGAGTTGTGAAACGATTCCACATTTCCTTAAGTGTGTACCAAATTCGTGACTTAAATATTCTCCTCCACGATCTGATCGTAAGAATTTTATCTTTCGGTCACGTTGATTCTCTACTTCATTCTGAAATTCCTTGAACTTTTCAAAGGTCTCAGACTTGTGTTTCATCAAGTAGACATACCCATATCTACTCAAGTCATCAGTGAGAGTGAGAACATAACGATATCCTCCGCGAGCCTCAACACTCATTGGACCGCACACATCGGTATGTATGATTTCCAATAAGTTGGTTGCTCGCTCCATTGTTCCGGAGAACGGAGTCTTGGTCATCTTGCCCATGAGGCATGGTTCGCATGTGTCAAATGATTCATAATCGAGAGACTCTAAAAGTCCATCAGCATGGAGCTTCTTCATGCGCTTGACACCAATGTGACCAAGGCGGCAGTGCCACAAGTATGTGGGACTATCGTTATCAACTTTACATCTTTTGGTATTCACACTATGAACATGTGTAACATTACGTTCGAGATTCATTAAGAATAAACCATTGACCATCGGAGCATGACCATAAAACATTTCTCTCATATAAATAGAACAACCATTATTCTCGGATTTAAATGAGTAGCCATCTCGTATTAAACGAGATCCTGATACAATGTTCATGCTCAAACTTGGCACTAAATAACAATTATTGAGGTTTAAAACTAATCCCGTAGGTAAATGTAGAGGTAGCGTGCCGACGGCGATCACATCGACCTTGGAACCATTCCCGACGCGCATCGTCACCTCGTCCTTCGCCAGTCTCCGTTTATTCCGCAGCTCCTGCTGTGAGTTACATATATGAGCAACGGCACCGGTATCAAATACCCAGGAGTTACTACGAGTACTGGTAAGGTACACATCAATTACATGTATATCAAATATACCTTTAGTGTTGCCGGCCTTCTTGTCTGCTAAGTATTTGGGGCAGTTCCGCTTCCAGTGACCCTTCCCTTTGCAATAAAAGCACTCAGTCTCAGGCTTGGGTCCATTCTTTGACTTCTTCCCGGCAACTGGCTTACCGGGCGCGGCAACATCCTTGCCGTCCTTCTTGAAGTTCTTATTACCCTTGCCCTTCTTGAACTTAGTGGTTTTATTGACCATCAACACTTGATGTTCCTTCTTGATTTCTACCTCTGCTGACTTCAGCATTGAAAATACTTCAGGAATAGTTTTCACCATCCCCTGCATATTGTAGTTCATCACAAAGCTCTTGTAGCTCGGTGGGAGCGACTGAAGGATTCTGGCAATGACCGCCTCGTCCGGGAGGTTGATGTCCAGCTGGGACAGGCGGTTGTGCAACCCAGACATTTTGAGTATGTGCTCATTGACAGAACTGTTTTCCTCCATCTTACAACTGTAGAACTTGTCGGAGACTTCATATCTCTTGACCCGGGCATGAGCTTGGAAAACTAGTTTCAGCTCCTCGAACATCTCATATGCTCCGTGTTGCTCAAAACGCTTTTGGAGCCCTGGTTCTAAGCTGTAAAGCATGCCGCACTAAACGAGGGAGTAATCATCAGCACGTGACTGCCAAGCGTTCATAACGTCTTGGTTTTCTGGGATGGGTGCTTCACCTAGCGGTGCTTCTAGGACATATTGTTTCTTGGCAGCTATGAGGATAATCCTCAGGTTCCGGATCCAGTCCGAATAGTTGCTGCCATCATCTTTCAGCTTGGTTTTCTCTAGGAACGCGTTGAAGTTCATGTTGACATGAGCGTTGGCCATTTGATCTACAAGACATATTTGCAAAGGTTTTAGACTAAGTTCATGATAATTAAGTTCATCTAATCAAATTATTTTAATGAACTCCCACTCAGATTAGACATCCCTCTAGTCATCTAAGTGTTACACGATCCGAGTCGACTAGGCCGTGTCCGATCATCACGTGAGACGGACTAGTCATCGTCGGTGAACATTCTCATGTTGATCGTATCTTCCATACGACTCGTGTTCGACCTTTCGGTCTCCGTGTTCCGAGGCCATGTCTGTACATGCTAGGCTCGTCAAGTTAACCCTAAGTGTTTTGCATGTGTAAAACTGTCTTACACCCGTTGTATGTGAACGCAAGGATCTATCACACCTGAGCATCACGTGGTGCTTCGAAACGACGAACTTTAGCAACGGTGCACAGTTAGGGAGAACACTTTCTTGAAATTGTTATGAGGGATCATCTTATTTACTACCGTCGTTCTAAGTAAACAAGATGCATAAACATAATAAACATCACATGCAATTATATAGTAGTGACATGATATGGCCAATATCATATAGCTCCTTTAATCTCCATCTTCGGGGCTCCATGATCATCCTGTCACCGGCATGACACCATGATCTCCATCATCATGATCTCCATCATCGTGTCTTCATGAAGTTGTCACGCCAACGACTACTTCTACTTCTATGGCTAACGCGTTTAGCAATAAAGTAAAGTAATTTACATGGCGTTCTTCAATGACACGCAGGTCATACAAAAATAAAGACAACTCCTATGGCTCCTGCCGGTTGTCATACTCATCGACATGCAAGTCGTGATTCCTATTACAAGAACATGATCTCATACATCACATATATCATTCATCATTCATCACAACTTTGGCCATATCATATCACAAAACACTTGCTGCAAAAACAAGTTAGACGTCCTCTAATTGTTGTTGCAAGTTTTACGTGGCTGCAATAGGGTTCTAGCAAGAACGTTTTCTTACCTACGTGAAAGCCACAACGTGATTTGTCAACTTCTATTTACCCTTCATAAGGACCCTTTTCATCGAATCCGCTCCAACTAAAGTGGGAGAGACAGACACCCGCTAGCCACCTTATGCAACTAGTGCATGTCAGTCGGTGGAACCAGTCTCACGTAAGCGTACGTGTAAGGTCGGTCCGGGCCGCTTCATCCCACAATACCGCTGAAGCAAGATAAGACTAGTAGCGGCAAGAAAGTTGACAACATCTACGCCCACAACAAATTGTGTTCTACTCGTGCAATAGAGAACTACGCATAGACCTAGCTCATGATGCCACTGTTGGGGAACGTTGCAGAAAATTAAAATTTTCCTACGGTTTCACCAAGATCCATCTATGAGTTCATCTAGCAACGAGTCATGGGAGAGTGATTGCATCTACATACCACTTGTAGATCGCGTGCGGAAGCGTTCAATGGAACGGGGTTGATGGAGTCGTACTCGCCGTGATTCAGATCACCGATGACCTAGTGCCGAACGGACAGCACCTCCGCGTTCAACACACGTACGGAGCGGATGACGTCTCCTCCTTCTTGATCCAGCAAGGGGGAAGGAGAGGTTGATGATGATCCAGCAGCACGACGGCGTGGTGGTGGATGCAGCAGAACTCCGGCAGGGCTTCGCTAAGCAACTACGGGAGGAGGAGGAGGTGTAGCAGGAGAGGGGAGGTGCCAAGGGCTTCAGGGTGCGGCCACCCCTCCCTCCCCTCCCTTTATATAGGAGCAAAAGAGGGGGGGAGGGCGCAGCCTTGCCCCTTCCTCCAAGGAAGGGGTGCGGCCAAGAGGGGGGAGGAGTCCATCCTCCCCAAGGCACCTCGGAGGTGCCTTCCCCCTTTAGGACTCTCCCTCCCAAGTCTCCTTGGCGCATGGGCCCTTTGGGGCTGGTGCCCTTGGCCCATATGGGCCAAGGCGCACCCCCTACAGCCCATGTGGCCCCCCGGGGCAGGTGGACCCCCCGGTGGACCCCCGGACCCCTTTCGGCACTCCCGGTACAATACCGATAATGCCCGAAACTTTTCCGGTGACCAAAATAAGACTTCCTATATATAAATCTTTACCTCCGGACCATTCCGGAACTCCTCGTGACGTCCGGGATCTCATCCGGGACTCCGAACAACATTCGGTTTGCTGCATACTCATATTCATACAACCCTAGCGTCACCGAACCTTAAGTGTGTAGACCCTACGGGTTCGGGAGACATGCAGACATGACCGAGACGGCTCTCGGGCAATAACCAACAGCGGGATCTGGATACCCATGTTGGCTCCCACATGCTCCTCGATGATTTCATCGGATGAACCACGATGTCGAGGATTCAAACAACCCCGTATACAATTCCCTTTGTCAATCGGTATTTTACTTGCCCGAGATTCGATCATCGGTATCCCAATACCTCGTTCAATCTCGTTACCGGCAAGTCACTTTACTCGTACCGTAATGCATGATCCCGTGACCAAACACTTGGTCACTTTGAGCTCATTATGATGATGCACTACCGAGTGGGCCCAGTGATACCTCTCCGTCATACGGAGTGACAAATCCCAGTCTCGATCCGTGTCAACCCAACAGACACTTTCGGAGATACCTGTAATGCACCTTTATAGTCACCCAGTTACGTTGTGACGTTTGGTACACCCAAAGCACTCCTACGGTATCCGGGAGTTACACGATCTCATGGTCTAAGGAAAAGATACTTGACATTGTAAAAGCTCTAGCAAAACGAACTACACGATCTTGTGCTATGCTTAGGATTGGGTCTTGTCCATCACATCATTCTCCTAATGATGTGATCCCGTTATCAACGACATCCAATGTCCATAGTCAGGAAACCATGACTATCTGTTGATCAACGAGCTAGTCAACTAGAGGGTCACTAGGGACATATTGTGGTCTATGTATTCACACGTGTATTACGATTTCCGGATAATACAATTATAGCATGAATAAAAGACAATTATCATGAACAAGGAAATATAATAATAATACTTTTATTATTGCCTCTAGGGCATATTTCCAACACATATGTGTTTGCACAGCGAAGAAACCCCGTGCACCATACTCTACTTGATAAAAGGCCAGAAGGTCGACGTGGGAAAGGGGGTGATATTGAACCCCTTGAAACCCACGTTCCACGACCAGCCTATCCCCGCTGGGCACTTCAGGGTTAGCTTGTCCAGTGTGAAATCAGGGCATGAGGCGTTGCCTCCTCTAGTACAGCATGTGGGAGAGGACGATGAGACCCTGCCGCGGATTGGAAGCTGCAAGGGTTGGGTACTGCTATGGCCGAAGAATCTTATTTGTCTGGAGCCAGCCAAGAGCACACCAATAACCACACATCAACAAGCATGTGCAGAGACCACCACCCCGCCTACGCAATTACCATCTCCTGTAGTGCCGAGTGAGAGCGGCGGACGGCGTGATGAAGGGGGTGCAATAGTACTGGCTGATGTAATCGGTCCTATAGAACAGAGAATGGTTGATGAGACAGAGGTCGACCCTATGGGTTTCCTCAATACAAACGCGTATGACTGTGACATAGATCTGATGAGTCAACCATATGACGAATCGGGCTATCAGCATGCTAATGAGGATATGGACGATATGCCCGGGTAGGAAGGTTGTTGGAAGGATTGCAAAAGGTCTCTCTTAATGAATTCCTCACAAGACACGCCTGAAGATGTCGCCTCAACACAGGCTCAACTAGCCGAGGGTCGTACAGTGCTTAGCCTGGGAACCCTAGGGCAGGGGTTAAGGAAGGGCCTGGAAGGTGTGCCCAAGAAAAAGGAGAGGAAGAGATCGGGGAATATAACTGCCTCCAAACAAGCCAAAGCAAATAGCAGCCAGACGATGCATTTTAAAGAGCGTGTACCCGTGAAAGGTGCGGCCATGTTCCATCTCACGGGCGAGTCGATGCTACCGCCGAAACCGCTGGAGGCACTATCAGGGGATCTCAGGAGACTGCACGACCATGTGCTGTCGACTGAGAAAAGCCTACTAGCCTCAAAGGATCCAGGATATCCGACATACGCGGCTCGTGTGCCTGAGGGGAAGTGCTACGTCGAGACACGGCCCGCGGAGGTGTTCTTCCTGCGGTTTGACCATATCTTTGAGATGTTTCTGACAAGGCGGCTCGATTTTACAATCGTCCGCCTTTTTGCGCTACATATGAGCTCCGTCCTGAAGAGTGAAGAAGTCTCGAAAATCTGTGTGGCGGATCCGTACTACATGCACGAGTCTTTCTTGAGTCTTGGCAACTTTGAGCGTGAAACTGCTAGGGACTACCTCCAAAACTTCATGGTACAGAATAAGGACCGGGAAATTGTCCTCGTGCCTTATCATCCAAAGTAAGTCAGTTCCGGATAACCCTTTCGTACATTTCAATCATTCCTTCTCTCTCATATGGGGAATAATTTGAGGTGTCTTTTCCCCGCAGCAACGAGCGCGCCGTCCTTATCGTTCTTTACCCGCAAGTCTTCCACGCCGTGTATTCTGACCCTTCCAGAGACTACGAGAAAAAAGACTACACCCACATAATGAATATTCTAGATGATGCTCTCCAAGGCTTCAGCATTAGAGGTGGCCACATGCAGATCAGGAAACAAAGGAACAAGAAGATGGGTTTCGCGCATAAAACTAACTTCTCCTGCATCCATGTCCCAAAACCAACCAAGAAGGATGGATTCTACATCGTCCATCTCATGATTCAGTTCAACACGGATCACTAAAAGCTTCGCATGAGAAGCAGAAATGATGATCATATCCACAAGTGGCTAGAATATCATGGAGAAGCGGATTATAAACTTAGAGATGACTTCTTTCGCATCCAAAGGGACATTGCGACGATCATCATGAAAGAAGTCGTCGATGAGAAGGGGATGTTCCACCACGGCCCTATATCGCGAGCTGACGTCCGAACTCGCATAGGCATACAACGTCTAGACCTCACGCCGTTCGAGAAGCTAGGGTCCATCCTCGATGATATGGAAGGATGGAACTTCTAGTGATTTATGATGCCGATGATGATGATATGTGTCGGTTGAACTTGTATACTTTTTGTAGCGATGAAACTTTGTGATGTCCACGGTCCCTGCCGAACTTGCATAACGCTACTTTGTTAGTTTGCAGACGATGACCTGCGTACCTCTAGTTAATTAGTTTGCATACTGTATTTTGCATCTAGTTGCTAACCCTATCTTTTTCAGTGTTTCTCTAGTATATTTTGTTGCATATATATGATTGTGCATCCTCTTCATGAACATGCATCTCTAACAGGTACCTAGTTTCTTGATGGCGAGATGGAAGTGCTATGTCGTGTACAAAGGGAAGGTTCCGGGGGTGTACAACGAGTGGCCTGAGTGTCTGGCGCAAGTGAATGGGTTCTCAGGCGCCAGCCATAAAGGCTTCAAAAGCAGACAAGAAGGAGAAGCTAGTTACTTGAGGTTCACGCTAGCGCGAGAGAGGACTCGTAACCGCCGCCTCATGTACTGCATAGTTCCGCTCTCACTCATAGTGATAGCTCTTCTCGCGTATACCTTTGTTTAGATGGATGACGTTGTAGTTGCAAGTATTCGAGACTTGCATGTATCGCTATTTTCGAGATGATGACAAGATACCACTTTGTGTTGGATGATGATTATGATGAGACTATTTGTATGTATATACTATGATTACATTTGTGGTTTCGCAGGCATTTGTATGTGTATCATAATGACATTTGTATGTGTATCATGATGACATTTGTATGTGCTAAAGATTCTTCTATAAAGCCTGTTCAAATACAAAACAAATATGCGGAAACAAATATATTAAAATTAGCAGTAGCGAGTGGAGAAAAGTTAGCAGCAGCGCGGTAGTATCAGTAGCACGTACAGGGGAAGCGCTCTATAGCTATTAGTAGTAGCGAGCTCCACAGAAGAACGCTGCTGCTACACTTGTATATCAGTAGCGCGGGTGCGCACGCGCTGCTGCTATGGCTTAGCTGTAGCGCCTTATTAGTAGCGCGGCCTCCCGCGCTACTGATGACCCTAAAACCCGCGCTGCTGCTAGGCTTTTCCCTAGTAGTGATTGGTAGTCTCACTTTCATATTCCGCATTATTGCCTAAAATTGCTAAGTAATAATTAAAATTTGTAATTGTACCTATTCACCCCCACTCTAGGTCCATCTCGATCCTTTCAACAGTGGTCCTGCTCCGCAGACTGATGAGTTGCCGTTGGATGGCTTGTGGTGTCCGGATAGCTACGTCCGGATGGATACAAACGTTTGGGTCAGCAATGGAGATGTCCTTAGTGATTTAGATGATACAACTAAAAAAATACAGTATCACCCAAGCAACGTTAAGAAAAAAAGAAAAGACTCCTCGCAGGCACCATGAATGATCTTATGAACACACATAGGCCACAGCTAGCAGCCTTCTCCTTAGTCATTACTCCATGTTGTAGTCTGCAGACCTCCCTCTCCCATTCAATCAAAATCAATCCCCTTCCCCACTCACAATCCCCTGAAAAATTGGAGCTACCGGAGGCACGAGGCGGCCGCCATATGAAAAGGAGTGCGGTGCAAGCCTCCTCGACTTCCTTCTCTCTAGGTCCAGCGCAAGGGCCTCCACGCTCGGCACTCACCTTAACCCTCGATTGAAGATCTCATTTCAAGGAATACGATTAAAGATCTCATTTCAAAGAATACTAGACCAATGTTGATTTTCGGTAGAACATGCGGTTAGCTTATAATTTAGTATCCCGTTGCTGTTTTTTAGAATTAGTATTTGGGTGGGTCCATGCGTCAATGGCATAGAAGAGATGAGTGGAGGAATTTGCCGCGGAAACAGTGCCGAGAGCTACAAAAGTACAGGCTCGGCCATGGTTTTGGATGGGTCTAGGGTGTTGGAGTCCTACGTGGTTGGTGTACCCACACTCTCGTAAAGCCCCTCCTAGTTTGGTTCAGCTTGGCAGGAACAGCAGTCCTGCTCTGCAGACTGACGAGGTCGCCGTTGGATGGCTTGCGATGTCCGGATAGCTACGTCCGGACGGATACAAATGTTTGGGTCGGCGATGGAGATGCCCTTAGTGATTTAGGTGATACAACTAAAAAATACAGTATCACCCAAGCAACGTTAAGAAAAGAAGAAAAGACTCCTCGTAGGCACCAAATGATCTTATGAACACACATAGGCCACAGCTAGCAGCCTTCTCCTTAGTCATTACTCCATGTTGTAGTCTGCAGACCTCCCCCCCCCCCCCCCCCCATTCAATCAAAATCAATCCCCTTCCCCACTCACAATCCCTCGGAAATCGGAGCTACCGAAGGTGCGAGGCGGCCGCCATATGAAGAGGAGTGCGGTGCAAGCCTCCTCGACTTCCTGCTCTCTAGGTCCAGCGCAAGGGCCTCCATGCTCGGCACTCACCTTAACCCTCGATTGAAGATCTCATTTCAAGGAATACGATTGAAGATCTCATTTCAAAGAATACTAGACCAATGTTGATTTTCGGTAGAACATGCGGTTAGCTTATATTTTAAAATCCATCAATTCCATTTTATGCATACAATTCTAACAACTAAAACAAGCCCAAGTTTGTAATAAACCAGCAGCATTACACATCATTCCAAATCGAAGATTTATAGTAAACCAGGAGCATTAGAGCATATCCATACATCTACACTTATTGCCTAGTCACTTATTCCCAGCTAGTGCAAACACAGTTGAAAGCAAACAAAAATGCATAAAAACACCAAACAGTGGCATTCTATCCCTCCAAATGATTTGCTCCCTCTCCATCCTTGCAATCATCTTCTTCTCACATTTATGAATCGACGATTTCTGTAAAGAGCAAAGAACAAATTAAATTAAATTTCAGCTGACATATATTTCCTTGCATGTTGTGATGTACACTAGCTACGGGAATAAATATACGAAAACAAAAAAGTGAGTGATTTCTATTAACAAGAGATTGCCTATGTAATAGCTACAAACAAATGAAATTAATTTCTAGATAATGTATATTGCCAACCAAGCCTAGATGAACTATATATTGCGAGGTAATAGGACATATCTAATTTTCACATTAATTGCCTTTAGTTTTCTTCAAAACTAAATATACTTAAACTTAGATCATTTCATATAGATGTTCAAAGGATAATACGGCTAAAAAATCCAATTTTTTTGTTTTTTGAAGTAGTTTAAAAGGAAAGCATTAACACATAATTTCTTTGGTGCTGATATCTTTTGTTGCAACATTACTTAGCAAGTGGGAAAAGAATGATGATTTCAACCGAACTGTGAAAGAAGAGCAAGGGAAATCATGGTTAATTATCATAGTATACTACAAGAAGTTAAACAGGACAGTGCCCAACTACACAAGAATCATGGAATTGATGGCTAATTAGTACTCAATCCACTCTTTGAAACACAACCTTCTTCTTTTTACCTGTTTCTGTCATAATATACCGATAAACCTATTAAAATTGTTAATTAACAAAGACCCATGATAAATCTATATGCGTACGAATTTATGAGTGTGAGATCTAAATAGCTACTCCCTCCGCCCACAATATAAGAGCGTGTTAAAAACACTCTTATATTATGGGACAGAGGGAGTAAAACTGAACAGGTGGCCCATGTCTAACACAAGATATTATCTGCATAGTAATGATGACTAGTAGAAGAGAATCTC
Organism: Triticum aestivum; assembly: GCF_018294505.1. Lineage (NCBI taxonomy): Eukaryota > Viridiplantae > Streptophyta > Magnoliopsida > Poales > Poaceae > Triticum > Triticum aestivum. The sequence continues at coordinate 834,547,592 of NC_057801.1, read as the reverse complement.
ATGAATCACGTGTGATGGAGATGACTGGTCGACTATACACTACATAGATGGCCTAACATCGACAGCAAGTCCTTCAGAAGAAACAGTCAAATTATTAGCCTGACGACTAACCTGAAACTGAAAGCAACCGGCCAGGAATGAAACAAGATCTTTTCCCCTTTCTGCACGGCTCTCATGCATTACACACACATGAGGTGAGGTCATGGTCCTCTTCTCCTTTCAATGGTCTATGCTTCTAGAAGCCACGCGTGCCATTCGCTAATATTTCTTGAAGTTCGGCAATCTTCTTTGTTTCTTTCTTTCACAGTGGCTGGAATCTTCTGAAATTTCCTCTTATAAAATCAATTGACTACAATTACTGAGGAGCTGCATGGAGAGTGCTAGTATAAAAATCGGGCTTGCAATATAGGCTCGATCGAAACTGAAACTGAAATCGGCCTTGCAATCTAGGCTCCTCCACCTTTCACAGCGGTGGAGCAAACTGAAACTGAAATCGGCCTTGCAATCTACTACAAACCCTCTACAAAATTCGTATTGAAACTTTTTTTAAACAGCCTCTATAAGGTCGTAAACTGGCATACGAAAACAATGTGCTCAGGATACTAACTTTCGGGACAACAAACTAAAACGATGGCTGCTCTCAAACCATACATCTAAACGACGCAAATAAATACTCTACGGAAAGCTTGGAACTTGCTTTACAAATTTCATATAGAGGCAACTCGAAATTCTGAGAATAACTAACTCGTTTTTCACCTAGAAGCTGGCTGTCCAGATTTGACAGTGCAGTTTTTAACTGAACCAGATTCTTATCTGACAGAAGTAGCACCCAACAAAATACAGATAGACATGTAACTAAATTATGCAACTGAACTTTTAGCAGGAAGCAAGCACTCACCAAAATTCAGACAGGCATGTAACTAACTTCTGTAATAACTGAATTTAGCAGCAGGCGAGCACCCAACAAAATTTAGATAGGCATGTAACTAAATTCTGCAACTGAATTTCTAGCAACAAGGAAGCACCCAGCAAAATTCAGATAGGCATTATACTAGATTCTGCAATGCAATGTTTATCTTACTCAGAAGCAGAGCAGGTATCCACCAAAATTCAGTCTGACAGCTACAGTAAGCAAGCAACCAAATCAATTGGGTCATCAGTGAGTCACCTGCAGCACGACGGAGTTGATGACATCGGCGTATCTGACGGCGAGGTTGAGCGACATACAGCGGGCGGGGGCCTTGGCATAGCACCTGGTGCGGCCCCTCTCGGCCTTGCCGAGCTTGTCGAGGTTGAGCACGACGACCATGGTGAGCATGGGGGCGATGCCGACGCCAAGGGAGTGGCCCGTGAAGGTGAGCGTGTAGGCGGGGTACCGGTCGAGGAGGTCCCGGAGCAGGTCGCACTCCCTGTCGAGCACCCAGCCGGCGCGCGCGGAGGAGGCCGTTGTGGACGTAGCCGCCGTCGAAGCGGCGCTTGCCGAGGCGGTTGTCGAGGAGCGTGCGCGTGGTCGAGGTAGACGAGGTAGGGTGTGACCCGACCCCCCGTGTCGGCGTAGGTGCGGCGGCGCACGACGTTTGAGGGGTCGAGGAGGAGGGGCGCCGCGGTGAGGAGGTCAGGTGGGGCGTAGTTCGCCATGACGAGGCGGCACATCCTGGGCACGGGCGCGAAGTCGGCGGCGGTGGCGCTGTCGTGGTGGCTGGAGTGGACGCACCGCTTCCACGTCCTGTGGCGGGGCATTGAGGAGAGGAGGTGGGAGCGGAGACGGGATTGGGGATCTGGATCGGGCGCTGAGTGTTTTTTTTGAGACATGGCATGGGATGGTTGGTGGGGTGGGAGCAGATGCAGGTGGTAGCGTGGGGTTTATAACCCGCGCTACTATAAACCCACGCTACTACTACGGCTGGTCCCGGGAGGCACAGTGGAAATAACTTAGTAGTAGCGAGGGGTAAAAACCCGCGCTACTACTATCATGTTATTAGTAGCGCGGTTTTCTCAAGCTCGCTACTGCTAATAAGCAGTAGCATTTGTTTTTAAACCGCGCTGCTGCTAAGATTCTGTGTATAAGGTTTCCCCTAATAGTGTAAGGGTGTTTAGGTCCTACCTGATACTGATGATCATGTGCTAAGAACAATTATGTAGGGTTGGGTACGATGACTATGAGGATGATGATCGTATGACTTGCTATTAATAACGAGTAGAAGTTGTATGATGATGCTTGATTAGTAGGACTTGTTATTATATATGATGATGTATGATGCGAGCATGCATGAGTTATTATATATCAGCGGGTGAAATGAACATAGCAGTAGCGTTGGTAAACCAAGGACGAAGATATAAGAGAGGACGCTTCTCTCTATTAGCTAGCTATAATAACAACTTAAAATTAACCCCCAAAACCCCTAAACCAGCCACTTTTTTTTTAAAAAAAAGAAAAACCTCAGCTGCTGACACATGGAAGCTTTTTGGTCCCGGTTCATGTCACCAACCGGGATCAAAGGCACCCTTGCCTGGGCTGCTCGCAGTGGCCACATGGAGGCCCATCTGTCCCGGTTCGTGTTAGAACCGGGACTAAAGGGTGGAGGCATTAGTAATGACCCTTTAGTCCCGGTTCAAGAACCGGGACAAAAGGCCCTCACCAACCGGGACAAATGTCCTGTTTTCTACCAGTGGGTAGAAGACGGGTATGAAGATACTACTTATTTAAAAATATATATAGTTGCCCAAAAGTAGAGTAGGGCATTTTGGTGACCTGGCTCCATGAAAGTTGGAACATTTGAAAACTTCAAAATTCAAACTCTTTGGTTTCAAAAAATTCTTGAAAAACAAAATGCATCTATATAAGGATGAAATGTATATGTGTGTAAAAAGTCAAGATGAAATACCTTGAATAGTGACCTGTTCAAAAAAAATTTTATGGACTCGGGGATGAATAGTATCATGTGCTGAAAAACCATGGATTTGATTTTTTTATGCACAAACCTCATTTCAACGTATTTCATCGTGAAAATTTACACATATGTGCATTATGCCTCCATGTATATCTGTATTTTTTCAGTTTTTTTGAACCGTAAGAAAATATGAATTTGTTTTTTTTTCAAAAGCGGCCTTCATTGAGCTCGGCCTGGAAGAGCATTTTTTGCCCAAAAGTACTGCTAAAAAAATAAGCAATGCTAGACATACGTAAAAAAGCTACGTAAACTAACGGGCTGTCCAACGATTAGGTGTAGGGAGAGGGAGAGGCCCATTCTCTGAAAATCAGGGGAAGAGATTAGTTGGTTGGAAGGATTACCGTAAAGCTTCGTAACAGTTTCCTAGGTGTAGTATTATTGTAAAAAAATAGTATACTCCTGGCTTGTGAAAACGATTATGAGAGGATGAGGGAGTACTATTGTATCGTCCAAAGAAAAAAGAAAATATTTTTCTTAGGCGCCATGAATGATCTTCTCAACGTACACAGCCCACAGCTACCACCGTCCGTCCTCCTCACTTACGTATTACTCTCCCTCTCTCCCCCATTCATTCAATCAATCAATCAATCAATCCTCTTCCCCACTCATAATCCCTAGTACAGTAGTACAGTAAATCGCTGCTGCCGGAGGCGCCAGACGACCGCCGGACGAATCGGAGCGCGACGCGAGCCTCCCCGACCTCCTTCTCTCCGGGTGCAGCCAGCGCAAGGGCAACCACGCGCGGCCGGTCCTCACCTTAACCCCCCTGTGTTGAGCTGAGCTGGTCGACGAGCCTGCCCTGCCGCCGCGCGAATCACAAGGCGGCGCCGCCGGCCGCGGTGCGACCCCCTCTCCAGGTTCAGTTCAGCGCCGGTGTACTCGCTTTTCTTTCCGTTTCTCCTAAAGAAGCATTTTTGCACCTGCACTGCCATTTCTTCTCCATTCTCATCTGAAGCCTGAACGCCCCGTGTTCTCCACTCCAGGGTTCAGCGCCAAGGATCTCACACAAGTAGAGTATATGGACCTGCTCGTCCATGTCCTTGACACCATTATCTTCGCCGCCACTGTTCTACTTCTGCACTTGACTCACTGCATCCCTTCCTCTTGGTAATGTTTTTTTTTCTTTGTTCATTCTTACTCTGCTCTAGTGGATCCTCTGAATCAAATCACATGTCCTTTGTTCATCTTAATTACAACATTTTTTCGCCATTTGCGAATTATGGTTTGTTAATTGTAGATTATCTTTCTGGTTTGCCCGGCACAACTCTGCAGTTTGCTCGCTTTGGGACAACACTCACCAGGTATGCTGCTCTGTTTCCTCTCTTGTTATTTACCTCTTCAGATTAATTTGCAGTGCAGTCTCTATCAGTCAGAACCAATTGATTCACGCAAACATCCAGTAAATGGCTCAACTGCAGCTCTAAAATGTTGTCCCAAAATGCAGATCTGATTCCTCTCCAGGTTCAGCCATACCAAGGATCGATCTCACTGTGGGGGTGTGCTACTGCTACGGTACCTGCATTTGCTTCCATTTCTGCTCACAAGCATATGCACCTGCATGTCTACTCCGTGGTTATTTATTTTAGTCCGTGGTGGATCTCTCCATCTCTGGTTGATCTTAGTTGGAACGTTTGCCCATTTGCTAATTCTAGTTTGTAACTTGGTAATTATCTTTCTTGTTCGCCTGGCAGATCTCTCAAGTTTGTTTGCTTGGGGAAACTCTGGTGTTGAGGTTAAGGGCTCCGAGGTTGCGTTTACTGTCTTGCATTTCACCCACGTTTGGTCGCTCACCGCCACAGTCTTCATCTTGGTTGCCAGTCAACAGCACCGTTTCCTCTCTTGTTATTTATCTCTCAAGATTTAGCTCAAGTGCAGCCATTAACTCTGAGCATTGGTTTCCAGTACAGCCTTCATCAGTCACAACCTCCTTTTCAAAAAAAAAAAAAAGCCTCCATCAGTCACAACCAATTGAGACAACCAACATCCAGTAAAATGGCTTAACTGCAGCTCCGATTCCACCCCATTCTCCACTCTGAACGGTAGCGCCAACTTCTGCACCACCACCAACAATTATGAAGTAGAAGGCGTCCAGCTTGGTTGCAACCCTTCGTCCTGGTAATTTACTTTGCCTTTCTTACTCTGCTCTTAGTTGAAACATTGGTCATTTGCTAACTGTAGTTGGTAAATTGTAAACTACGTTTCTGATTCGATTTTGCTTCCATTTCCACCGCATTTTCTTCTCCACTCTGAAGTCTGAACTAGTGCCCTGAATAATTCCCCACTCTGAACTGTAGCTCTGGTTCCCCGTGCTCCCTGGTATTTTTCTTCCGTTTCTCCTGAGAAGCATATGCACCTGCATGTCTAGCTTGTTCACGCCACCCTCTGTTGGCATCTCCACCGCCCTCTGTTGTTCTGCAGTGCAGTTGTGGTTCTGCTTGTGCTGTGAGTGCTGTCCATTAGGAAGCTTAGTACAAGTCCCCTGGATTTTCCTGGTAATATTTTCTGTCTTTCTTACTCTGCTCTGTACATCTCTGACATCCTGCTAATTATAGTTTGTTAAATTGTAAACTAGTATCTTTCTGGTTCGCCCGGCAGATCTCAAGTTTGGTGGCTTGGGAGAACTCTGGTGTTGAGGTTGTGTTCGCTGTCTTGGTGGTGCTGTCTGGTTCTGCACTGTGCTGCAGTTGTTGTTGTACAAGGTGATGCAGGCGTGTGACGGCATCCCTTCGTCCTAGTAATGCTTCCCGTTGTTTCTTAGTCACCTGTAGTTTGGAACACTTGGCCATTTGCTAACTATAGTTTCTAAATGGTAAATTATCTTTCTGGTCGTCCTGGCAGATCTCCCAAGTTTGGTCGCTCGGGAGAACAGAGAACACTAGTGTTTTTGAGGCTGCTGTCACCGCCGCGGACTTAATCTTGTCGTTGCTGCGTCGAGGACACCAGGTATCCTCTGTTTCCTCTCTTGTTATTTACCTCTTCAGATTTAGCTCAACAAGCCCAGCCATTAACAGTGAGCAATATTTTGCAGTACAGCCTCCATCGCTCACAACAAATTGATCCACACAAACATCTAAAAAATGGCTGAACTGCAGCTCCGATTCCCCGCCATTCTCCACTCTGAACTGCAGCTCTGATTCCCCGTGTTCTTTGACCTTCCTCTCCAGGTTCAGTGCAAAGGATCTCAGCGTGGGCTGCGCTAAGGTACTCCCATTTTGCTTCCATTTCTCCACAGTAGCATTTGCACCTGCACATCTAGCCTGCTCACGCCACATTCTCTTCTCCGTGCTGCATGATTCTGCAGTTGTGGTTCTTGAGTGTGCTGCTGCGAGCTCCGAGCATTGCCATGGCAGAGCTGGTGGCCACCATGGTGGTCGGGCCGCTGCTGTCCATCGTGAAGCAGAAGGCGTCCAGCTACCTGCTGGACAAGTACAAGGTGATGGATGGCATGGAGGAGCAGCATAGGGTGCTCAAGCGCAAGCTGCGAGCCATCCTTGACATCATTGCCGACGCCGAGCAGGCGGCGTCCCACAGGGATGGGGCCATGGCCTGGCTGGAGGAAGTCAAGAGGGTGGCCTACGAGGCGAACGAGGTGTTCGACGAGTTCAATTATGAGGCGCTCCGCCGTGAGGCCAAGAAGAACGGGCACTACGTCAAGCTTGGCTTCGATGCAGTGAAGCTCTTTCCCACACACAACCGTTTTGCATTCCGCAACAAAATGGGGAAGAAGCTCTGCAGGGTTCTGCAGTCCCTTGAAGTCCTTGTGGCTGAGATGAATGCATTTGGGTTTAAATATCAGCAGCAAGCACCGGCATCCAAGCAGTGGAGGAAGACGGATCATGTTATCTTTGATCCAAAGGAAATCATCAGCAGATCGAGAAGCCAAGATACTAAGAATATTGTTGCCACACTACTTGGTCATGCTAGCAATGAAAATCTCATGGTTCTTCCCATCGTTGGAGTAGGGGGGCTAGGCAAGACCACCTTAGCGCAACTCATTTACAACGAACCTGAAGTTCAGAAGCATTTTGAGTTGTTGATTTGGGTTTGTGTCTCTGACAACTTCGATGTGGATTCCCTGGCTAACAGTATTGTTGAAGCAGCAACTCCAAACAGAAATACAGCCGAAGCAACTTCCAAGAAAAGACCACTGGATAGGCTTCAAGATGGACTAAGCGGGCATAGGTATCTCCTTGTATTGGATGACGTCTGGAACCGAGAGAGCGATAAGTGGGAAATGCTCAAGGCCCGTCTTACACATAGTGCCAAGGGTAGTGTAGTTCTGATAACTACTCGTGATGGAGGAGTTGCAAAAATAATGGGTTCAGTGAAACCCTATGATCTCGCAGGGCTGGAGGATGACTTCATCAAGGAAATTATCGAGACAAGAGCATTCAATATGCAGAAGGAAGAAGAAAGGCCAGCTGTGCTAGTGAAAATGGTTGGTGAGATCGTGAAGAGATGTCGTGGCTCTCCTTTGGCCGCAACAGCACTGGGTTCTGTACTGTATACAAAGACCAGCGAAGAAGAATGGAAAGCTATATCAAGCAGAAGCAATGTTTGCACCGAGGAGTCTGGAATTTTACCAATACTCAAGCTCAGCTACAATGACTTGTCAGCGCAGATGAAGCAGTGCTTTGCTTTCTGTGCTGTGTTTCCCAAGGATTATGAGATTGATGTGGACAAGCTGATCCAACTATGGATCGCACATGGCTTTATCCAGGACCAGAGAGAAGTTAGTCTCGAAACCATTGCCAAATGGATTTTCAGTGAGCTGACCTCAAGGTCATTCTTTGTGGATGTGAAGCAAGTTGAAGTTGAATGCTACGAAATTGGGTTCATCAGATGTGTTGATCGTTATTACAAACAAACATGTAAAATCCATGATCTTATGCATGATGTTGCACTTTCTACAATGGAAAAAGAATGTGCTCTTGCACCTGACAAACCACTTGCCTCTCAGGCTGAGTGGCTTCCAGATACAGCTCGCCACTTACTTTTGTCTTGTGAACAACCAGAAACTATATTGAATGAATCTCTGGTGAAAAGATCTCCGGCAATCCAGACACTTATGTGTGATATGTACATGGAAGGTCCATTGCGGCATTTATCAAAATACAGCTCTTTGAAGGCATTACGGCTCTTTATACGAAGCAGCTCATTCCCTTTGAAATCAAAGCATCTGCATCACCTAAGGTACCTTGATCTCTCAGAAAGTGATATCGAAGCACTTCCTGAAGATATAAGCATTCTACACAACCTGCAAACATTGAATATCTCTGGCTGCCAACGACTTCATCGGCTTCCAAGTCAAATGAGTTATATGACATCCCTTCGTCACCTCTACAATCATGGTTGTCCGAAGATAAGGAGCATGCCTAGTGACCTCCGAAAACTCATGTCACTGCAGACACTTACATGTTTTGCAGCAAGTCGTACTGGCTCTGGGTGCAGTGATGTTGGAGAGTTGCAGCATTTAAACCTTGGTGGACAGCTAGAGCTAAGGCGGCTAGAGAATGTCACAGAAGAAGATGCAAAAGCGGCAAATCTCGAAAAGAAGAAGGAACTCCGAGAACTGACATTAGGATGGACTGTTGGTAGTATGGACGATGCACGAGTGCTCGAGGTTCTAAAACCACATCATGAGTTGCAGGCTGTAAGGATAAATTTGTACGGAGGCACCGCCTTTCCAACATGGATGGGTATGTTGCAAAACATGGTTGAGATCCATCTTCGCTATTGTAAAAAAGTGCAATGGTTATTCAGTTGTGGTACGTCCTTCTCTTTTCCAAATCTGATGGTGTTTACACTAAAAGGTCTGGAATGTTTGAAGGGATTGTGGGAAATCACAAGCAAGGAACAGGGTGAAGAGATAATATTTCAGCAGCTTGAGAAGTTATGTACTGTTGAATGTGGAAAATTGACAGCGTTACCAGAAGCAACATTGCTTAGACAATCTTATGGTACAATGGCACCGTCAGCATTTCCAGCATTAAAGGTTCTCGAATTGATAAACTTGAGAAACTTTGAGAGATGGAATTCGGTCGTAGGATCTCAAGGAGAAGATATCATTTTTCCTCATCTTGAGAAGATATATGTTATAGGCTGTGAGAAGATGACAACATTACCAGGACAGCAAAAGGTTGAATCACCAAAGCTCCGTGTATTGGACATGGAGGGAAGTGAGGAAGAGATGTTCCGGTGGGTAGCTAGACATATGACTTCATTGACCAGTCTGAAACTCAAGAACCTTGAAGATACAGAAACAACCTCAGCAGCGGGGGCTGATCATAGTTTGACACAAGTGGTGGACACCATGGAAAAATGGAACCGTCATGATTTCCCTTTGGCAGATATGAAGTTAACTGGCCTTAAGTCGGGTGTAACAGAGCTATGTGCATGTTTTGTACAGCTTCAAGACTTGTGCATTCATGATTGTGCTGCACTTGTCCACTGGCCAGAGAAAGAGTTCCAAAGCTTGGTATTCTTGAGGGTTCTAAGGATATGGGGTTGCAAACAACTGGTTGGATACGCACAAGCTCCTGCAGCTGTGTCATCAACATCATTAGAATCCTCGAGCCATCTCCTGCCACGTCTCGAGTTCCTTGATATAGATGGTTGTGAAAGCATGGTAGAGTTGTTCAAACTCCCTGCATCCCTGAGGGGAATGGAAATTGTTAATTGCACTAAGCTCAAGTCCATATGCAGCAGGATGCTGCAGGAAAGACAATCATCATTATCGAATCTTCAAGGGGGATCACATGCATATTCGGAGGTGTCACCATCATCAGCTGTATCCAGGGCGGAGCATTTTCCCTTTCCACGTTTAAAATATATATACATAGAGAAGTGTGATAGCTTAACAGGGCTCCTCAGTCTGCCTCCGTCCCTTGAAACAATAATGGTTTCTAGGTGTGATCAGTTAAGATCAGTGGAATCTCACTCGGGAGAGTTCCCATCGTTGAAACGCCTTGACATCGTTGGATGCAAAACCCTGTCATCCCTACCGGATGGGCCACAAGCATACTCATCTCTCCAGAGGCTTGAGATTAGAAACTGTCCTGGTATAAAGAGGCTCCCTACATGCCTGCAAGAACGTCTAAGCAGCCTTGAGGAGAAAGATCTAGATGGCCATTATCAAGGTACGCAGGCATCAGTTTCGTTCTCGATTAATTTGTCACATTTCAGCAGTAACTAAGAGAGTGTATATAATCAAGTGGTTAGAAAATGGTAATAGCGCACACCAAAGATAGTGGTAATAGCATGACATTTCCAAAATTAGAGTAAATATTCCCTTTCTGTGCATGCTTTTCCAGTGTAAACCTTGATACTAGATCAATAATTACAAATTTTTTGTGGCATCATTTGTGAATAGAGCCCAGTCTTCTGAAGCCCAAGACATGGAGAAATGCCTTCCGCAAGGATTAGGGAGCTGTCAATATGCAGCACCGTCACCATGGGATCCACCACCAAACAGCAGCAGCAGATTTGATTCGATTATAAGGAAGGGGTCGATGATCACTAAATTCTGAGCTTTCTTCGTCTGGTGTTGATTGTGGGCGGCTCCTTTGCGGAACTGTTTCCGCACATACAAGCTGTCAAGTGCCAAGCTATACCATGGCTGTGATCTCTGCCTGTGGTTTGGAACACTTTTGTGTCACCCAGATACATGTCCTGTGGTGTTGATTGCGCGTGGCTCATTGTCAGAACTGGTTCCGCAGATACAGTCTAGACGGAACTGGTGCATATATATGCCAAGAATTCAGTCACACTCCACCAGGTTCATATGTAAAGTAGTAGCAAGTATTGTCTCTTGTGAGTTGGAACACTTGAGTGTGACTCAGATATCTAGATGTCTCTTCTAGCTTTGACCTTTACATATCTCCTACAGTGCATTTGCTGGAACACTCATGGTTGTGCAGCTGTATCTTAGACTCCTTGCAAGGTAGGTACGCACGCATCTGTGTCCTCCTCTATTAATTTATCACATTTTAAGCAGCAAATTCAGATCAGACATCCTTCCAGATATGCTCTACTACTTGAGCTGGATGAATTGCTCTAGCTAGCGATTACGTAGTTAAACTAAGAGGGTCTTCATTTCCTTTTTTTGGTGTAACAGCAAACATGTGTAACACACGAACACTTAATAGTAACTACCATTACACTAAAAGTTGTGTTTAATCAAGTAATTAGATAATGCTAACAGCACACTGAAGAATCAAACATAACGGCAACAGCATGACTGGGACTACAACCCGTTACCCATAATTGGAAGTAAATATTCCTTTTACATAAATTCTTTGCTCCATCAATGCATGCTTTTACAGTGTCAACTTTAATGCTACATGATCATTTACAAATTTACTGTGTGTGACATCAGTTGTGATCACTGATCAGGGCCTAGACTAATGAAGCCGAAGACATGGAAATATGTCACCCGCAGAGATTAGCGAGCTATCAGCATGCTAATGCAACACCATGACCAACTACCAGAGGCAGCAGTCAAGCAACATATTTGATCATATGCATGGGCCATCGCTGTATTTTGAGGCTTTGAGCTGTCTTCTGCTGGTGTTGATTGCCCACGGCTACAACGTGCCCCTTCCAGATATGCTATAGCCTATAGCGACGCTATAATGTCGAAATAGCGCGCTATTTTTTTTGTTGCACGCCACCACCAGCTGCCAATGACCCCGCACAGTGCCCACCACCAGTCAGCCCTCAAGGCAACGCCTTCAGGAAGGCCGCGGCATCAAGGACGCCGCCTCCGCCCACCGGAGTTAGGGTTTTCACCCGAGAGGCGGGGAAGGGGAGTGGAGTAGCAGACCTTGACCGACATCTCCAAGAAGAAGAAGCGGCGCCCGACCTAGGGGTTTCCCTCAATCAGGATCTCCTCCACCAGCTTCGCATGTAGTCAGGGACCCGGCAAGCCACAATGGCGCCGCCAGGAACCATCAGGAGAGAAGCACACCGGGCCAGGGCAGAGGATAGTGGCAAGATCATAGTCTGTTTAACTCACACAAGTGGTGGACATCAAAGGCAACACCAAGCCTGTTTTTTGCCCTTGCTCCAAGTACTCCAAGATTACATTTGTACGTGGAATACTCCGCGTGCCATAGCATACGTCAGTTTCCTTCTCCGTTAGTGTCACATAACATTTCAGTAAAAAGAAAAAATCAATCGTCCTTTCAGAGATTAGCGAGGTGCCAACTTGTAACAGTATCGCCGTGGGAAGCAGCGGCAGAACTTTTTGTTACTATACAGGAGTATTCTTGAACATATATAGAGAAACATGCATTAGACCCGGGAAAACGCACGTCTCCGCATGCATGCATGGAAGGAGCGGCGTTACTGCTTCGGCAGACGGGGTTGTGTCTGAGATACAAGATTTCATGGGATTGTAACAGAGAGTAATATTTAAAGATGCCCTCGTGCCACTTTGGTGAACTTTTCGATGGAAACATATTCATTTACTTCTCCGTTGCAACGCACGGACATTTGTGCTAGTAATAATAAAAAAAGAAGTGCACAATTTAGAAGGGCCAGCCAATTTTAAATTACAACCCCAATAAGGACCCAAGCCCGTTGTGCTGATGGATCATGGACTCGTCTTCTTTTTCTTTATCCGGAGTGGGTCACTCTACAGTACTACGTAGTTTTTCCATCCTATACCTTCCCCGACCCTCACCCCCTCACCCCTCACAAGAAAAGAAAAAAAAGGAACCTTCCCCATCCCCATCCCTTCCGCCGCCGGCGATTCGATTCTTGCTGCTGCCCCACGCCCCCTGCAGTCGAATCCAATCCCTCCCCCAGGCCATCAACTAGACGGAAAGAATCGAATCCCTCTTTACCCAATCGCCAAGGGAGGGAGGCAAAGCCACCATGAAGATGCGTATGCTGCTGCTGCGCCAACAAGCTTCTTTCTTCTTCCCCCCTCCTCTTCTTCCCTGGAGGACGGACGGATGCTGCGGCAAGAAGAAAAGAATCTCACTCCATCGCCCGGCCTTATCTCCAATCCTTTCTTAGTCTGCTCTCTGCTTGCTGGTGGATCTTTCCTAGATTGTGACTTGCAAATTATCTCTATGCTTCGGCAGCCTGGTCGTGTTGGAGGGCCAACACTGACTGGTGTTGAGGCTGAGGGCTCACGAGGCTGCGTTCACCGTCTTGGATTTCACCGCCACAGACCGTGGCGTCTGACACACCAGGTATGCTGCTCTGTTTCCCTCTCTTGTTATTTACCTCTTTAGATTCAGCTCAGGCGCAGCCATTAGCGTCGATTGACCGAATTGATCTTGCTTGCAGTGCAGCCACCATCAGTCACAACTCACAACCAATTGATCCATCCACACAAACATCCAGTAAATGGAGGCGACTGCGATCAGGCATTGGCAGATCTTTCATAGTTTGTGACTTGTAAATCATCTCTCTGATTCGGTGTTGAGGCTGAGGGCTCCGAGGCTGTCTTCACTCTCTTGGATTTCACTGCCACAGCCTTCATCTTGGTGGCGGCCGTGCCGTCGACACACCAGGTATGCTGCTCTGTTTCCTCCTCTGTTATTTACCTCTTCAGATTTAGCTCAAGCACAGACGTTTACACCCAGCATCATCGTTTTGCAGTACACGACCTATTGACCCACACAAACATTCACTAAATGGAGGTGACGGCCATCAGCATTGGCAAGTCCGTGTTGAGCGGGGCGCTCAACTATGCCCAGTCAGCTGTGGCTGAGGAGGTGGCTCTGCAGCTCGGTGTCCAGCGTGACCACTCCTTCATCTCGGACGAGCTCGAGATGATGCAGTCATTCCTGATGGCTGTTCACGACGAGAGAGACGACAATAGGGTGGTCAGGACTTGGGTGAAACAAGTCCGTGACATCTCCTACTCCGTCGAGGACTGCCTCCTGGATTTTGCTGTCCGTCTCGAGAAGCAATCCTGGTGGTGTCTCTCTCGCAAGGTGCTGGCCCGCCGTTATGTGGCGATGCAGATGAAGGAGCTCAGAGCCAAGGTGGAGGAGGTCAGCCAGAGGAACCAACGGTATCACCTCATCAAGGGCTCTAGCTCCAAACCCACCTCTGCTATTGGGCAACCTATCAACTCCAGTGCGACAATGTCTGCTGCCGAGGATGCAAGGCTGCGGCGGCAGAAAGCAAAATTGGATCTGGTCAAGTTGATCAATTGCAAGGGTGACACACTTCAAGTGATAGCGTTCTGGGGCACAAGTAGTAGTGATCTGGGGGAGACGTCCATCATCAAAAGTGCCTATGAAGATCATATGGTACACACGAATTTTGATTGTTGTGCTTGGATCACATTGATGTACCCTTTCAATCAGACAGATTTTATTCGAAGCATCATTAGGCAAATTTATGTTAATTCTCTTCAAGAAACAGGAGAAGAAGGAAAATCAGCTATTGGGGCCCAAGTTTTGAGGATGATGGCAACGATGAAAGAAGATAGTTTGGCTCATGAGTTCAAGAGATATTTGAATTTCAAGAGTTACCTAATTGTACTCAATGGCATACACACCATTGAAGAGTGGGATTGCATTAAAACATGTTTCCCAAACAACAAGAAAGGAAGTCGAATCATAGTATCCACTGAGAAAGTTGAAGTTGCAAGCTTATGCATAGGAGCAGAGGATGAAGCTCTGGTGCATAAGAAGTTATTTGTTGATCGATTTCTTTATGCTTTCTACAGTAAGGTAATTTTGATGTCTTGAAATTTGTCAAATTAATGCTCCTCTTGTTAAGTTTGTTTAGTGCCGCAACTAGTGGTTGACATAATCAACTAGCTTGGACTTGTGTTTTCCTGAAAGTTTTAGGTTAATAGCCATTCTACTTAGTTCAATTAAAAAAAATCTCTTTTTCATGGGAAAGAATTTGTAGGATTTATGTACATTTTACTTACGCTACTACTGAGATATATAGTAACCTTGATTTATCAAGGTCAATGTGCATAAATGACTCCATGTGGTATTTATACATCTCCCCCTCCACCCCCCATCATCTGTTTTCATTGCATGTCGTCTGCCTTAGCCTTAGATCCAATCTCGTACTCCATTGGTTTTCTAGCTCAGGTCCTCAACTCTCGTGTGGAGTTATTTGGCTTCCTATACTTATCTAGGGGCCACTGGTCAGTAACCAGCAATGAATTATATCCTCTCCATTTTTTACACCAATGAAAGGTTCCAACCACTTGAATTTTGGAAAGGTTCCAACCACTTGAACTCGTAACAGTGTTTCACACTACTGGAATTTCCCTCTTTGCCGAGTGTTAGGCTCTTTGCCGAGTGCATTATGACGGACACTCGACAATAGTATCTTTGCCGAGCGCTACACTCAGCAAAAAAATGAAATTCGGCAAACAGATACTTTGCCGAGTGTCATGGACAAAACGCTCGGTAAAACAACAACACTCGGCGAATAGGGCTTTGTCGAGTGCTACACTCGGTAAAAGGGGGTCTTTACCGAGTGTCACACTCGGCAAAAGGTGGTCTTCGCTATGTTGCATGGTTTTTGCTGTGGAGGTTGCATACGACCTCCGATGACGATGGTCCAAAAATAAAAGTTGTTCATTTTGATGAGACGGATAATTTTCATGTTGACAACTTTTTCATTTGAGGCCATATTAATTACACTTTTTGCCATGTAAATAATTTGGCCTCAAATGACTAAGGTGAGTATCATATTCATTGCATAGATTATAATGTGCCCGAATTAGACACATACGTGCATCTTGCCATTAAAACAATGTTACCAAATAGAGTTTCCCACATTTTTGTACGAAAAAATCATTTTTCATTTTCTAAGTGTAAAAAATGGGTATTTTTTGTGAAGCAAGTAAAATAAATAGGGTGCAAAATGGCACCACTTCAATTTTCACAGTAAGTAGACCATATTTTATGCACAATGCCCAAGTATTAAGGATTTTCTAGATTTCTAGCTACTTTCGCATATTTAAATGGCTTTATGTTGATTTCTCAAAAGTAATTCAAATTTGAACTGCAAGTGTATGATACCTCCGTCCTAAAATTTGGAAAAATATATTTTTAGGTACACAAGTAGTCATTATATGGGAGAACCTCTTAGAGTTTTGAGAGATTCAATCCCTTGCCATGAATAGCCATGCCGAACATTTTGACCCCGTTTTGGAGAAAATGAAAGAAAAAGAATACAAGTTCAAAAAATGCAATCCTTTCGCATGGAGTCCTTCTATGTGTACTAGTTGCAAGGAAAAATAAAAAACTTTGAATATGACAAATGTGAAAACAAATCTTCACAAAACGGGCTATCGTGTATGAACATTCTTGGCTTTCAAGTGGAATGAGCAAGTTGATGGCCATATTCATTACATAATTTATTATAATGTTCCAAAATGAGACACATACGTGCATCTTGCCATTACAAACAATGTTACCAAATAGAGTTTCCCACTTTTTTGTACAAAAAAACCATTTTTCACTTTCTAAGTGTAAAAAATGGGTATTTTCGTGAAGTAAGTAAAATAAATAGGGGGCGAAATAGCACAACTTCAATTTTCACAGTAAGCAGACCTTATTTCATGCACAATGCCCAAGTACCAATGATTTTCTATATTTCTAGCTACTTTCGCACATTTAAATGACTTTATGTTGATTTCTCGGAAGTAATTCAAATTTGAACCGCGAGTGTGTGATAGTTCTGTCCCAAAATCTAGGAAACAATATTTTTAGGTACACAAGTGATCATTATATGGGAGAACAACTTAGAGGTTTGAGAGATTCAATCGCTTGCCATGAATAGCCATGTCGACCATTTTGACCCCATTTTGAGAAAAAGGAAAGGAAAAGAATACAAGTTCAAAAAATGCAATCCTTTCGCATGGAGTCCTTCTATGTGTACTAGTTGCAAGGAAAAATAAAAAACTTTCATTATGATAAATGTGAAAAAAAAATCCTTCACAAAACGGGCTATCGTGTATGAACATTATTGGCTTTCAAGTCAAACGAGCAAGTTCATGGTCATATTCATTACATAATTTTTTATAATGTTCCAAAATGAGAAACATGGTTGCAGTTTAACATTACGAACAATGTTGCCAAATAAAGTTTTCAAGTTTGTTGTACAAAAAAACTATTTTTCATTTTCTAAGCGTAGAAAACCAGTATTTTTTGTTAAGCAAGTAAATAAAATAGGGTGCAAAATGGCACCATTTCAATTTTCACAGTAAGTAGACCTTATTTTATGCACAATGCCCAAGTTTCAAGGATTTCTCGATTTCTAGCTACTTTTGCACATTTAAATGACTTTATGTTGATTTCCCGAAAGTAATTCAAATTTGTACAGCAAGTGTGTCATAGCTTTGTCCTAAAATTTAGCAAAAAATATCTTTAGGTACACAAGTAGTCATTATATGGGAGAACCACTTGGAGTTTTGAGAAATTCAATCCTTTGCCTTGAATAATCATGCCGATCATTTTGACATTGTTTTGGAAAAATGAAAGAAAATGAATACAAGTTCAAAAAATGCAATCCTTTCACATGGAGTTCTTTTATGTGTACTATATTCAAGGGAAAATACCAAACTTGAATTTTAGGGACAAAATAATTTACAATATATAAAAGTAAGATGAAGAAGAAAGCACACAAAGAAGCACACATGCTTTGCTTCCTTCCTATTGGCTGAACACCCAAGCACATGGATCGGTGAGGTGGCAGGCTGGTGGCCAAGCACACCCACATCCACTTATCTCCCTTGTTTCTCTCCCTCTCTCGCTATCTGCCATGCTGGCCGTTGATTTTGTTGGAGATTCACCTTCATGCATGCATACTTTATTATTATTACTCAATTCATCTGTCGTATCCCATCAATGTGGTCATACCAACTAGTCACTCACAATAAAACAAGTTGTTGATGGTTGCATAATGTTTCATAATCTTTTTTGGGGTTAATAGTTTCATAATGTTTATCATGTTTGAAGACTTAAATTTCAAATCTTGTCAAAATATATTCAAGAATGTTTTTGTCTCAAAGGCCACGTCACCAGGAACATTATTGAATTTTTCCCATGGAATTAGCAAATTTCGATGAAACAAGTTTGAAGCCCAGTTATTTAGTTGTCAAAAAAATTTTAATTTCAGAAAACATATTCAATATTGGTCTTGTTTTAATGATCTTGCCGAAAAAACACATTTGTGTAAACAGAAAGTAAAACAAATTTTTATTTAAAAATATACTAGGCATCTATTTGTTTGAATGAAACTTAATGATTAGAGAATAACACATGTTAGGGGTAGAGAGAACACTATAAATGATGTCAGTGGGCCCATAGAAAAGAAAATAAAAAAATGTGCATGCATGCACGGGATGGTAGAAATTCCACTCCTTATCTCTCGTTCATTTCTCTCTTCTGTTGGTTGGGAAGAACCGAAGGAGTCGACATGGTCGAGATCTCCGACGAAATGCGTTGAGGAGGAGCTTTGTGGCGACCATGGCGAGGCGCTCAGGCACCCAAGGAGAAGGTGGCCATGGCAACTGCCGTTGCGCTCAGGCAGCACCTGCTGCTGGCCGGCGAGATGGCGGCCATGGCGACGGCCGTGAGCCTCCGGCCTGCTTCTCCCCTATGGCGACTCGGACGCGAGGTGGAGGCCATGGCGACGGCACCGAGCCTCCCGAAGTTTTTGGGAGCGAGATAGTGGCAACTGAGCCTCCCAGCCGGCAGCAAAGAGGCAAAGCAGTAGCGGCGGCTGGCAACATCCGCACGCAGCAGCAGCAGCAAGCAGGGCGCGCACGTAGAAGCTTGCATATCAGCATCGGCAGGGCGTCATAGTGAGGCGCAGTCCGGCGGCTTGAACGCGGTGGTGTGGTCTGGGCAGCGGCGGCAGCTGCGTTGCATCATTTTTTCTAATTCAGCTCAAAAGTTTTGCCGAGTGCATGCACTCGGTAATGCTTTGTCCGTTTGCCGAGTGCCTGTTGCGCCGTCTCCGTTCGTTGCCTGTCAAGTCACTTTATAATGCCGAGTATATACCCCTGTTTGACACTCGGTAAAGGATTTGCCGAGTGTCCGACAAATGGCTCTCGGCAAATATCTGTTTGCTGGAGAGGTGTATGCCGGGTGAGCTTTGCCGAGTGCAACTCTCGGCAAAGACTTTCGAGGGTTTCCGGCCCTTTGTCGAGTGTTCCTGGCACTCGGCGTACGTGACGATTCCAGTAGTGCAAGTAATCAATGATGGAAAATCCAAGTACCTATTTTACTTGTAAACTCTTTCATATCATAATATTTTGTTTGATATATTTACATGTTGAAGTATTGTGCCCAACATCATATCCAACAATTTCCCTACATGTATATATACTCCCAATATACTTTCTTTTCTTTTTTGTCCTACATAGGAAACTACATGATTTATTAGAGATTTTCATATCTTTTTAGAACAGAAGTATTATATGAAAAATTACAAAAAACTTAAAAGAGGACAAAATATTATCATGTGAAAAGGAAGGCAACACCTAATCATTAATCGTGTGCTTGTGTTTAGGTTTCTCAGGAGGGAAGCAATTCGGAGGAAAAAGGGTCCACCTCATATGTAACCCCTAGCGTTGTTAACAGCTCTGCACACAAGAATATCCTCACACGTATGGAGACAATGGCTACTCTAGAGGAATCTCGCCTCATCGGGAGAGGGAATGAAAAAGAGGAAATCATCAAACTAATCTCAAAAAAAGATCCCCAGCAATTTCATGTGTTCTCCTTGTGGGGAATGGGTGGTATTGGAAAAACAACACTAGTGAGTGACATCTATCAAAGCCAAGAGATTAGTAGCATGTTTGATAAGCGTGCTTGTGTCACAGTCATGCGCCCTTTCAACTCAGCAGCACTCCTTGAGAGCTTAATTATGCAATTCAGAGATAAGAATGAAGATACAAAAGATAAGAATGAAGATATAAAAGAGATAGATTTAAGGAGCTGTTTAGAAGGAAAGAGATATTTGCTTGTTCTTGATGATTTATGGTCTATAGGAGAGTGGGATGCTATAAAATAATACTTGCCAGAAACGGCAGCAAGCTGCATAATAGTCACCACAAGGGAAGAGAATATTGCCAAGCACTGCTCAAAGGATGGTATAAACATATACAAGCTGAACCATCTGGGCCCCGATGACGCATGCACCCTCTTCACCAGAAAGGTAAAAATGAAGTAGTGTCATGCTCAATTAGTTGTTGTGTTAATCCTCTCCTTCTTATTTCTGTTACTGCTTTAAACTTCACAAACAATATCTTTGTGAGTAGATATAACAGAATTATAAATTCAACTTGCTAGTCCTTTGTCCACTAGAAAATTCGAATTGCTATTTGGTAGAAATCTCGCGCAATAGCTAGAATGAGGTGGAGACATGATAATCTATGTAGTTATAGTTAGGTCCAACCAAATAATTTGTGGATTTTGTAGCTGTCAAAGTGAAGTAGGATATCCACTAGAAAACAAAGATTCAGCCTATTCTTACAAGATACAAAGGGGTGTGTATAGGCTTTTTTCCCTCGTTATTAAAGTTATTGCATGGCCACCTTTTTCTTGTGGATTTATTTTTTTAGCATTTTTATCCACCCAGATGTACTGCAACTAAACACATGCTTCAGTATTCATGGCAGAATATTCAATTTGCTCATAAGAATCTTTAGCCATTCACTGGCTTTGTCTTTGGTTCTTCCAGATTTGTGTATGATAAGTCAATGTGGATAAGGTTGTTAGCTACATGACCGGGTGCGCGGGTGTGTGTTGGGTCTGGCTATTTAAGCCATTGTAAGCTGCTTTGTTTCAGTGAGTCGAGTGCAGCATGAGTGCCAGGGAGAGAGATGTAGTCTCTGGGAGCGTATGTGCGCTCATCATACATGGCAGTGTCCGTGTATGTTTTCCAATTTGAGCTGAAAGAAAAAAAATGCCATGTGCACGGCGAGGTGTTCGTCGCCGAGGCGTATGTTGCCGCAAATACTCTTGTCTCGAGTTCGTCTCTTCCGTCCGGTGTTCGTGTCACCGGAGGGCTGCTCAGCATGTGTCGCCAGAGGGTTTGTCCCAACACACAGAACTCAGAACAGCAAAAAACAACGCAAAGAACTCACAGTCGGACCGCCGTTTTGAGCCAAAGCCTCACACTCGCCCCTCCTCCCTCAAGGCTAGAGCGACCGGCATCACCACTGCAGCACGCCCTGCTGAATGCGCCACAAGCTCACAACCAAGGGCCATTGCCTCGGTGCCCAATGCCCTGCCACACCCCTACCTGGTTTACCATATCCTAAAAGATCCAGATCCAGCACAGGAGTGTTAGCGTCTTAATCTTGTACTTAGTTTTATTTCCATTTCTTTGTAAGGTGGAGCATCAGTCAAATGTGTAGGCCATGCTTCTCCTCTGTAGCCTAGTTATCTTTCTCCTTCATTGAATAGCAGGTGAGGGAGAGGCATGGGTGAGATGTATACCTCCACAACTTGCTGCTGGAGGAGTTGCTACTATGAGAAAAATAGCAAAGGAAGGCAACCCAATTGAAAGGGGGTTGGAAATAGCCGGTGCTTGCGTGCTCTGTTCTTAGCCGTCCAGTGCCTGAAACCTGCTTGTTGTATTGTTTCTTCCACTGTGTCCACCAAAATCAAGTCGGCTGCTGTGTCCACCGGCAAAGGGAGGACGAGGGAGACTCGGTGTCCATCGTGAAGAACACAATGCGACAGCAGGTGGGCGAGAGGTGTAGAATGGAACCCTAAACCTAGTGGAGCGAGTCCGACCCGAGTCACCCACATTAAAATGGGGGCAACGCAGAGACCAAATTGTTTTCTAAGAAATCTAATAGTTCACACTTCATTGGGTGTTTTTGTTGTTATGGTGCTCTCCTTGAATTCCTCCACAATTATTCTGTTCACATGCATAAAAAAACTTCGTTGGATGAGTCATTAAGGTGTTAAGACTGAGGAACCATATTATTTTCTAATAGGAGCACCGTAAAAGAGCTGCTCATGTAGTAACCACATTCAGGTGTTATTATTATGACAAATATGCACCATTAACTAAGAGGCCCAATCATATCCAGTTCCTACTTTTGTAGCAATGTGAGGTAATTGATATCCAATGAAATCAGCAGCAAGAATACAATTAGCACCGAGGCAAGGTGTAGCTGTAGAAGTTAGAAGCATGATGGGAAATGAAATTGTTTTGATTTGCATTTTTGCGTGGAATGCAGGTAAGAATGAGCGAGACGTTAGGTTATTATACTATGGGCATGTTGCTAGGTGGGAGAAAAATCTTTTTATGAACAGAAATGAAGATAAAAAAATGATGTAGAAACTAATTATCCAACAAAAAGTAGCATTGTCTCACTTTAACATCTTTGTAGTACATATTCCCATATAAAAAAATGTGTTAGACAATGGTGCATATTTGCTTTATTTCTTGTTGTACTAAATGACTTGATTGATATGGATTTCAGGTATTTAAGGAGGCTGTAAGTTTGGATGAGCGACATCCAGAGTTGGTTGAACCAGCAAGACTGATATTGAAGAAGTGCAAAGGGCTTCCCCTTGCACTAGTCATCATAGGTGGCTTCTTAGCAAACCAACCAAAAACTGCTTTTGAATGGAAAAAAATGAATGAGCATATCAGTGCTGAGTTGGAGATGAATCGAGAACTTGAGACCATAAAAGCAATACTCATGAAAAGCTATGATGGTTTACCCTATTACCTCAAGGCTTGTTTCTTGTATCTGGCCATCTTTCCCGAAGACCAGCAGATTGCACGGAGACGCTTAGTGCGTCGTTGGATTGCAGAGGGTTACTCAAGTGAGATGCGTGGCAGGTCTGTAGCGGAAGTATTGGAGTCTTACTTCATGGAACTCATAAGCAGGAGCATGATCCTGCCATCTCAACAGTCAATTCATAGTAGGAAAGGAATTGACTCCTGCCATGTCCATGATCTCATTCGTGAAATTGCCATCTCAAAGTCTATGGAGGAAAATCTGGTTTTCACATTGGAGGAAGGGTGCAGTTTAAATAACCAAGGCACAGTGCGTCATCTTGCTATAAGCAGTAATTGGAATGGGGATCAGTGTGAGTTAGAGAATATAGTAGACTTGTCCCGTGTACGCTCACTGACAGTGTTTGGAAATTGGAGGCCATTTTACATTTCTGATAAGATGAGGTTGCTACGAGTGCTGGATTTGGAAGGCAAGTGGGATCTAGTTGATCATCACCTTCAGCACATTGGCAAGCTTGTACATCTTAGATATGTTTCGCTAAGGGGACAAGCTTCCATATTTCACCTGCCAAATTCGCTGGGGAACCTGAGGCAGCTCCACACATTAGATATTTCAGGTACAAGCATAATAAAACTACCAAGTTCCATCATCAATCTTGAGAAGATGGAACACATTCTTGCTAGTGGCACAACAAATGCAATGAGCCATACAAATGCAAATAATCAGTCGCTGCTGGATTTCACTTTAGATTCAGTGTCATGTTGTGTGGCATGTTGTGCACCTAGGATTGTAAAAAAAGATCTCTATCTTGATGATGGTGCACAACTTAACAGGCGTGATATATGCACTGTGTTCTGCTGCAACATATTACCTTATTATGTGGCAGGACGAAATCCAGGTGGTGTTGAAGTGCCAAGGGGAATCTGGAAACTGAAGGCCCTGCACACACTGCATACTGTGGATGTCTCAATGAGGAAGGATGTTACACAAGATATAAAAAAGCTCACCCGGTTGCGCAAGTTAGGAGTGATAGGCATCAACAAGAGAAACAGTCAGGAGTTGTGTCCAGCAATTGCATGTCTCAGCAGCCTGGAGTCCTTGTCACTGCAGTCATACGAAGCGACAGGTTTATCCGGCTGCTTGGATGGGCTGTCCTCACCTCCAGAAAACCTGCAGAGCCTCAAGTTGTTAGGCAACCTGGTTAAACTGCCGGAGTGGATCCAGGGCCTCAAAAATCTCGTGAAGCTGAAGCTAAAGCAGTCGAGGATATCGGAGCATGATGCGGCCATACAAGTCCTTGGGAACCTACCAAAACTGGCCACCCTACATCTATTGGTTGACTCGTTTGCTGGTGAAGAGGTCCGTTTCAGTTTCCGTCGGGAGGCATTCCTGAGCCTGAAGGTGCTGCAGCTGGATCGGATAAAAAACCTCAAGTCGGTGGGATTTGAAGAAGGAGCAGCCCCTAAGCTTGAGTTGCTACAGTATACTGGTTGGATCGGTACCAATGTTGCTGGGTTGTTTAGTGGGTTAGCATATCTCCCAAATCTCAAGGAATTTATGCTGTCTAGGAGGCACTGGGAGAAGACTGAGCGCATGGAACACTTGCGAGGCCAGCTGGCAGAGAATCAAAACGGGCCCGTTTTGAAGAGCTTGTAGCTAGCTGTACCCAACTCCCCTTGTTTCTTGTATCTTAATGTTCAAGTATTATTACGTCCCTCCATTATATTCCTAGTACACTAGTATCTTATTATACCACCTACAAAGGGTGATTTTATATTACAAACCTTTGCTCTGCATTACAAACCTTTGAAGGCTCTCAAGGAGGCCACTGTCGTGTTCCTCGGGGCTAATCTGAGCGTGATTGGAGATAAGCTGGTTGACGCATATTTGCATATGCGGTCCGCCAAGGACTTGTGGGAGGCACTCGAATCTAAGTTCGGGGCTGCCGATGCAGGGAGCGAGATGTATATTATAGAGCAGTTCCACGATTACAAGATGGTTGAAAACCGTCCTGTATTGGAGCAGGCTCATGAGATAATATGCATTGTTAAGGAGCTTGAGCTTCTTAAGAGTTACCGGGCAAGTTTGTTGCGGGATGCATAATCGCTAAGCTCCCCAATTCCTGGAGGAACTTTGCCACCACTCTGAAACATCAGAGGCGTGAATTCTCCGTGGAGGATGTCATTGGCCATCTGAGTGTTGAGCAGAATTCAAGGGCAAAGGACTCGCACGGAAAAAGGGTCGAAGGGACTTCTGTGGCCAATATGGTACATCAAAAGAACTCCAATTCCCACAAGCCCAAGGGAAAGAATGGTGTCCAACAGAATGCCGACTTTAAGAAGAAGGGTAAGAAGACCTTCAAGAAGAACAAGAAGGATGAGGGCTGCTTTACTTGTGGTTCGGTTGAACATTGGGCCAACAAGTTCCCAAACAAGTACAAGAAGCAAGGACAGGACTCCAAGTCTGTCAATATGATTGTGAGCAACAATGAGAGTGGTGCATCTGGGTACGGTAATTTATTTGCTGTATTTTCAGTTTGGTCGTCCAGTGATTGGTGGGTCGACACAGGTGCAGGTGTTCATGTGTGTGCTCACATTTCATTATTTTCTTCTTACCAGGCCACAGGTCACGGGTCTGTACTGATGGGGAATGGCGCGAGTGCTTCTGTTCTTGGTGTTGGCACGGTCGATCTGAAGTTTACTTCGGGAAAGATCGTGGAGCTGAAGAACATGCAGCATGTCCTCGCCATCAAGAAGAACCTCGTTAGTGGCTCCCTTCTATGTAGAGAAGGGTTTAAGTTGGTATTCGAGTCTAATAAATTAGTTGTTACGAAATATGGACTATTTGTTGGAAAGGGTTATGAATGCGGAGGCATGTTCCGCCTTTCTCTTGCAGATCTATGTAACAAAGTCGTGAACAATATTCATTTGAGTGTTAATGAATCTGAAGTTTGGCATTCACGTCTTTGTCACATTAGTTTTGGTGTTATGACGCGGCTAGCAAAATTAAATTTAATCCCGAGTTTCACTTTAGCCAAAGGTTCTAAGTGCCATTCGTGTGTCCAATCTAAGCAACCTCGCAAGCCTCACAAGGCAGCAGAGGAGAGACACTTGGCGCCACTTGAACTCATACATTCTGATCTTTGTGAGATGAATGGTGTGTTGACTAAAGGTGGAAAGAAATATTTCATGACTTTGATAGATGATTCCAGTAGATATTGCTATGTGTATCTGTTAAATACCAAAGATGAGGCTCTACACTACTTTAAAATCTATAAGGCAGAAGTTGAGAATCAACTCGAAAAGAAAATTAAACGAGTCCGGTCAGATCGTGGTGGAGAGTACTTCTCGAAAGAGTTTGATGCCTTTTGTGCGGAACACGGTATTATTCACGAGAGGACGCCTCCCTACTCACCCCAGTCAAACGGGTTGCCGAGCGGAAAAACCGTACTCTAAGTGATTTGGTTAACGCCGTGTTAGATACGTCGGGTTTATCCAAGGCATGGTGGGGGGAGGCTATAATGACATCATGTCATGTCCTGAATAAAGTTCCGACAAAGGATAACGAGATCACTCCTTATGAGAAGTGGACCAAGAGAAGGACAACACTCTCGTACTTACGAACTTGGGGCTGCTTGGCTAAAGTAAATGTGTCGATCCCCAAAAAGCGTAAGCTTGGACCAAAGACTGTGGACTGTGTTAATTTGGGCTATGCTATGAATAGTGTTGGCTATAGATTTCTAGTAGTGAAATCTGAGGTACATGACATGAAGGTCGGTACAATTATGGAGTCTAAGGATGCTACGTTCTTTGAGGACATTTTCCCCATGAGAGATGTACAAAGCACTTCTAGACAGGAATCTGAGGAGACTCCTGAACCTGCCATTCCGATGGAATATTATAAAGAAACACATCATGAAAATCCCGAGGAGGATAATGAGGTAATCCTTGGTAGGGGCCAGAGACAAAGGACTGTAAAGACCTTTGGTGATGATTTCTTCATATACCTCGTGGAGGATAGTCCCACTTCTATTTCAGAAGCGTATGCATCTCCAGAAGCTGACTACTGGAAGGATGCGGTCCGTAGCGAGATGGATTCCATCATGGCTAACGGGACTTGGGAGCTTACTGAACGTCCTTATGGTTGCAAACCATTGGGATGCAAGTGGGTGTTCAAGAAGAAGCTTAGGCCCGATGGTACGATAGAAAAGTACAAGGCTAGGCTTGTGGCCAAGGGCTACACCCAGAAAGAAGAAGAAGATTTCTTCGACACTTATTCACCTGTGGCCAGACTGACCACCATTCGAGTATTACTCTCGTTGGCGGCCTCGCATGGTCTTCTCATTCATCAGATGGATGTTAAGACGGCTTTCCTGAACGGAGAGCTAAAGGAGGAAATCTATATGCAACAGCCTGATGGCTTTGTGATAGATGGTCAGGAAGGAAAGGTGTGTAAGTTGGTGAAATCTTTATATGGCCTGAGACAAGCGCCTAAGCAATGGCATAACAAGTTTAATGAAACGTTGACATCTGTTGGCTTTGTTGTTAATGAGGCCGACAAATGTGTATACTATCGCTATGGTGGGGGCGAAGGAGTTATAATGTGTTTGTATGTTGATGATGTACTGATATTTGGAACTAATCTCAAGTTGATCGAGGAGGTTAAGTCTTTCCTATCTCAGAACTTTGAGATGAAGGACCTTGGAGTGGCTGATGTTATCTTGAACATAAAGCTATTGAGAGATGATGAGGGTGGGATTACACTTCTGCAATCCCATTATGTTGAGAAGGTGTTGAGTCGCTTTGGATATTCGGACTACAAACAATCTCAAACACCATATGATCCTACTATGTTGGTCCGAAAGTTTGAAGGCACAGCTAAGGATCAACTGAGATACTCTCAAATCATTGGTTCACTCATGTACCTAGCAAGTGCAACGAGGCCTGACATCGCGTTTTCTGTGAGCAAACTGAGCCGGTTTGTTTCCAATCGGGGTGATGTACATTGGCATGCTATTGAGAGAGTTATGCGCTATCTGAAAGGCACTATGAACTATGGACTTCACTATATCGGATACCCGTCGGTACTTGAAGGGTATAGCGATGCGAATTGGATCTCTGATGCTGATGAGAGGAAGGCCACAACAGGGTATATGTTTACTCTTGGAGGTGGTGCTGTTTCCTGGAAGTCTTGCAAGCAAACGATCTTAAAAAGATCGACAATGGAAGCAGAACTAACAACATTAGACACATCGGGTGGCGAAGCAGAATGGCTTCGAGATCTGTTGATGGACTTGCCAGTGGTTGAGAAGCCGGTTCCGGCCATCCTTATGAACTGCGACAATCAAACAGTTATTGTCAAAGTGAAGAGTTCAAAGGACAACATGAAGTCCAACAAACACATAAGAATGAGATTGAAAGCTGTCAGAAAATTGAGAAACTCCGGAGTGATAGCGTTGGTTTATATCCAAACGGCTAAGAATCTGGCAAATCCCTTTACTAAAGGGCTATCACGTGTTGTGATATATAGCACATCAAGGGAGATGGGTATGAGACCCACATGAGTTGCCATGGTAGTAACCCAACCTATGTGATCAGAGATCCCGTGAAGTAGGACCTGGGGAAACGAGCCAATGGTGAACTGAGGAGAGTAACCTTACTAACCCACTCCATTGGAGATGCAATACTATCGGAAACTGTATGGAAGGATGACTACTGTATTAATGTGTTCCAAGGCTTATATGTATAAGCAAGATGCTATCCTACAGAGCGATCTTTGGAGGAACACACCTATATGAGCCCGACTGCTGGTCACAGTCTATGAGATTGGGGTGATCTCTAGCAAGCTCATGAACAGGCCAGGAGTGTGACTAATATGCTCCACCCAAGGGGTCGGCCTTCGGCAGCCTCGTATCAGTGAGACTTGTGGTGAAACTTCTTGACGCCAAACTGGCAATTCAAGGCATGGTCCATTGTTCATTTGTGAAGGAGTGTAACTACTTAGTCTAGGTGGAGCTCAACCTTAATCGGTCTCCACTGAGATGCTGGTATATCAAAACAGCGTTTGGAACAAAGGACAAAGTGGGCCCCTAAGATCTGGTGGGGGATTGTTGAAATATGAGATGGGCCTAGAGCCCATATGACAATTTCAGATTTAATCTCTAAGGGCCCATGTAGGTGGCATGACAAGGTGGTGGGAAGTTTAGTCCCACCATGCTAGTGGAAGGAGAGTTGGAGTGGTTTATAAGGGATTCTCTCCCTCATGCTATTGAAGCTTGAGAAGAAAAGAAGCCCTCGCGCACTCCTCCTCCTCCGCTCGCCTCGCCACGCCATGCCTCGTCACGACGCGCCGCGGGTTGCGGGATTGAGCCGAGCCGCCGGTCAAGAATGGAGAGTCTTTGACAGGTAGGGCCACGATCTGAGACGTCGGATCATGGGCTACCGACTTGGACGTGGGTTCAGCCCACGTCTCTCCACGCGCAGCCGCACATATATATGTGGGGCGATGCCAGCCCTAGCCGCCGCGAAACAGAACGCATCTACGCCTCCACGCCCACGTCGTTCCTCTGTTGCTGCTGCTGCCGACGACTCCATTCCGTTCACCGTGTACACAGTTGACGGGAGAGCAAGCCTCCGAAACCCCGCCTCTCCGGATCCTGTACAGGAGAGGGGTGATACGTCTCCAACGTATCTATAATTTTTGATTGTTCCATGCTATTATATTACCTGTTTTGGATGCTTATGGGCTTTATTCTACATATTTATATCATTTTTTGGGACTAACCTACTAACCGGAGGCCCAACCCATATTGCTGTTTTTTTGCCTATTTCAGTATTTCGAAGAAAAGGAATATCAAACGGAGTCCAAACGGAATGAAACCTTCGGGGGCGTTATTTTTGGAACAAATCTGATCCGGAGAGCTTGGGGTGCAAGTCAAGAAAGCTCCGAGGGCCCCACAAGATAGGAGGGCGCCCCCCCTGTAGGGCACGCCCCCTGTCTCGTGGGCCCCTCGGGCGTCCACCGACGTACTTCTTCCTCCTATATATACCTATGGACTCCGAAAACATCCAGGGGCAACACGAAACACAATTTCCACCACCGTAACCTTCTGTATCCGCAAGATCCCATCTTGGAGCCTTCGCCGGCACTTTGCCGGAGGGGGAATCGACCATGGAGGGCCTCTACATCAACATCCTTGCCCCTCCTATGAGTTGTGAGTAGTTTACCACAGACCTACGGGTCCATAGTTATTAGCTAGATGGCTTCTTCTCTCTTTTTGGATCTCAATACAATGTTCTCCCCCTCTCTTGTGGAGATCTATTCGATGTAATCTCTTTTTGCGGTGTGTTTGTCAAGATCCAATGAATTGTGAATTTATGATCAGATTTATCTATGGTTATTAATTGAATCTTCTCTGAATTCTTTTATGTATGATTGAGTTATCTTTGCACGTCTCTTCGAATTATCGGTTTGATTTGGCCTACTAGATTGATCTTTCTTGCCATGGGAGAAGTGCTTAGCTTTGGGTTCACTCTTGTGGTGTTCTTACCCAGTGACAGAAAGGGTTGCAAGACACGTATTGTATTATTGCCATCGAGGATAACAAGATGGGGTTTATATCATATTGCATGAGTTTATCCCTCTACATCATATCATCTTGCTTAATGCGTTACTCCGTTCTTATGAACTTAATACTCTAGATGCATGCTGGATAGCGGTCGATGTGTGGAGTAATAGTAGTAGATGCAGGAAGGAGTCGGTCTACTTGTTTTGCATGTGATGCCTATATACATGATCATGCCTAGATAACGTCATAATTATTCGCTTTTCTATCAATTGCTTGACAGTAATTTGTTCACCCACCGTAATATGTATGCTCTCGAGAGAAGCCTCTAGTGAAACCTATGGCCCCGGGTCTATCTCTTATCATATTTGCTTTCAATCTACTTTTATTTGCATCTTTACTTTCTTGCATCTATATCATAAAATACCAAAAATATATCTATCTTATCATACTATCTTTATTAGATCTCACTTTCGCAAGTGGCCTGAAGGGATTGACAACCCCTTTATTGCGTTGGTTGTGAGTTCTCAGTTTGTTTGTGTAGGTGCGTGGGACTTTTGAGGAGCCTCCTACTGGATTGATACCTTGGTTCTCAAAACTGAGGGAAATACTTACGCTACACTTGCTGCATCACCCTCTCCTCTTTGGGAAAAACCAAAGCTAGCTCAAGATGTAGCAAGAAGGATTTCTGGCGCCATTGCCGGGGAGGTCTTTGCTCAAGTCAAGACATACCAAGTACCATCACAAACCCATCTCCCTCGCATTTACATAATTTGCCATTTGCCTCTCGTTTTCCTCTCCCCCACTTCACCCTTGCCGTTTTATTCGCCCTCTCTTTCCCGTTCTCCTCTCCGCCTTTTTTTTGCCTTCCCATTGCCATGGCCGAGTCAAAAAGTACTAAGGGTTTTCTCCCGAGCTCTAGTGCCTTGGACAACCCATCTATCCTCTCTAAGCTCATGAACAATGACACTATAAGACCCACCGGGGTCTCCAATGAGAGCTTGAATAATTTTGATGAGGATGACTCTGGAATTTTTCGTTATTTACTTGATGAGTCTTCAAAAGATGCTTGGGATAGATTATTAAGAATTCGGGCTAGCTATGTGCCATATTATCAAATTGAAGATTACTTAAAGAGTTTTTATGTGGGCTTGCCTGCTTCTTTTAAACAAGTTTTAGATTCTATTTTTGAAGGAAGTTTTCTTGAAAGGGATGCTATAGATACTTATGAAAATATGAAAACCATATTTGGGCACCCTTTGAATGATAAGGTTGAATCAACTACTCTCTTGTGCTTTTATCAAAATGAAATTATTAAAGAGATGAAGTCTAGTTTGGAGGCAAACTTCCGTAACGTGCTTAATCTTACTTCTTCCATTAATGGCCATGTGCTTACTTTGAATATAAGGATGATTGCCATAGAAACAAGATCCTCCTCATCAAGTGCCAAAGATGGCACTCGTTAGATCTATCCTTTTTTTTATGCCTAGCTAGGGGCGTTAAACGATAGCACTAGTTGGGAGGCAACCCAATCTTCTTTATGTTCTTTGTTTTCGTTCCTGTTTAGTGTTAAGTTTTGTTTCTACTTTATGTTTAGATGTGTTTTTATCTTTAGTTTAGTGTTTGTGCCAAGTAGAACCTATAGGATAAACTATGATGATGGTTGATTTGATTCTGCTGAAAAACAGAAACTTTGCACTCACGAGAAAGAATTCAATAAATCACAGAAAAGAGATTTTGCGTAGATTCTTTTAGCTGCTGATGAATAAACAAATTGTAAAGTACTTCCTATTTTGGTACGAGTTTTAGAGTTCCAGAAGTTTGCGTTAGTTACAGATTTCTACATACTGTTCTGTTTTTGACAGATTCTGTTTTTCGTGTGTTGTTTGCTTATTTCAATGCATCTATGGCTAATAAATTAGTTTATAAACCATAAGGAAGTTGGAATACATTAGGTTTAACACCAAAATAAATAAATAATGAGTTCATTGCAGTACCTTATGTGGTGGTTTTGTTTTCTTTCACTAACGGAGCTTATAAGATTTCCTGTTGAGTTTTGTGTTGTGAAGTTTACAAGTTTTGGGTAAAGCTTTTATGGACTACGGAATAAAGAGTGGCGAGAGCCTAAGCTTGGGCATGCTTATGGCACCCCAAGATATTCAAGAATAGCCAAAAGCCTAAGCTTGGGGATGCCCCGGGAAGACATCCCCTCTTTCGTCTTCGTTCATTGGTAACTTTACTTGGAGCTATATTTTTATTCGCTACATGATATGTGTTTTGCTTGGAGCATCGTGTATTATATTGGTCTTTGATTGTTAGTTTACCACAATCATCCTTGCTGTAACACACCTTTTTGGAGAAGCCTATTTGATTAGAATTTGCTAGAATACTCTATGTGCTTCACTTATATCTTTTAAGCTTGATAGTTTTTGCTCTGGTGCTTCACTTATATCTTTTAGAGCATGGTGGTGGAATAATTTTATAGAAATTACTAGTCTCTCATGCTTCACTTATATTATTTTGAGAGTCTCTTAGAACAGCATGGTATTTGCTATTGTCCCAAAGTTGGTCCTAGAATGATGAGCATCCAAGTTTGGTATAATAAAAACTATCATAGAAAGTGAATTGGATGCTATGATCAATTTGATGCTTGATAATTGTTTTGAGATATGGAGGTAGTAATATTAAAGGCATGCTAGTTGGGTGATTATGGATTAAAGAATGCTTGTGTTGAACTTTGTGATTCCCGTAGCATGCACGTATGGTGAACCGCTTTGTGATGAAGTTGGAGCACAATTTTATTTATTGATTGTCTTCCTTATGAGTGGCAGTCGGGGACGAGCGATGGTCTTTTCCTACTAATCTATCCCCCTAGGTGCATGTGTGTAGTGCTTTGGTTTTCGATGACTTCTAAATTTTTACAACAAGTATATGAGTTCTTTTATTAATGTATAGTCCATGGATTATACTCACTCCTTTCACCCCTCCATTATTGTTAGCCTTTCTTGTTGGGGAACGTAGCAGAAATTCAAAAATTTTCCTACGTAACACCAAGATCTATCTATGGAGAGACCAGCAACGAGTAGAAAGGAGAGTGCGTCTACATACCCTTGTAGATCGCTAAGCGAAGCGTTCAAGTGAACGGGTTGATGGAGTCGTACTCGTCGTGATTCAAATCACCGATGATCAAGTGCCGAACGCACGGCACCTCCGCGTTCAACACACGTACAGCCCGGTGACGTCTCCCACGCCTTGATCCAGCAAGGAGAGAGGGAGAGGTTGAGGAAGACTCCATCCAACAGCAGCACAACGGCGTGGTGGTGGTGGAGGAGCGTGGCAATCCCGCAGGGCTTCGCCAAGCACCATGGGAGAAGAGGAGGAGGGAGAGGGGCAGGGCTGCACCAACGAGAGATCAAATCGTGTGTTATGGGCAGCCCTATGCCTCACTATTTATAGGGGGAGAGGGGGGTTGCGCCCCCCTTTAGGGTTTCCCACCCCCAAGGGGTGCGGCCAGCCCTAGATGGCAAAGGGGGCGGCGGCCAGGAGGGGGAGAGGGGGAGGCGCCCACTAGGTGGGCCTTAAGGCCCATCTGGACTAGGGTTTGCCCCTTCCACTCTCCCTTGCGCCTTGGCCCTTGTGGGGGGCGCACCAGCCCACCTAGGGGCTGGTCCCCTCCCACACATGGCCCACGCAGCCTTCTGGGGCAGGTGGCCCACTTGGTGGACCCCGGGACCCTCCCGGTGGTCCCGGTACAATACCGATATCGCCCGAAACCTTTCCGGTGACCAAAACAGGACTTCCCATATATAAATCTTTACCTCCGGACCATTCCGGAACTCCTCGTGACGTCCGGGATCTCATCCGAGACTCCGAACAACATTCGGTAACCACATACAAGCTTCCTTTATAACCCTAGCGTCATCGAACCTTAAGTGTGTAGACCCTACGGGTTCGGGAGACATGCAGACATGACCGAGACGTTCTCCGGTCAATAACCAACAGCGGGATCTGGATACCCATGTTAGCTCCCACATGTTCCACGATGATCTCATCGGATGAACCACGATGTCAAGGACTCAATCGATCCCATATACAATTCCCTTTGTCTAGCGGTATTTTACTTGCCCGAGATTCGATCGTCGGTATCCAATACCTTGTTCAATCTCGTTACCGGCAAGTCACTTTACTCGTTCCGTAACACATCATCCCGTGATCAACTCCTTGGTCACATTGCGCATATGATGATGTCCTACCGAGTGGGTCCAGAGATACCTCTCCGTTTACACGGAGTGACAAATCCCAGTCTCGATCCGTATAAAACAATAGATACTTTCGGAGATACCTGTAGCGCACCTTTATAGTCACCCAGTTACGTTGTGACGTTTGATACACTCAAAGCACTCCTACGGTATCCAGGAGTTACACGATCTCATGGTCAAAGGAAGAGATACTTGACACTGGCAAAGCTCTAGCAAACGAACTACACGATCTTTGTGCTATGCTTAGGATTGGGTCTTGTCCATCACATCATTCTCCTAATGATGTAATCCCGTTATCAACGACATCCAATGTCCATAGCCAGGAAACCATGACTATCTGTTGATCACAACGAGCTAGTCAACTAGAGGCTCACTAGGGACATATTGTGGTCTATGTATTCACACGTGTATTACGATTTCCGGATAATACAGTTATAGCATGAATAAAAGACAATTATCATGAACAAGGAAAT
Organism: Triticum aestivum; assembly: GCF_018294505.1. Lineage (NCBI taxonomy): Eukaryota > Viridiplantae > Streptophyta > Magnoliopsida > Poales > Poaceae > Triticum > Triticum aestivum. Next base: position 834,512,634 of record NC_057801.1, on the reverse strand, counting down.
ATAATAATAATACTTTTATTATTGCCTCTAGGGCATATTTCCAACAGTCTCCCACTTGCACTAGAGTCAATAATCTGGTTCACATCGCCATGTGATTAACACTCACAGGTCACATCGCCATGTGACTAATACCCAAGAGTTTACTAGAGTCAGTAGTCTAGTTCACATCACTATGTGATTAACACTCAATGAGTTTTATGTTTGATCATGTTGCTTGTGAGAGAGGTTTTAGTCAACGGGTCTGAACCTTTCAGATCCGTGTGTGCTTTACAAATCTCTATGTCATCTCCTAGATGCAGCTACCACGCTCTATTTGGAGCTATTCCAAATAACTGTTCTACTTTGAGCTATTCTAAATTATTGCTCCATTATATGTATCCGGTCTCTCTACTCAGATCTATCCGGATAGGTGTTAAGCTTGCATCGACGTAACCTTTACGACGAACTCTTTTACCACCTCCATAATCGAGAAAATTCCTTAGTCCACTAGTTACTATGGATAACTTTGACCGCTGTCCTATGATCCATTCATGGATCACTCTTGTACCCCTTGACTGACTCATGGCAAGGCACACTTCAGGTGCGGTACACAGCATAGCATACTGAAGAGCCTACGTCTTAAGCATAGGGGACGACCTTCGTCCTTTCTCTCTATTCTGCCGTGGTCGAGCTTTAAGTCTTAACTTCGTACCTTACAACTCAGGCAAGAACTCTTTCTTTGACTGGTCCATCTTGAACACCTTCAAGATCATGTCAAGGTATGTGCTCATTTGAAAGTATTATTAAGTATTTTGATCTATCCTTATAGATCTTGATGCTCAATGTTCAAGTAGCTTAATCCAGGTTTTCCATTGAAAAACACCTTTCAAATAACCCTATATGCTTTCTAGAAATTCTACATCATTTCTGATCATCAATATGTCAACAACATATACTCATCAGAAATTCTATAGTGCTCCCACTCACTTCTTTGGAAATACAAGTTTCTTATAAACTTTGTATAAATCCAAAATCTTTGATCATCTCATCAAAGCGTACATTCCAACTCCGAGATGCTCACTCCAGTCCTTAGAAGGATCGCTGGAGCTAGCATACCTTTTAGCATCCTCAGGATTGACAAAACTTTTCTGATTGTATTGCATACAACCTTTCCTTACGAAAACTAGTAAGGAAACTTGTCTTGACATCCATCTGCCAGATTTCATAAATGAAGCTAATGCTAACATGATTCCGACGGACTTAAGCATCGCTACGGATGAGAAAATCTCATCGTAGTCAACTCCTTGAACTTGTCGGAAAACACTTCGCCACAAGTCGAGCTTCATAGATGGTGACATTACCATCCACGTCCGTCTTCTTCTTAAAAGATCCATTTATCTCAATGGATTGCCGATCATCGGGCAAGTCCATCAAAGTCCATGCTTTGTTCTGATATATGGATACTATCTCGGATTTCATGGCTTCTAACCATTTGTCGGAATCCGGGCTCACCATCGCTTCTCCATAGCTCATAGGTTCATTGTTGTCTAGCAACATGACCTTCAAGACAGGATCACCTTACCACTCCGAAGTAGTACGTGTCCTTGTCGTCCTACGAGGTTTGGTAGTGACTTGATCCAAAGTTTCATGATCAATATCATAAGCTTTCACTTCAATTGGTGTAGGTGCCACAGGAACAACTTCCTGTGCCCTGTCACACACTAGTTGAAGAGACGGTTCAATAACCTCATCAAGTCTCCACCATCCTCCCACTCAACTCTTTCGAGAGAAACCTTTCCTCGAGAAAGGACCCGATTCAAGAAACAATCCATATTGCTTTCGGATCTGAATTAGGAGGTATACCCAACTGTTTTGGGTTTCCTATGAAGATGCATTTTATCCTCTTTGGGTTCGAGCTTAATCCTGAAACTTTTTCACATAAGCGTTGCAGCCCCAAACCTTTAAGAAACGACAACTTAGGTTTCTCTAAACCATAATTCATACGGTGTCATCTCATCGGAATTACGTGGTGCCCTATTTAAAGTGAATGTGGTTGTCTCTAATGCCTAACCCATGAACGATAGTGGTAATTCGATAAGAGACATCATGGTACGCATCATATCCAATAGGGTGCAACTATGATGTTCGGACACACCATCACATTATGGTGTTCCAGGTGGTATTAATTGCGAAACAATTTCCACAATGTCTTAATTGTGTGCCAAAACTCGTAACTCAGATATTCATCTCTATGATCATATCATAGACATTTTATCCTCTTGTCACAATGATCTGCTACTTCACTCTGAAATTACTTGAACCATTCAATAATTCAGACTTGTGTTTCATCAAGTAAATATACTCAACATTTACTCGAATCATCTGTGAAGTAAGAACATAATGATATTCACTGCATGCCTCAGCACTCATTCGACTGCACACATCAAAATGTGTTACTTCCAACAAGTTGCTATCTTGTTCCATCTTACTGAAAATGAGGCTTTTCAGTCATCTTGCCCATGTGGTATGATTTGCATATCTCAAGTGATTCAAAATCAAGTGAGTCCGAACGATCCATTTGCATGGAGTTTCTTCATGCATATACACCAATAGACATGGTTCGCATGTCTCAAACTTTTCAAAAACGAGTGAGTCCAAAGATCCATCAACATGGAGCTTCTTCATGCGTTTTACACCATTATGACTTACATGGCAGTGCCACAAGTAAGTGGTACTATCATTACTATCTTATATCTTTTGGCATGAAAATGTGTATCACTACGACCGAGATTCAATAAACCATTCCTTTAGGTGCAAGAGCACTTATCAAGGTTTAATACTAATCTTGATGGTAGAGGGAGCGTGCGATGTTAGATCACATCAAACTTGGAAACACTTCCAACACATATTCGTCAGCTCACCTTTAGCTAGTCTCCGTTTATGCCGTAGCTTTTATTTCGAGTTACTAACACTTAGCAACCGAACCGGTATCTTATACCCTGGTGCTACTAGGAGTACTAGTAAAGTACACATTAACATAATGTATATCCAATATACTTCTATCGACCTTGCCAGCCTTCTCATCTACCAAGTATCTAGGGTAATGCTGCTCCAGTGGTTGTTCCCCTTATTACAGAAGCACTTAGTCTCGGGTTTGGGTTCAACCTTGGGTTTCTTCACTTGAGCAGCAGCTGAATTGCCGTTTCATGAAGTATCCCTTTGTTCCCTTGCCCTTCTTGAAACTAGTGGTTTCACCAACCATCAACAATTGATGCTCCTTCTTGATTTCTACTTTCGCGGTGTCAAACATCGTGAATACCTCAAGGATCATCTTATCTATCCCTGATATGTTATAGTTCATCACGAAGCTCTAGCAGCTTGGTGGCAATGACTTTGGAGAAACATCACTATCTCATCTGGAAGATCAACTCCCACTCGATTCAAGTGATTGTTGCACTCAGACAATCTGAGCACAAGCTCAACGATTGAGCTTTTCTCCCTTAGTTTGCAGGCTAAGAAAATCGTCGGAGGTCTTATACCTCTTGACGTGGGCACGAGCCTGAAATCCCAATTTCAGCCCTCAAAACATCTCATATGTTTCGCGATGTTTCAAAAACATCTTTGGTGCCTTTACAACTCTAAACCGTTTAACTGAACTATCATGTAGTTATCAAAACGTGTATGTTCGATGTTCGAAACATCCACAAACGACGTTTGGGGTTCAGCACATTGAGCAGTGCATTAAGGACATAAGCTTTCTACTGTCCGCATAATCGCTACTTTCAACTTTCAACTATAATTTTCTCTAGGAACATATCTAAACAGTAGAACTATAGCGCGAGCTACGACATAATTTGCAAAGGGTCTTTTGACTATGTTTAAGATAATTAAGTTCATCTTATGAACTCCCACTCAGATAGACATCCCTCCGGTCATCTAAGTGATTACATGATCCGAGTCAACTAGGCCGTGTCCGATCATCACGTGAGACGGACTAGTCAACGTCGGTGAACATCTTCATGTTGATCGTATCTACTATACGACTCATGCTCGACCTTTCGGTCTCCGTGTTCCGAGGCCATGTCTGTACATGCTAGGCTCGTCAAGTTAACCCTAAGTGTTTTCGCTGTGTAAAACTGTCTTACACCCGTTGTATGTGAACGTAAGAATCCATCACACCCGATCATCACGTGGTGCTTAGAAGCGACGAACTGTAGCAACGGTGCACAGTTAGGGGAGAACACTTCTTGAAATTTTGTAAGGGATCATCTTATTTACTACCATCGTTCTAAGCAAACAAGATGCATAAACATGATAAACATCACATGCAATCATATAGAGTAGTGACATGATATGGCCAATATCATATAGCTCCTTTGATCTTCATCTTCGGGGCTCCATGATCATCTTGTCACCGGCTTGACACCATGATCTCCATCATCATGATCTCCATCATCGTGTCTTCATGAAGTTGTCACGCCAACGACTACTTCTAATTCTATGGCTAACGCGTTTAGCAATAAAGTAAAGTAAGTTACATGGCGTTCTTCAATGACACGCAGGTCATACAAAAAATAAACACAACTCCTATGGCTCCTGCCGGTTGTCATACTCATCGACATGCAAGTCGTGAATCCTATTACAAGAACATGATCAATCTCATACATCACATATCATTCATCACATTCTTCTTGGCCATATCACATCACATAGCATACCCTGCAAAAACAAGTTAGACGTCCTCTAATTGTTGTTTGCATGTTTTACGTGGCTGCTATGGGTTTCTAGCAAGAACGTTTCTTACCTACGCAAGACCACAACGTGATATGCCAATTGCTATTTACCCTTCATAAGGACCCTTTTCATCGAATCCGTTCCGACTAAAGTGGGAGAGACTGGCACCCGCTAGCCACCTTATGCACCAAGTGCATGTCAATCGGTGGAACCTGTCTCACGTAAGAGTACGTGTAAGGTCGGTCCGGGCCGCTTCATCCCACGATGCCGTCGAAACAAGATTGGACTAGTAACGGTAAGCATATTGAACAACATCAACGCCCACAACTACTTTGTGTTCTACTCGTGCAAAGAATCTACGCAATAGACCTAGCTCATGATGCCACTGTTGGGGAACGTAGCAGAAATTCAAAAAATTTCCTACGTAACACCAAGATCTATCTATGGAGAGACCAGCAACGAGTAGAAAGGAGAGTGCATCTACATACCCTTGTAGATCGCTAAGCGGAAGCGTTCAAGTGAACGGGGTTGATGGAGTCGTACTCGTCGTGATTCAAATCACCGATGATCAAGTGCCGAACGCACGGCACCTCCGCGTTCAACACACGTACAGCCCGGTGACGTCTCCCACGCCTTGATCCAGCAAGGAGAGAGGGAGAGGTTGAGGAAGACTCCATCCAACAGCAGCACAATGGCGTGGTGGTGGTGGAGGAGCGTGGCAATCCCGAGGGCTTCGCCAAGCACCATGGGAGAAGAGGAGGAGGGAGAGGGGCAGGGCTGCACCAACGAGAGATCAAATCGCGTGTTATGGGCAGCCCTATGCCTCACTATTTATAGGGGGAGAGGGGGGTTGCGCCCCCCTTTAGGGTTTCCCACCCCCAAGGGGTGCGGCCAGCCCTAGATGGCAAAGGGGGCGGCGGCCAGGAGGGGGAGAGGGGGGAGGCGCCCACTAGGTGGGCCTTAAGGCCCATCTGGACTAGGGTTTGCCCCCTCCCACTCTCCCTTGCGCCTTGGCCCCTTGTGGGGGGCGCACCAGCCCACCTAGGGGCTGGTCCCCTCCCACACATGGCCCACGCAGCCTTCTGGGGCAGGTGGCCCCACTTGGTGGACCCCCGGGACCCTCCCGGTGGTCCCGGTACAATACCGATATCGCCCGAAACCTTTCCAGTGACCAAAACAGGACTTCCCATATATAAATCTTTACCTCCGGACCATTCCGGAACTCCTCGTGACGTCCGGGATCTCATCCGAGACTCCGAACAACATTCGGTAACCACATACAAGCTTCCTTTATAACCCTAGCGTCATCGAACCTTAAGTGTGTAGACCCTACGGGTTCGGGAGACATGCAGACATGACCGAGACGTTCTCCGGTCAATAACCAACAGCGGGATCTGGATACCCATGTTAGCTCCCACATGTTCCACGATGATCTCATCGGATGAACCACGATGTCAAGGACTCAATCGATCCCGTATACAATTCCCTTTGTCTAGCGGTATTTTACTTGCCCGAGATTCGATCGTCGGTATCCAATACCTTGTTCAATCTCGTTACCGGCAAGTCACTTTACTCGTTCCGTAACACATCATCCCGTGATCAACTCCTTGGTCACATTGCGCATATGATGATGTCCTACCGAGTGGGCCCAGAGATACCTCTCCGTTTACACGGAGTGACAAATCCCAGTCTCGATCCGTATAAAACAATAGATACTTTCGGAGATACCTGTAGCGCACCTTTATAGTCACCCAGTTACGTTGTGACGTTTGATACACTCAAAGCACTCCTACGGTATCCAGGAGTTACACGATCTCATGGTCAAAGGAAGAGATACTTGACACTGGCAAAGCTCTAGCAAACGAACTACACGATCTTTGTGCTATGCTTAGGATTGGGTCTTGTCCATCACATCATTCTCCTAATGATGTAATCCCGTTATCAACGACATCCAATGTCCATAGCCAGGAAACCATGACTATCTGTTGATCACAACGAGCTAGTCAACTAGAGGCTCACTAGGGACATATTGTGGTCTATGTATTCACACGTGTATTACGATTTCCGGATAATACAGTTATAGCATGAATAAAAGACAATTATCATGAACAAGGAAATATAATAATAATACTTTTATTATTGCCTCTAGGGCATATTTCCAACATTTCTTGTATCGTGCAACTTTCGCCGGTATCATACACCCAACATACTCCTTCCTCAAAACAGCCACCATACGTACCTATTATGGCATTTCCATAGCCATTCCGAGATATATTTCCATGCAACTTTCCACCGTTCCGTTCATATGACACACATTACTTTTGTCATATTGCTTTTTGCATGAACATGTAGTTGACATTGTATTTGTGGCAAAGCCACCGTTCATAATTCTTTCATACATGTCACTCTTGATTCATTGCATATCCCGGTATACCACCGGAGGCATTCATATAGAGTCATATTTTGTTCTAAGTTTCGAGTTGTAATTGTTGAGTTGTAAAAAAATAAAAGTGTGATGATCATCATTATTAGAGCATTGTCCGAGTGAGGAAAGGATGATGGAGACTATGATTCCCCCATAAGTCGGGATGAGACTCCGGACGAAAAAAAGAGGCCATAAAAAAGGCCCAAATAAAAAAAATGAGAGAAAAAGAGAGAAGGGACAATGCTACTATCCTTTTACCACACTTGTGCTTCAAAGTAGCACCATGATCTTCATGATAGAGAGTCTCATATGTTGTCACTTCCATTTACTAGTGGGAATTTTTCATTATTGAACTTGGCTTGTATATTACAATGATGGGCTTCCTCAAAACGCCCTAGGTCTTCGTGAGCAAGCAAGTTGGATGCACCCCACTAGTTTTCTTTTGTTGAGCTTTCATATATTTATAGCTCTAGTGCATCCGTTGCATGGCAATCCCTACTCACTCACATTGATATCTGTTAATGGGCATCTTCATAGCTCGTTGATACGCCTAGTTGATGTGAGACTATCTTCTCCTTTTTGTCTTCTCCACAACCACCATTCTATTCCACATATAGTGCTATGTCCATGGGTCACGCTCATGTATTGCGTGAAAGTTGAAAAAGTTTGAGATTATTAAAAGTATGGAATAATTGCTTGGCTCATCATCGGGGTTGTGCATGATTAAATACTTTGTGTGATGAAGAAAGAGCTTAGCCAGACTATATGATTTTGTAGGGATAACTTTCTTTTGGCCATGCTATTTTGAGAAGACATGATTACTTGCTTAGTATGCATGAAGTATTCCTATTTCTTATGTCAATATGAACTTTTATTTTGTATTACTTGGATCTGAACATTCATGCCACAATGAAAGAAAATTATATTACGAATTATGCTAGATAGCATTCCACATCAAAAATTCTCTTTTTATCATTTATCTACTCGAGGACGAGCAGGAATTAAGCTTGGGGATGCTTGATACGTCTCCAACGTATCTATAATTTTTGATTGTTCCATGCTATTATATTACCTGTTTTGGATGCTTATGGGCTTTATTCTACACATTTATATCATTTTTTGGGACTAACCTACTAACCGGAGGCCCAGCCCATATTGCTATTTTTTTTGCCTATTTCAGTATTTCGAAGAAAAGGAATATCAAACGGAGTCCAAACGGAATGAAACCTTCGGGAGCGTTATTTATGGAACAAATCTGATTCGGAGAGCTTGGGGTGCAAGTCAAGAATGCTCCAAGGGCCCCACGAGATAGGAGGGCGCGCCCCCCTGTAGGGCGCGCCCCCTGTCTCGTGGGCCCCTCGGGCGTCCACCGACGTACTTCTTCCTCCTATATATACCTACGGACCCCGAAAACATCCAGGGGCACCACGAAACACAATTTCCACCTCCGTAACCTAATGTATCCATGAGGTCCCATCTTGGAGCCTTCGTCGGCACTCTGCCGCAGGGGGAATCGACCATGGAGGGCCTCTACATCAACATCCTTGCCCCTCCTATGAGTTGTGAGTAGTTTACCACAGACCTACGGGTCCATAATTATTAGCTAGATGGCTTCTTCTCTCTTTTTGGATCTCAATACAATGTTCTCCCCTCTCTTGTGGAGATCCATTCGATGTTATCTCTTTTTGCAGTGTGTTTGTCAAGATCCGATGAATTGTGAGTTTAAGATCAGATTTATCTATGGTTATTAATTGAATCTTCTCTGAATTCTTTTATGTATGATCGAGTTATCTTTGCAAGTCTCTTCGAATTATCGGTTTGGTTTGGCCTACTATATCGATCTTTCTTGCCATGGGAGAAGTGCTTAGCTTTGGGTTCAATCTTGCGGTGTTCTTACCCAGTGACAGAAAGGGTTGCAAGACACGTATTGTATTGTTGCCATCGAGGATAAGAAGATGGGGTTTATATCATATTGCATGAGTTTATCCCTCTACATCATATCATCTTGCTTAATGCATTACTCCGTTCTTATGAACTTAATACTCTAGATGCATGCTGGATAGCGGTCGATGTGTGGATTAATAGTAGTAGATGCAGGAAGGAGTCGGTCTACTTGTTTTGGATGTGATGCCTATATACATGATCATGCCTAGATAACGTCATAATTATTCGCTTTTCTATCAATTGCTTGACAGTAATTTGTTCACCCATCGTAATACTTATGCTCTCGAGAGAAGCCTCTAGTGAAACCTATGGCCCCTGGGTCTATCTCTTATCATATTTGCTTTCAATCTACTTTTATTTGCATCTTTACTTTCTTGCATCTATATCATAAAATACCAAAAATATATCTATCTTATCATACTATATTTATTAGATCTCACTTTCGCAAGTGGCCGTGAAGGGATTGACAACCCCTTTATTGCGTTGGTTGCGAGTTCTCAGTTTGTTTGTGTAGGTGCGTGGGACTTTTGAGGAGCCTCCTACTGGATTGATACCTTGGTTCTCAAAAACTGAGGGAAATACTTACGCTACACTTGCTGCATCACCCTCTCCTCTTTGGGGAAAACCAACGCTAGCTCAAGACGTAGCAAGAAGGATTTCTGGCGCCGTTGCCGGGGAGGCCTTCGCTCAAGTCAAGACATACCAAATAATCATCACAAACCCATCTCCCTCGCATTTACATTATTTGCCATTTGCCTCTCGTTTTCCTCTCCCCCACTTCACCCTTGCCGTTTTATTCGCCCTCTCTTTCCCGTTCTCCTCTCCGCCTTTTTGTTTGCCTTCCCATTGCCATGGCCGAGTCAAAAAGAACTAAGGGTTTTCTCCCCAGCTCTAGTGCCTTGGACAACCCATCTATCCTCTCTAAACTCATGAACAATGACACTATAAGACCCACCGGGGTCTCCAATGAGAGCTTGAATAATTTTGATGAGGATGACTCTGGAATTTTTCGTTATTTACTTGATGAGTCATTAAAAGATGCTTGGGATAGGTTATTAAGAATTCGGGCTAGCTATGTGCCACATTATCAAATTGAAGATTACTTAAAGAGTTTTTATGTGGGCTTGCCTGCTTCTTTTAAACAAGTTTTAGATTCTATTTTTGAAGGAAGTTTTCTTGAAAGGGATGTTATAGATACTTATGAAAAGATGAAAACCATATTTGGGCACCCTTTGAATGATAAGGTTGAATCAACTACTCTCTTGTGCTTTTATCAAAATGAAATTATTAAAGAGATAAAGTCTAGTTTGGAGGCACACTTCCGTAACGTGCTTAATCTTACTTCTTCCATTAATGGCCATGTGCTTACTTTGAATAGAAGAATGAATGCCATAGAAAGAAGATCCTCCTCATCAAGTGCCAAAGATGGCACTCGTTAGATCTATCCTTGTTTTTAAGCCTAGCTAGGGGCGTTAAACGATAGCGCTAGTTGGGAGGCAAGCCAATCTTCTTTATGTTCTTTGTTTTTGTTCCTGTTTAGTGTTAAATTTTGTTTCTACTTTCTGTTTAGATGTGTTTTTATATTTTGTTTAGTGTTTGCGCCAAGTAGAACCTATAGGATAAACTATGATGATGGTTGATTTGATTCTGGTGAAAAACAGAAACTTTGCGCTCACGAGAAAAAATTCAATAAATCACAGAAAAGAGATTTTGCGTAGATTCTTTTAGCTGCTGATGAATAAACAAATTGTAAAGTACTTCCTATTTTGGTACGAGTTTTAGAGTTCCAGAAGTTTGCGTTAGTTACAGATTTCTACATACTGTTCTGTTTTTGACAGATTCTGTTTTTCGTGTGTTGTTTGCTTATTTCAATGCATCTATGGCTAATAAATTAGTTTATAAACCATAAGGAAGTTGGAATACATTAGGTTTAACACCAAAATAAATAAATAATGAGGTCATTGCAGTACCTTATGTGGTGGTTTTGTTTTCTTTCACTAACGGAGCTTATAAGATTTCCTATTGAGTTTTGTGTTGTGAAGTTTACAAATTTTGGGTAAAGCTTTTATGGACTATGGAATAAAGAGTGGCAAGAGACTAAGGTTGGGGATGATTATGGCACCCCAAGATATTCAATAATAGCCAAAAGCCTAAGCTTTGGGATTCCCCGGGAAGGCATCCCCTCTTTCGTCTTCGTTCATTGGTAACTTTACTTGGAGCTATATTTTTATTCGCTACATCATATGTGTTTTGCTTGGAGCGTCGTGTATTATTGCTTGTTAGTTTACCACAATAATCCTTGCTGTAACACACCTTTTTGGAGAAGCCTATTTGATTAGAATTTGCTAGAATACTCTATGTGCTTCACTTATATCTTTTGAGCTTGATAGTTTTTGCTCTAGTGCTTCACTTATATCTTTTAGAGCATGGTGGTGGATTAATTTTATAGAAATTGCTAGTCTCTCATGCTTCACTTATATTATTTTGAGAGTCTCTTTGAACATCATGGTATTTGCTATTGTCACAAAGTTGGTCCTAGAATGATGAGCATCCTAGTTGGGTATAATAAAAACTATCATAGAAAGTGAATTGGATGCTATGATCAATTTGATGCTTGATAATTGTTTTGATATATGGAGGTAGTAATATTAAAGGCATGCTAGTTGGGTGATTATGGATTTAAAGAATGCTTGTGTTGAAGTTTGTGATTCCCGTAGCATGCACGTATGGCGAACCGCTTTGTGATGAAGTTGGAGCACAATTTTATTTATTGATTGTCTTCCTTATGAGTGGCGGTCGGGGACAAGCGATGGTCTTTTCCTACCAATCTATCCCCCTAGGAGCATGTGTGTAGTGCTTTAATTTTTGATAACTTCTAAATTTTTACAACAAGTATATGAGTTCTTTTGTTTAATATTGAGTCCATGGATTATACGCACTCCTTTCACCCCTCCATTATTGCTAGCCTTTCTTGTCTCGTGCAACTTTCGTCGGTACCATACACCCACCATACTCCTTCCTCAAAACAGCCACCATACCTACCTATTATGGCATGTCCATAGCCATTCCGAGATATATTGCCATGCAACTTTCCACCGTTCCGTTCATATGACACACATTACTTTTGTCATATTGATTTTTGCATGAACATGTAGTTGACATTGTATTTGTGGCAAAGCCACCGTTCATAATTATTTCATACATGTCACTCTTCATTCATTGCATATCCCGGTATAC